>NC_135219.1:4948132-5273260 GCF_052324685.1 Brachyhypopomus gauderio
GGACCACTGGGTTGGCAGTGTTAGGTTGGACCTCTGTGTTTGGTTGTTAGGACCACTGGGTTGGCAGTGTTGGGCAGATTTGTTTAGGGCTGAAGGCGTCCACTGGTGAAGGACATGATGAGTGTCTCCTCACACGCTGGCCTGCTCCTCTGCTTTTGAACCTCTCAGCCAGGACAGACTGTAGGACACGGAGTTAGATTGAGCTCTCTGTGTGTGTGTGTGTGTGTGTGTGTGTGTGTGTGTGTGTGTGTTCGTTCAAGTGAAGGAGAAACACAACAAAGCCTTTTGTTGCCAGGGGACTCGGGACTATTGCAGTCATAAGACATGATCACATAGCTTCACCCTGTCTGCTCACTGGGTGTGTGTGTGTGTGTGTCTCTCTCTCTAGATGCAGCATGTCTCAAATCTGAATTCCCATAAGAAAACCTGCAGGTCTCATCCTTTTCACATGAGACAGACACACAGACACATACACGCACAAAGGAAGAGACGGAGGGAGACAAAAACACACAAAGAGAGGAGACAGTCACACACACACACACACACACACACACACACCCACACACTGATGCACAAAAGTGTCTTTAGATTTGAAGAGTTTTCCCGCTAGACGTAAACATGAGTGCATTCACAATGGAGTCCATACAGCAGAGGGTTCCACGCTACCTGTCGCCTTGGGCAACGTCCTGGAGAGCAGACGGTGGACCCTCTCAGTGGATCAGTGGCACTGCGGGCTTGAAGTGCAGCACTGTCAGTTTTGCCCCGGCCTGTTACGACTTTCCGTCCGTTACGGAGGGTAACAGGAAGCCTGTCTGTAACCAGCTGTAAGATGAAACGCAGCGTGTCCGGTTTAAGGTGTGAGATTCTGAGTGAGGTTTGGGGATTCTGCTGTTCCACCAGCAGAGGAAACGCAGACATTATGGATGACCTCAGCACTACGGTGTGGAGCAGACTCTTTGGCCATTAACAGACACACACACACACACACACACACACACACACACTCACACCTCACACATTCATGTGTAGAGGAGAGATCTGTGTAATTGAACCCAAAGCACTTGTTAGGCCCCCCAGTAGGCCATTAATGCTTAATGTCTACAGTATGCTTACTGTAAGTAAAAAGTAAACACATGCACACACACACACACACACACACACACACACACACACACACACACACACACACACACACACACACACACACACACACACACACACTCTCTCTCTCTCTCTCTCTCTCTCTCTCTCTCTCTCTCTCTCTCTCTCTCACTCTCGCTCACTAAATTATATTGCAGTATTACTTACAATGCAATTAGCATGCTTTTTACCTTCTCTCTCTCTCTCATTTGTGTGTGTGTGTGTGTGTGTGTGTGTGTGTGTGTGTGTGTAGCACCTGGTCCTGTTCCCAGCTCCTCTCTGAAAGCAACTTCATTTGAGGATCAAATTTTTCTACACTGGAAGGAACCTCTCGAGCCCAACGGGATCATTACACAGTATGAGGTAATACACTGTGGGTGTGTATGAGTGTGTGGGTGTGTATGTGTGTGTGTGCACACGTGTGGGTGTGTGTGTACCCATGTGAGCAAGATGTTTTAGTGTCGTTATAAATCTCAGATTCTCCATGGAGGAGTAAAGTTTAAGAGCTCTAATGGCCTCAGTCAGCAGACATGGTGCTCCAGACGACTGTGGGTGTGTGTGTGTGGGTCTGGGGTGGGTGTGTGTGTGTGGATGTGCTTGACCACAATGTTGGGAACTGATATATGTGGGTCTTTTTGTCCAGCTGAGTAAGTCTTGTTATTAGCAGTAGATGCAACCCCACATATGGGACAGCCACATAAGTGGGTGAAGACGCTCTGATTTTAGGTCTTCATGCAGGAGGGGATAAAGAAGGCAGGTATGTAGGGGCAGTGGAGGCGGAGCTGCAGGGATGGTGGAGGCGGAGCTGCAGGGCCAGTGGAGGCGGGGCTGTAGGGAAGCTGTATGAATATCTACATAACTGCATACTATATAATTAAAATACATTACCAAATGGCAGATGGCAGAGAACTGCAATACTGCATGACATTATCACACAGTGAGACTTTGTCTTGTCAAGGGACGTCTGTCCGGGCCACGTGTTTACTGTATTCCAGCTCCCGGTCCAGCCAGTTCTCTTAATGGGCTACGGCACGGGGCCGGCAGCTGGGAGAGAGCAAAGATATGAACTAGACTACTGTCCCCGAGGACCGGGTTGGGAATGTCTGCTGTGGGAAATATGGAGAACGTGGACTGCTCTTGCAGACATTGTCATAATGTTTGTAGGCTATGGTTTGTGTGTTATGGGTGTGTTTCATGTGTTTTCCTGTGTGTATATTTCCAGATCAGCTACAATAGCGTGCGATCGTTTGACCCCTCCGTGTCTTTGCTACGGCCGCCAGTGATGGTAACGTTGATGTGGAACGCATCGCGTCACGTGTTCACTCAGCTGCACCCTGGAACCACGTACCAGTTCCTGATCCGAGCTAGAACCAGCAAGGGTTTTGGCCCGCCCACCATGGTCAACATCACCACCAATATATCGGGTACGCTGACCCTGTGTGCATGTGTGTAAAGGAGAGAGAATGAGTGAATGGATGGATGTCTTAACATTTTTTTTGCTTCTGTTTATTCCTGTGTTTGCTGAAATACAAAAACAAACACACAAATGGATGTAAAGAGAGCCTAATGAAAAACAGCAAAAATGCTTTTAATGTATGACTAATATGGGGAGGGAGGTGTGTGTATGGGGTGGGGGGTAAGTGTGTGTGTGTGTGTGTGTGTGTGTGTGTGTGTGTGTGTGTGTGTGTGTGTGTGTGTGTGTGTGTGTGTGTGAGTGCATGTATATGGTTTCGTGCTAATGTTATTCTCTCTTCATACTTGCGTACACACAGACAGTATTCATTCACTATGAGGAAATGGAGGTGATTTGTAGCTAAAAGCTTTTTGACTTTTGTCACTAATAGAAGAAGAAAATGGCAGCCTCTCCCTCTCTCACTTTGTTAAAGCACCTGTTCTTAGAGATGTACTGTATCCTAATCACAGACAACATGGTTTCCTCCATTTTCCCAAACCTCTCTGCACACAGTAGCAGGAGGTGTTTCACTGGCCCTCGTGTGAGTGTGAGAACATGAACTAATGTGAGCAGCACAGCTCAGTCAGTCTGTATGTGCGTGCGTGTGCGTGTGCGTGTGTGTGTGTGTGTGTGTGTGTGCTAAACTGTATTCTCCTCCTGCAGCCCCCACACTGGAGGAGTATGATGGGTCTGAAGCCTTCCTCAACGAGACGACCACCACCATCACGGTCCTGCTCAAACCTGCACAGGCTAAAGGGGCACCCATCAGGTAGAGCAAAGAGGGGAGAGTGTGAGGTCGAGAGTGTGAGGTCGAGAGAGAGAGACTGAGAGACTTTCTTTCAGACCTGGTTCTTTCTCCAATCTTTTTAGCCATGGTTTGGCCCTGGTTTTACATAAGCAGATGAGTGGGGGTGTTAGTGGTGTGTCTTTATGCTAAAAGCAAATGACAAAGTGTGCAGATACGTGTGTTTACACTTTGAAATGGTTGTCTGTATATTTTTAAATGGTTAGTATTAGTGGTTTTAATGGTTATTGTGTTTTGCATTTTTTCAGAAAAAGATCAGATACATTGACTAATCTTTGAATCACTTGAACAATACAACAAAGTCCGTGTGTATGTCTGGATTATAGTGGATATATCCTGACAGATTAAGAGATTACAGTGCCTCTGTTCTGATGCATGTTTCTAGAGTGAGCAGGATTGTTGGATCGGGTGTAGTTTGCCTAAAGAATGATTACAAAATTACAAAATACAAAAAAACGAAATAAAGTTGATGATGTTGGCACATTCTTTGTCACCGTGTTGGCAGGAGAAGCAGCCAACTTTGTAATTCTCTAGAAAGTTTGTGTGTGTGTGTGTGTGTGTGTGTGTGTGTGTGTGTGTGTGTGTGTGTGTGTGTGTGTGTGTGTGTGTGTGTGTGTGTGTGTGTGCGCGCGTGTGTGTGTGTGTGGAGGGGTTTGCTCCATAGCTGACCATCTGCTGTGGTCATTTGTAACAGTTTGTCAGTGACAGGCGATACAGAAGGAGGAAGACTGAGAGAAATGGAGGTGAGAGAGAGGGGTAGACCTGAGGGGATTGAAAGAGGGAGGAAGGAGAGTGAGGTAGACAGAGAGAGGGAGAGGGGGAGAGTCCATTGCCTGTAGAAACTCAATGGTGTCTGCTGCCAGTACTGAAACAGAAAACACACATGTGTTTTAATACAACAAGCAGTTTTCTTAGTCCATCTGGCACAGCATTATGGGATGTGGGAGGTATTTTCATCTAAAAGATTTGTTCACTGACAAGGTCTCAGAAACAACATGAAGAACGTACACGCAGCCAGGCGTGTGTCTGCCGAAACATGTCTGCCTCATCTCCTGAGCTTCAGCTCAGAAACCGCGGTGGTCTACCATCAGACGTTTTCCTGAGCCATGTGTTCTTTCACGACTTTCCCTCTGGGATCAATAAAGTGATTGATCGATGTTAATCGCTTCCACAGCTTACCTTCACTTGGAAGTGAATACGAGTTTGGATTTAAACTGGGAGGAGCCCCAAGGTTTGGCCGCTGCGGCTGGGTCAGGCCTCCAGATCAGGCCGATGGCCCACGTGTCAGTTTCACACTCCGTGGTTCCTTTCAGATCCAGAGTGGCAGAGGACAAAGCATTTCTATTGTTGACTCTTCCACTGGTCACACTGGAGTGTTATCAGGCTAGCACCGTGGCTATTGATGTCATGCTAGTGATATATATATATATATATATATATATATATATATATATATATATATATATATAAATGTATAATGTACATAGACACACATCCTGAAATGTATTTTTGAAATGCTGGCATCTTGGGACTTGAGAAAAAGCAGAATTAAAATGATGAAGAGAGAATGGGGAATGAATAATTAAAAATATCCTGCCTCAGAGTGCTAAGCCATCTTAGGGCCAGCCCAAGAGCTGTTAACGTGTGATATCTGATTGGCTCACAGCTCTGGGGTTGTGTGAATCACATCTCTCTGTGGTGTGTGATTAACACACACACACACAACACAACACACTTCCCTGTGCTATGTGATTAACACACACACCTGTCATGTTAGCGGGGATCCCTGAGGGCAGGAAACACAGTTGTAGAATTCTAAAATATGAATGACAAAAAGTACTTGTTCATCCTACTTTTTGCATATCATGCCAAATAAGCAAAAAAATTAATCAATATGGACAGAGTAGTAAAGGTTGAATATTGCTTTTTTAAATTTGGCTGAATCAAGGAATACAGGGAAAGTGGAATTTTGTCTCTGTTCCTTACGGTGTCAAAATGCTGCCCTATAGCGCCACCATCAGGCAAATGGAGATTCCTTTACATGGGTCACTTCAGATCTGCGGCACTTTGTCAAATTTGATATGTCTGAGTATTATAGTGTATGCTGCATGTTGTACCTTAGCAAGAAGAAAAATAAGAAATTGCAGTAGGGTCTCTCAGTGAGTGGGTGGGTCTCTTGTCGGCGTGAACTCTTACCAGCATTCTTCACACATGATTTGTTGTTTGTGATATTCCTGTCTAGTTAGTTCTGAAGAGATTCTCTATTTTTGATTTGCACTCCTCAAAGTAGCTGCAGTGCAAGTTTAACTGGTGTGTTATTTCTGATTATTTTTTTGTCATTTCCTGTTGAATTTGCTGTTTCGTTTGGGTTGTTTGATTGATTGTTTTGGTCTGTATGTCACTCCCAGTGCCTATCAGATTGTGGTTGAGGAGCTGAACCCCCACCGGACACGGCGGGAGGCGGGAAGCGTGGACTGTTACCAGGTGCCCGTCTCCTATCAGACAGCAGCGGGCGGAGGGTCACCGTATTACTTTGCGGCAGAACTCCCGCCAGGGAACCTTCCGGAACCATCTCCGTTTACAGTGGGAGACAACAAAACGTACCACGGCTACTGGAACGCCCCCCTTGCTCCTCGCAAAAACTACAACATCTACTTCCAGGCTGTGAGCAGCGTGGAGAAGGTTAGCAGACACTCACATGTGCGAACATGTGCAAGCAAGACAGAAACGCGTGTGTGACCTACGTGCACATATATGCACACATCTCTCCCCCTCACTCATTTATACACGCAGACGCTTGGGAACATCCAAACAAGCACACGTTTGCGTCACGTAACCTAAACCTAACCTATCCGTGAGCTGCGGTAGGCGTGGGTCATGTTAGCGGTGGGTGCTGGTGTGTTGGGCTGTGTGTGATAGAGTGATTTTGGTGTCTGAGGTCCTGACTGGATGTTGTATTATCTTCCCCCAGGAAACAAAAACGCAGTGTCTGAGATTGGCAACTAAAGGTGAGAGACCGCCTTACTGAGCTACACACACACACACACACACACACACACACACACACACACACACACACACACACACTTACTTTCAGGATTTTCAATCCTCACTTAAAAATGCCAGGATTTCTACATACCAGGGGCATTATAGGTTCTTTACATCAGATGAAAAAAAAATTGAGATCAGAATAAAGTTACCTGTTAATAGATGATAAGAGAAGGCCATTTTCTCATAGTTCAAATCAAGTTAGATAAAGATTTACACCTCTGCTATTTCTAGTGCATACTGGGATATTTCAGGCTTGTCTACAGTTAGTGTCATCCTACAGGTAGTATGTGTCATCATTGCTAGGAAGAATTTTAGGAAGCAGTATAGCTGGCATGTGATTCATTCACAGATGAAACACTTTACATGTGTAGTAATGGGTCTGTGGATTTTAACCCACGGCCAGGAATCTGTCCATCATCTGGTGTTGTCATATATACACTCATCTCTGTGCCCAAGTATTTTGGCTCTAAACGAAAAAGTAAAATAAAATTATAGTTAGTTATATTTAATCTGAATCCTAATTCTCTTAGTCTCGCATTTCTGCTCGCTTCTGGATAGTCATGTTGTTTGGATGGTCATTTAGCCATTACAGTTTCAGGTTTGGGAAATACGGTGGGTGCTTTTGGGGACCCGGGTCGCGTTATTCCTACACCTTTACTTTTTTGTTTTGTTTTTATAGCACTTCACCTGTTTTGAAAGCTACGTGGCTGGATTAGCAAAAGCGCCGCGAGCTAATATTTAGGCAGATAGACGAGTTTCAACGCGCAGTCTCTTTCTGGGCGGCAGTGGTTCTTAATGTGAACGGAACGATCTCTTTTAAATATCTGAAGCTCGCGACGGCGCCCGATCTGCTGCGACGCGCGCGCTGACGTGCTGAGTGTCGCGTGGTTTGATTCTACGAGTTCACGTCGTTGGGGACGTCACCGTGAAACCTGTGCGACCTGTCACGCCAAGTCCGCGGAGGAAAGACGACATTCATGTTACAATTCGTGTACCGTAATACACTTAAATTCAGAAGCGTTTTTATTAATAGTTAAACAAATATGCCCGAAGTGATTTCGTCGTTAATTCATATTTTAATTGAAACTGAAAGTTGAAACGAGTTAACTGTCTAGGTGAAGTGCGTTTATCAAATTCTGTGTCAGATTTTGTCGGGTTTTTTTTTACGCTAAGTGCATGCTTTATTTACTGTGCAGGTCTTGTATTAGTGTGAACTTGTGATTTCCTGACTTTTGCGGTGTTGGGGGAACTAAACAACAAATGTCAAACCAGGCAAATCATGTTTAATATAATACTGAAATATATTTGAGTAATTTTTTTTTTTTACAATTCATTTGAATTTTTTTGCAGGTTATGTGTAATAGAACTGGTGACGAGAGATTTCTCATGTATCATAGGAATCAGGAGCATTATAATTAAGATCCATCTATACCTCGCTCTGGTTTTTCAGCTGACAAATCCTGACAGGAAAATGCCCCCTGGTGGTTATGCAATAGATTGCATTTTGTGCCCTTCATTGTCAAACACAGCCAGCTCTCGAGTCCTCAGCCGGGCTAGTTCAGTACAGCAGTGATAACTCCCAGCCCCAGACGCCCCCAGCCACACCTGACAGATCGAGTATGAAAGCTGTGTTATTACAGATTTGATGTTGTCATTAATTATTTTCCATCTCAGTTTTTCTCATGGGTGCTAGCGGAATAAAGGTGCAGCAGGAAGCTCCTACTGCTTGCAGGCTGAATTTGATACAGTCCGTGTCATGTTCCCTTAGTGAGAGGAAAACAGATTTTCATTTTAAGCAGGGAGTTTTATCTCTCAAATGGATGTAATCCAATTTCATTTGAATTTCATCCAGTATTTTTTATTTATTTTTTTGCCACTCACATTCATGAGAGGTGGCAGTAGCAGAAGTATCCTGACATAGGGAAGGGGCGGGGTCTGTGTCGACCAATACGCTGTGGCGTCCAGACCCGAGCTGCAGCTCGGACCCGCCCCCTTTTAACCCAGGTGTCAGAATCGTTTGGGAGAGGCGCTGCCACCTTGGCTTTTGCCTGGAGCTCAGTAATCGAGGTATGGGCTCGCCATCACTGCTCTGTGTGTGTGTGTGTGCGTGTTTGCATCAGAATTCGTTGTCCCCGTGTCAGTGCCTAATACTCTATTGCTGTTTCCAGTATCTGGAAGACAGATGAGGGCAAAATAAGGGTGGGACACCAGTCGTTTGAGCCGCGCGGCTCCCCATAAACCCCCCCCCCCCCCCCCCCCTCCCCCTAGCCGGACACACACCTACATGCTCAGAGTTGATCACCTGTAATCTGGCTGCCAGGAGTCCGGCCGTAGCTCCGTGTTTCCAGGGAGGCGGGACACAGCAGCTTCAGAGTGGCGCAGGCGTCCGCAAATCCACTGGGTTTCATCCAGGTGAAAAACTCCAGCAGGAACAGGGATATTCCATCAGTCTGCTGAAGGAGTCTCAGGACTGTGGCAACTCGTGTAGGCCGTGTTGTTTTACTTAGTGGACTGGTGGCGCTGTGGTGCTCCCCAGTGTATCAACCTAAAACTTGTGCTTTTGATAATTTTTCTGGTCAGCAGCTTGTTGCAATCAAACTGAATTTTAATGAGTTAAAAAGTGTGTTACATTTCAACAACTTCTGTTGCATTAGGTTTGGTTAAGGTTTTCAGCAAAGTTACCGTAAACAGAAAAGATTTTGGTGACGTTTCTGACATTTTACTGACAATTTGTTTCCTGCAAAGTATTGCTACAATTTTTGTTTAAAAATCATTTGAATGGAATCGTAGTGTGATTGAGAGCATTCTGGAGAACTCCCATTCTAAGGTGACTGTTGACTTGAGAACATGAATAGAACTGATACAAACCAGAGGTGTCTGAGAACATTCTAGAGACGCCCAAACAATCACAAACATTGTCTGTGGAACATTCAGAAAAAGACCTGACGAGCTAAATGAGCCAGTGTGAGTGAAGGAGAAGTTTCTAGCAACTTCTTAGCAATCACATTCAAGAATGTCACAGAACATCAATCAATCACAAACATTCTAATGTTAGAGCATTGGAACATTCAGTAGAAGGTCTGATGAGCAAAACGAGCCAGTATGAATGACATCTAGAGACTTCATATTCAGGAACATCAATGGGTTTGTCATGCAGTGGGATGAATCAGACACTGTTGGGACACATTGTAACCTACATACCCCCCCCCCCACACGCACACACACACACAGTGTCCTTACCATCGTTTTCTGTGTATTTATTAGCAAGTCTTTCCAGTGAAATATTGCTCTTTTGTCCCATAAGGATTTGTGTTTGAGCAAGTCATGCCACGCTCAGGAAGCAACAGGGATCTGTTCTCCCACTTTGCTGCTATGTTCTGGAGCCCAGGGTGATTAGAGAGGCATAGGACAACTCCCTTACAGCTTAAACCTCTGGCTGGGTAACGTTGCTACCAGGCGAATGTGTAATTCAGAACACTCTGAAATTACACCAAGACTCTATGTGCAATGTGTTGTATTAGAGATTCCAGAAGCAGTTTTATAGCTTTGTTTTCTCGCAGACATGACGTGTTCTCTGGACTGACTGGATACTGACTGTGATGTTTTAGAGGCTTGAAGTGAGAGTGTGTTGCAGTTGATATTTGCTTCAAAACCAAAGGGATGAAAACAAGAAACAAAGCCAGAGTCTCTGTTCAGAGTGCTCTCAGATTTCTCATAAGCGTGTTAGGATGCTTTGCGGTTTTCTATCAAGACTTAGTGTTGTTTATTTAATGTTGTGTGATGAGCATTCTGATGGCCTGCGTTGCAGTTATTGTAGTTTTAATGGTGTGCGTTCTGACAGTTATCATAGTTTTAACGGGCAGAATTCTGACAGCCAGCACTGCAGTTATTGCTGCAGTAGTAGCTAAAACAGCACAGCCCACAGAGTAATACAACACAGCACATACAGTGTGACCACACAGGCGTGGCGATTTAATTGGTTGCTGTTGCGTTGTATTAGATGCAGTCTTCAAGTGTCTACAGGTTGTGATTGACTACTTCTAGAGTAGCGTCATCTCTATCAGACTGGGTTTATTTTAGTGTACGGGATCAGTGTTGGAGTCTCCAGAGGCAATGACTCAGACTTCAACATCACCGATGGTGTTTCCACTCTGATTGGAGTGCATTTCTGACATTTCTGATGTGTGTAGGTCTGAATAATTAAACCATAGCAGTTACATATCAGTGTGATTTTTATGTTTTCACACACCCACGAGACAGACATCATTAAATGTAATTTTGAAGCAGTTCTGTAATCTGTTGAGAGTGAGACAGATGTGGTTTTCAGTGAAACTGACTGCAGCTAATGTGGTGAAATTACGGTGATTGCTGTCAGTGAAATTAAATTGAGTTGAGGGGGGGGAGTGAAACGTCACAGGAAGCGAGACCCCTGCTCCGTTTCACCAGAGTGATTGAAAATGTCAGGATAAATAGTTAATTGGGCCAGCAAATGAAATTTTAAATGCTTCTATAAGCAAATACGTTAATAAAAGTTCTCATGATGAAAGTGTCGAGAACTGTTTGGTAGAGCAGTACAGACTTGCTCTGAAGTTGTTTGGTGAAGTTGTGCTTTTTGCTCTTGAAGTCCTGCCTTAACTGCCTTCTGCTGGGTGTAGAACTGTTCCGCGGCTTGATGAAGAACCTTCTCATCTGTGCCGTTCACACAGCCCAGGGCCCAGGAGCTTTGCAGAGCTGCTGGCCCTCTCTCACCTCTGACCCTGCCTCACCTCTGACCCTGCTGCTGTTCAGGTGCTACTGAGGAGCCAGAAGTGATTCCTGATCCAGCCAAGCAGACAGACCGTGTAGTGAAGATCGCTGGTATCAGTGCTGGAGTCCTGGTCTTCATCCTTCTGCTGTTAGTGGCCATTTTACTGGTGAAGAAGAGGTTAGTGCCAGTCTGTCTCACACACACACACACACACACACACACACACACACACACACACACACACACACACACACACACAAATACGGCTGTTCGATGTAACTCAACGCTTATACATTCTCATCTTATTCCCTTTTCCCAACCACCGTATCAATCTGTGCTGCACCACCACATAATGACCACTGAGTGGCAGCACTGACTAGGGCCTGTGTGTTGTGATGGAGAGAGTGAAAGATAATAGCCATTTAATTCCATGAAAAAGTCAAAGATATAACAGTTCTTTATCAAAGAATCAAATCATTTAAAATGTACATCATATACAGACTCTAAAGTAGAACTAAACATACATCATATGCTGGGGTTAAGAAAGAGTCCTGCTCATGTTTGGCGTTTGTGGTCTGAGATTCGCACTTCAGGAAGCTTTTTCCACATCTTTGTTTTTGAACAGTAAAGGGGGGGGGGGGGGGGGGGGTTAAGAATCAGGACATGGATGTAAGTGTGGAGGTGTCTTGTGGCATGGAGTGTTTGTATCGATTTCTCTTCCATGTCCACATTAACTTCCTTAATCAAGGAAGTCGGGCTGATGGTCATTGGCTAACCCAGACGGAAAAAATCACACTAGGGTTTTCTTTATCTTCTCTGTCTCTGCCACACTCAAACTCCCCTTTACATGCGTAATGGCACCCTCAGGTGGCTAACACTATACTTCCCTGTAGCTGGCCTTATAATAAAGATGTGCATGGTTACTCCTCAGGGAAGGAGCAGAGGTTAAAATGACAAACATCTCACATCACACCTTACCAGCCTCCCACTACATCACTGTGATTTATTGTTTCGTATGAATGTTGTGCTGTTGAGTTGTAGCCTTCAGATGCCAGAGAGCTCCGCTTCATTGCTCCGTTAGAGATGATTGCATGTAGCAGAATCCACTTGGAATTATGAAACCAGCCTTGTGTGAGCCTATGTTTGGAGAAGCCCAACGTATGTTGTGTGTGGATGAATGCTGCGAGAGGCAATACTGAGGTGTGTTCTGAGGTGTGTTCTGGATGAAAGGGTTGAAACATGTTGCTCTTTATTATCCAGACAACATTAATCAATTTTTAAAGTTGCAGAAAGTTACAAGGTCAAGTTTGTTTCATTCTCCTCTCATCCACACACACACACACACACACACACACACACACACACACACACACACACACACACATCCTCCATACATATGGCTTGCTCATTTGCAAAAGCACACTCAGCCAAGTGTCTATATCCAGTACTGATTTTAAACAAAATGAACATCTAGAATGCTACATCGGAGGAGGCTGTCTGTCTGTTACCACTCCGCCGGCAGGCCCGCGAGGCCCGTGTGCTGAGCACGCTCTGCCAGACTGGAGGCTGGGAATGGCACCAGCCGGCTCGGTTCCAGGCTGGCTGTGCTGAAATATTCGACTGGTTCTGAGGAACCCACTGTTATCGCTTGACTGGATCATGCATGACTACACACACACACACACACACACACACACACACACACACACACACACACACATATACAAACACACACATATACACAAGCTCAAAGACACACGCACACACACACACACACACACACACACATATACAAACACACACATATACACAAGCTCAAAGACACACGCACACACACACATACATGCACACTCATACGTACACAAACTCAGACACACACACACACACACACACACACACACACACACAAGCCTGCTGCTCATGCCCGTCTGGTTCATTTGGCTCTGTCCATCCCACAGTCTCTGATCATGCTGCGCTGGACTTAAATTTACACCCACTTACTGCAGGTCCAATATTGGCCCTGAGATGCCATAAAGACCTTGTGGAGAAATCCATTCAATTAAATGAAAATATCCTAAACTCGGTTCCCTTGACCTGGGCTGTCATGGCTTAATATACTTCAATATTTACTTGAACCTTTATTTTGAAGGTTGGAGACATGGTTATTTACTGCATAAAAGTCCTGAAAGCAAAAAGGTCGAGAGTTCTCAGCATTTGAATGGGAAGCAGGAGGACTGAATGGGACTGTAGTGAGAGGTGCCTTATGGGTAAATACCCTGCCCACCCTGCCTATCATCATTTTCCTCCCATAATCCACCAGACACCATTCTTTCTGCAACCCTGAGATGCATTCATGACTGTGTAGAGCAGTACTTCAAGTGGGTTTATAGATATTAGAAATATTAATTTCTCCGCAGCCTTCATTTTTTGCCATCTGTGTTCACAATATTTTTTTTCCCCCTTCTAAATTGAATGCATATATATACCCCTTGTGAATATAAATCATCTGTACAAGGCAGATACACAGACTGTGATTATTTGTTGACATGTTTGTAAGGAGTGTAAATGGCGGTTTGTTGCTCTCTTCTTTGGTCCATCGGATTGGCATTTCTCGATCTGATGAACCGGGTTCTGGGTGATACTGCATCTTTAAAATGGTGGTCAACGACACTGCTGCTTACTGACTTGATTTGCAGCCTTTGTTTGTTTATTTATTATTACATTTTCAGCTGTTGTGACTTGTTTTCTTTACCCAGCCCTCTACAAAAAGAAAAAAATAAACTTTAGTTGTTTTCCTGTATTAGAATGAACAGAAGATTGATTTGTCAGAGACACCAAGAAATAACTGATTAATCTGTTTAGTCTAAGTGGTCATAGTGTCTAGAAATCAAACCTGCTATGCATGCTATGGTGTTTTCTTTTTTTTTTCTTATTATTATTATTTCTTTGTATTAATCTAAAGCTGCAAGCTCATTTTCCAGGTTCTTAGACTGCATGTAAATTGTGAGGTTTTTAGACATGGCCATGTTTTGATGGACCTTTACAAGGACAGAGCTTGGTTTGCTACCTGTGCTGGACAGTGTGTCTCCGCCTGTGCATTGACCACTCTCTCTTCATTCTGTTTGTGCTGTTTCTCATTCGCTTGCCAGGAGGACCTACTATTCTTACTCATATTACCTGTAAGTAAAAAAAAGAAGAGTGGATAAAGACAACCAGATCCAGTAAAGGGGTTGTTGGTCTTTGTCTCTGGCTAGTCCTGTTAGTGTTTTAAAGATGCAGTATCCTTTTTTCAAGAGAAAACACGTCTGGCTGAGGCCCACAACATTCGAACCCTAACTCCTCCCACACATCCGCCTGCTCTCCACAGTCTGAGCGCTGTGTTATCTGAAAAAAGAATGCTGCATTTGTGTTTCACTTTTTTGTTCTTGTTTTGGTTTGCTTTTGTGTGTGTGTGTGTGTGTGTGTGTGTGTGTGTGTGTGTGTGTGTGTGTGCATGTGTCTGTCATCTTTGCCATTTATCTTTGATGCCTCTACCCTCTGGTTCACTCACACTGGTCTGTGGAGTTCATAGTGGTGGATGGGGTGGTGGTGAGTTTCTATATGATTGGTCACTTGTCTCTTCCATACGAGATGGGGAGACATAACGCACCAGTTTTTCCTTCTGCAATTTGAAGGAATTCAGCCCCCCCACACACATGTGGTGATGTTGACAGTATCCATGGATAGCCAGTCTGTGAGAAGAGCAGTCAGACAGATCAGGCCTGCAGACACACACCACTTCAGTCACCCTGACCCTTGTGGTTTTACCCATGAGTCACCTTACCACCATGTCATGCCTCTTGCTTTGTTCAAGCAATGCTCTTTGTGTTACATCAACTATGAACTCCTAAACTCCTCCCATCACCCATTCTGCACCACACCTAAACCCCTCCCACTTCCCCATACTGCACCACCCCTAAGCTCCTCCCACCACCCATAATGCACCACTCCTAAACTCTTCCCATCTCCCATATTGTGACCTTTATGGCTTTTAAATGAACACGGCCTACTCACTGATATTTCTCCAAACTTCTGTATGTTTTTTGGAATATTGGGAGTTGTTCCTAGAGTGAAACAGCAGATGACTTTTTTGTATGTTTCATCTCTGTCATCTGTTATTCTGGCCTTATACTGAGAATCAGCACTTTTTTCCCTCATATTACCAAGCAACCATGCGATATCAGAAAATTATTAATATCATAAAAATTAAGATCATGAACATTACTTGCTTTGATAGTCTGAAAGCATGTATGTTAGATATTTTGTAAAAAATCTTTTTTATGGTTGTTGAGTTATATAGTGAGTGAATGTTGAGAAGAAAGTTTTTTAAAAGTAGGGTTTTAAAATTGTAATAACAATATTAATTTGCTGTGAACTAACACTCAATGTTCAGCATTGATCCATGTGCAATAATGCAACAGTTTAAGAAGGTGGGGCCAGTTTGTTGTTTCTGTGTGATGGAGTCTAGGTCTGGAGATATCATGGTAAGGTGACTGTGTGTGCTTTGAAAGCAACTTTTCTCTCCCTGATTGGTGAAACTCTGAGCATGCTCAGATGGCTCCATAGCCTGCATCCAACATTACTGAACCTGAGAGTGTGTCTCAACCTGGGTGGGGGTGTGTACACATTTACTGAGGGTTTCTTGAAGGTTATCCTTTGGTGTGAAGCAAGGCTGTCCCCTTGGGCCATCCTTTTTTTCCCCTCTCCTCCTTCTGACTGTAGTGCTCTGGTGTATTTAAGGGGTCTGTTTGATGTTTTGGAAAATGAACAATGCCAAGTATGTTTAAAAATGTAATAAATCTAAGGCGGAGCGAGAGGTTGTGATGCTTTTCTATCTGGTTGGTTCATTAGGAAGCTGGCTAAGAAGCGCAAGGATGCGATTGGGAATACGAGGCAGGAGATGACGCACATGGTGAACGCAATGGACCGCAGCTACGCTGAGCAGAGCACGCTGCACACCGAAGAGCCCGTCTCCGTCACCTTCATGGACTCGCACAACTTTAGCAGCCGATGTAAGTAAAACGGAGCCCCGCAAATAATCGGCCTTCAACTTCGGAGAGTGTAATGCGTCCACAGAGTAATGGAGCGAAAAGTGAGGTGTGAATCAGCTGTTTGTATAACACCTTTAATGTGTTTTAGTTGGAGCTTGAAACACCTTTAATGTGTTTTAGTTGGAGCTTGAAACACCTTTGTGAGTTTTAGCAAATGTGTCCATCCCACATGGATGGATCCTTTTTTAAACACGTTGCTTTGAAATAGTTCAGAACTATCTGGAGGTTCTGGTGCTGTGCGAAAGAATTCCAATTATTATTCAGTCTAATTATGGGTCTGATTAATCAGACTGAGCATGCTCCCACCTGTACACGCTCAGTCTGATGATGTGGATCTGTTCCAGAATCCTGACACTCTGAATGAGTGTGACGCGCTACAGTGTTTGAAGTGAGACGCTACAGTGTTTGAAGTGACACGCTACAGTGTTTGAAGTGAGACGCTACAGTGTTTGAAGTGAGACGCTACAGTGTTTGAAGTGAGACGCTACAGTGTTTGAAGTGAGACGCTACAGTGATTGTACTGATGTCAAACAGTTGCCTTCTCAGTCATTGCAGTATTACTCATCCACTGATTCAACATGTAAACGCACCTACTCTGTGCACCCACTCAGAGGACCCCGTTCAGCTGCCAGTAAAAGGGAACAGCAGAGCGATTTTAGCACTTTCTCTCAGGCTCTGCGAAGAGGGAAGCAGTGGATGCCAATTTGGTTTAGTTAGTAGTTAAAAAGATGAAGCTGAAACGTTTAACGTGATTTCTCATTGCTTTGCTGCTTGCATTTCCAGCCATCACTTAGGCCACTAGTGCTGTAGTCCTGGGTTGTTGCCTCATTTCCATTGTTACAGTGCTGGGGGTGTGGCCTCAATCCAGACGCTCCAGTGCTGGGGGTGTGGCCTCAGTCCAGACACTCCAGAGCAGGGGGTGTGGTCTCAATCCAGGTGCTCCAGTGCTGGGGGTGTGGCCTCAGTCCAGGCGCTCCAGTGCTGGGGGTGTGGCCTAAGTCCAGACACTCCAGAGCGGGGGCTGTGGCCTCAGTCCAGGCGCTCCAGTGCTGGGGGTGTGGCTTCAGTCCAGGCGCTCCGGTGCTGGGGGTGTGGCTGGGGGTGTGGCCTCAGTCTAGGTGCTCAGGTGCTGGGGGTGTGGCCTCTTTCTCGGTGCTCTAGGTGCAGAACAAAAGTCCAGCAGTACTGAGGGCTCTACAGCACCGTGGCCCTCAGACCCTCTGGCTCTATGGTTTTATGAGGAATCACGTGGTTGTGTGTGGACTTTACTTGCTCAAATCCACACACATCTGTGTGCACATCTGTTTCCTGATTGTTCTTTTTTTTTTTTTTGTCATCTCATTTTTTACTTTTTTACTGATCTGCATTTCTATATATGATTCTTTCACAGCAGGTCTAATTAAGATTTTTGGTCATTTAAGATTAACTTTTTTTGTTGTTTTTTTTCTTGCCACAGTGCCAAACGATCCTCTTGTGCCCACTGCTGTGTTAGGTGAGACTCGTGTGTGCCATAGTGCCCACTGTCCAGACTCTTGTATCAGGGGTGTTCAAACACAACTCCATCACCTGGGTACACCACTATACCATGCACCCGTTCCAACTGCATACCACCCTCTTGCCTAGGCCAGTAGGGTAAATCCATGTGATGGCATGTGATTGGAGTGAAATGTGGTGGATTAATGGAGCTTCGACTTGAACACCCCTGCTACAAATCATGAACTACAGTTCCCATCATGCCTTTTGTGTTAACCTTGTTTACCATTACTCCCTGTGTTCACAGAAAGTCTTTTCACAAGGCTCTTCCAAGGTGCTCTGGAAATGAAGGATTTATTGCTGTGATTGAAATCATGAGTAATTATTTTACCTATTGTTCTTGTGCTCAGAAATAGAGACGTTTCACACTTCATACTGAATTCTAGTGATGTCACTAGAGATCTACCACTGGATCACTTCAGATCACTCAGAAGACTGGCGCATGTGTAATAGAGTTCCTGACACACGGGTCTCTGACACTGAGCGAGAGATCAAGGAAAATTCCAGCCATTGGGTTGGGGGGGGGGGGGGAACCACCAAAAGATACCTTTGTCTTTACTGACAGAGGTGCTTTCTGTGAATACATGGTCCTTGGTGTGAGTGTGTGCAAGTGTGTTTCCTTTTGAATGCCATACACATCAGAGTAATAGCTTGGTGGCTATGTGAAGGAAAGGGGAAAGGTTTTGACCAGTGACTGTGGTAGAGAGTGCTGTGAGCTGAGGGTGTTGACCGGTGACAAACAGGTTCAGCAGTTCAGTACAAATATGCTGCATACTAACTGTAGGAATACCAGATGAGCTGCTTCAATGTGAAAACAGAACTTTAAAGCAAATGTCAGACACAAGCACATCTCATCATTCAGTGAGTAGAGCGTTGGCTTCTTTGAGGTTCACTTGTATGAACACTGCAAAACAAAACTGACGGTTAAGAAGTACACAGAGCTGTAGTCAGGTCACCTTGCTTAGGAACATCAGATAAGAACATGCCATTTTTCATTCTGAGAGCACGTCAGCAACACACACACACACACACACACACACACACACACACACACACACACACACACACACACACACACCAACAAAAGAACCACCCACCGACACCCACACAGTTGATTGACATCAGATAATAACATGACATTCAACATGGCAGAGCATGTCAGCAAGACACACAATCACACACACACACACACACACCCCAGCCAAATATCCACCTACAGACACACAACATGGTCTTGCAGTAACATGGTTTAACTGCAAGAGACGCTCATGACTCCCATTTTCATTCCGCATTCCCTCACAGGCTGTGTAGTCCACAACTGAATGCGTCTCAGCAGGAGAATACCTCCCCGTGACCTGGAACTCACTCAGTATATTGATACAGATAGATACACTATATTGCCAAAAGTATTCGCTCACCTTTCTTGACTCGCATATGAGCTTAACTGACATCCCATTCCTAGTACATAGGGTTCAATATGAAGTTGGTCCACCCTTTGCAGCTAGAACAGCTTCAACTCTGTCACATACTGATGTTGGACTAGAAGCCCTGGCTCTTATTCTCCACTCTAATTCATCCCAAAGGTGTTCTATCGGGTTCAGGTCAGGACTCTGTGCAGGCCAGTCAAGTTCATCCACGCCGTACTCTGCCATTCATGTCTTTATGGAACTTGCTTTGTTCCCTGGTGCACAGTCATGTTGGAAGAGGAAGGGGCCAGCTCCAAACTGTCCAAAATGTCTTGGTATGCTGAATCATTCAGAGTTCCTTTCACTGGAACTAAGGGGCCAAGCCAGGCTCCTGAAAAACAACCCCACACCATAATCCCCCCTCCATCAAACTTTACACTTTACACCGTTCTCCTGGCAACCGCCAAACCCAGACTCGTCCATCAGATTTCCAGATGGAGAAGTGCAAGTCACTCCAGAGAACACGCCTCCACTACACTAGAGTCCAGTGACTGTGTACTTTACACCACTGCATCCAACGCTTTGCATTGCACTTGGTGATGTGTGTCTTGGATGCAGCGGCTCAACCATGGAAACCCATTTCATGAAGCTCTCTGTGCACTGTTCTTGAGCTAATCTAAAAGCCACATGAAGTTAGGATGTCTGTAGTGATTGACTCTGCAGAAAGTTGGCGACCTCATCACACTATGCACTTCAGCATCCGTTGACCCCGCTTCATCAGTTTACGTGGCCTACCACTTCATGTCATTACCAAACACTTCCATTTCCTTATAATACAGTGACAGTTGACTGTGGAATATTTTGGAGTAATTTCACGGCTGGATTTGTTGTACAAGTAGCATTCTATCATGGTTCCATGCTGGAATTCACTGAGCTCCTGAGAGTGACCCATTCTTTCACAAATGTTTGTAAAAACAGTCTGCATGCCTAGGTGCTTAATTATATACCCCTGTGGCCATGGAAGTGATTGGCACACAGATTCCGATAATTTGGATGGGTGAGTGAATATTTTTGGCAATATAGTGTATATCCTCAGACTGACTTACCAAAACAGACCAGGGAATAGAAGAACAGAGGAAGAGGGGATGGGGAAGAGAGGCGAGAAACGTGGAGGGGGACTGAGGGATAAAACGAGTTATACTAGGGGTCAGCTGTTCCCCAAGGTAAAGCAAGATTGTTTTCCTGGGCATTTATTGTGCAATTTCCTAAAGTAGTGTTCAGTAGTGATCAGGAGTCTTTGTTCACTCTGGTGTGATTCTCACCATTTCACCTCACTCCCCAAGCATGCTTTGTCCTGTGGAGTGCTTTGTGGAGCTTGGCTGTGGCGTGCTCTGTGGAGCATGTCTGTGTTGAGTGCTCTGTTGGTATGACCCTGCTCTAAAGGACCTCTCTCTCTCCCCCCGCTGTCGTGGTAGTGCCCATCACGGGTGAGTATGTCTGCACAGCCCTGCTGCCTGTGCTGTGGTGACGGCCAGGCTGGAAACTGGCTGAGGACACATGCTTTTTCTCTGTTTCTGTGCCATTGTTTGTATCTGTGATTTTTTTTTGTTTGTTTTGATTTCTCACATTTCTGCATGTATGTGTGATTGTATGAGAGTGTCCATGTGTCTTTATAGCAAATGTGAGTTGGTGCATTTTTGTTTTTGTTTTGTATTGTTCTGTGGTTGTCTTTGCTGACCATCTCCTTCTCCATTTTCCCCCCACCTCTCTCTCCCTCGTCTCTCCCCCGTCTCTTTCTCCTCATCTCTCCCTCCCCTGTCTCTCTCTCCCCCGTCTTTCTCCCCGTCTCTCTCTCCCTGTCTCTCTCTCTCTCTTCCCCGTCTCTCTCACCCTTCCTGCTGTAGATGAGAACCAGGCAGCAGCGGTGGCTGTTGAGAACAGTCGTCTCCTGGATGTTCCGCGCTACCACTGTGAGGGGACGGAGTCTCCGTACCAGACTGGGCAGCTCCACCCAGCCATCCGCGTGGCTGACCTCCTTCAGCACATCAACCTGATGAAGACCTCAGACAGCTATGGCTTCAAGGAGGAGTATGAGGTCGGCTTACACACACAAACGTGCAAGCACGCTCCCGCCCACCCACACACATCAGACTCATACATATGCAATAACTCGCACTAAATTAAGAGTAACAGTTCAGAAATATTCAAATATTCATCGTGCTAATCTAAGACCTTTGCACCGTCACCTCAGTGATTGTAAGATGATGTCACTTCCTGTCGAGCCAGACGGTTTATCATTTAAGCAGTTTTGCGACCGCAGCCCCCTAGCAGCAAGCGTTTTCCTGTTAGCGAGCGGTTAGTTGGCGGTGCAGAAGCGTTGCCTCTCTGAAGTGCTGCGTTAACCTGCCTTACATTTGGACCTGTGCTTTTACATCATACTGAACCCAGCGGCGAACTACAAACATCAAGCAGGCTTTCTTATGTGGCCTTCACAGCCATCTCTGCCCCTGTTACCGTGGAATCGGTTGCTACCAACAGGCTATATTGCAGTGCAGTTATAACACTAAAACCTTCAGTTTAATGGATTCATTTAATTTCAAAAATCTGTTTTCTTCTGGTTGTCTTTTTTCCTGTTTTCCAGAAGAGTGCGCAGCACTTTGTTCATGTTCCCCGGTGGTTAGAAACGCTGTTGTCTCTCCTCCTTTAGTTGTGGTTCATCTTTGCAGGTGTTTTTAGCAGGATGAGGTGGAGCTGCCTTTTTGAGGCTTTTTTTCACTGAATAAGCCACAAGCAAATTGCAGATCAGCACGTTGCCCCACCAGCTCCTCCACACGTTGGTGTGAGAACATACGGGCTCCACCACACTCTACAGCCACATGCAGCCAGGCACTTTACCACACATCAGATATCTGCTAAATGTCTCCGTTATCTTTGAAATCACAAAACATGAAGCCCCCCCCCCCCGGTATGTTACTGTTACGGTACTGCATAGTTTGCAGTTTGAACGCGAGCGCCGGTTTTGTTGCTGAAGTGCGTGACTCTCCTTCAGAGCTTCTTTGAGGGTCAGTCGGCCTCCTGGGACGTGGCGAAGAAAGAACAGAACCGCACCAAGAATCGCTATGGCAACATCATCGCATGTGAGTGACCATTTGATGTTATCCTGCCTGTCGGGGGTGTGTGCTCGGTGCCTGGCCTGTGTTTCTGAAACAAGATCTTCTGGGCTGAAAACATTAGCTCCGTCGCCAGGACCACCAAAGGCGCAATGAACCAACCTCAGAAAACGAGTCACAAGCATCACTGATGCATGATCTGTCAACATTGATGGCATGCAAGACAGTGTGAGTCTCAGAAGGCATGTTATCCTGATCCTGACTGGCTTCTGTCCAGTAGTAACACAGCTGTAAAGCCCTAAAGTGAAGCTGTTCTACAGGCTGAGTAGTAGTAAAGTCAGTCAGCCCTGTGTAAAGCCCTATAGGCTGAGAAGCAATAAAACCAGTCTGCCCTGTATAAAGCCCTACCAACTAAATAGAAGTGAAGCCAGTCAGCCCTGTGTAAAGCCCTACAGGCTGAGAAGCAGAAGCTACTGTAAAGCCCTATAGGTTGAGTAGCAATAAAACCGGTCAGCCCTGTATAAAGCTCTAGCGACTAAGTAGAAGTGAAGCTACTCAGCCCTGTGTAAAGCCCTACAGGCTAAGTAACAGAATCCAGTCAGCCCTGTGTAAAGCCCTACAGGCTAAGAAACAGGATACAGTCATCCCTATGTAAAACCCTACAGGCTGAGTAATAGAAGCAGTCAGCCCTATGGAAAGCGCTACAGACAGTAACAGAATCCAGTCAACCCTTTGTGTAAAGCCCTACAGCAGGAGTGGCCAACTTGCGGCTCCTCGCCTGGTTTCATGCGGCTCCCCAGCCGGTCCGCACTCTCACCTGCACTAACGGTGTGTGTCGTGGCCCGGTTACCTCATCAGCTCTGAGGGCGACACACTGCTACATCTTCGTGGTGCGCGGTTTGTTAACAAGACTAGCGAGCCGCTAATACTTTTAAAACCGGCATAGTGGAAAACACGCATTTGACTGTCTTCACACGCTCACACGAGTTACTAAGTAGCCAACTACTGGCGACCCCCCCCCCCCCAAAAAAACAATTTTCATGTTCAAGACTCCAGTCATCCCTGTGTAAAGCCCTACAGGCTGAGTAACAGAAGCTAGTTAGCCCTATGTAAAGCGCTACAGACAGTAAAAGACTCCAGTCATCCCTGTGTAAACAGGGATGTGGGTAACAGCGGGTGGCGTGTGATGCAGTAGTGGATGCCATGTTTGAATGAGGCCGTGCCGTGCTGCACACGTGCGGTCTCAGTGTGCTAACCCTGTGCCGCGTTGCAGACGATCATTCTAGAGTGATCCTGCAGCCAATGGAAGATGACCCCGCCTCTGACTACATCAATGCCAACTACATAGATGTAAGTGGTGATGCTCCCCCCCCCTCCATTGGCGAAGGTGTCAGAAACAGCTCTCCCTCGCTCGTATGTCAGGTCTTCTACGCATGCCTTTGTCTCCAATATACACTATTTACAGTTTCCCTTTCTCTGCCTTGGTGGAGGTGTGGGTGCATTCACTGACATCTGTTGTGCTCTCTCTCACTCTTATGCTCTTGATTTTGGGGCCTAGATTTGGCTGTACAGGGATGTAAGTACTTTTTTTTTCCTGTAGGGCGCTAACACACTTGAGTCGCACACACGCGCACACGCACGCACACGTGCGCGCGCACACAAGCGTGCGCAGAAACAAATACAGCCGTGACCCCCTCTGTTTCGTCTAACGCTTATAAATCATCTGCATGATGGTTTGCATGACCTGCTACCCCACTAGCGTGCTCACACACACACACACACACACACACACACACACACGTTTATTTTGTTTTTCCTTTCTCATGCTGCGTGTCTTTCTGCTTTCCTCATGACACCATGCTCGTACTCCATCTCTTCATCCCTGCCACATGGTTTTAGTTGTTTTGTTTGTTTTATGTAACTCATTTCTTTATTTATTTGGAGAGGACCGAGTTGTGGTTAACAGAGTAATCCTGGCATTTCTTGTCTTTCTACTGTGGAGTGCGTGAGGGTAGCGTATTTACAAGTGTGTCTAGTCTTCAGTTTTCTTGTAAGGCTCTGTTCACATTAATTACTGAACACAAATGCTATTTTACTGAGGGTCTGTTACAGTAGTAAATGAGGGTAATTGCTGACTGATTAGCAGAGCTGCTGTTTAGCGAGCGTAACTGTGTTTATTTCTGTGATCTTTCTTCAGTTCTGCTGTCCTTAGAAGCACAACTGCTGTGTAGTGTCTGACTACTGTCTGGGTGTTGAGACTGCTCACTCAGAGCAGACGGTCAGACCTGCTCTTATTCCTCTGCTCTGCATTTTGCTCTGTCCTCAGGGTTACCAGCGACCTAGTCACTACATCGCAACCCAAGGTGAGTTCAGTGTGTGTGAGTGAGTGTGAGTGAGTGAGTGAGACACAGACAGACAGACAGAAGGTCAGTCAGTCAAGTTAGGTCTCCGGTACTGTCTGTGAACATCCTGTCCTTTACACTTGGTCCAAACCCAATAGAGGTGCTGATAACTGCAACACTTGTAGCCAGTAAGCTGGCACTACCACGATTTGTTTTTGTGAACTGGTAAATCTTCTAATGTCCCATCAAAATAACTTTTAAAGGGCTGACGGTGATTAATTTAGTTCAGTGTGTGGTGAAGTATGTCACGTTGAACGTCTGTAAATGTTGACGGCAGGTCCCGTTCATGAGACGGTGTATGACTTCTGGAGGATGATCTGGCAGGAACAGTCAGCCTGTATCGTCATGGTAACCAACCTGGTGGAGGTGGGACGGGTATGTTATTATACTGCTTGCAGTGCAGTGTTGGAGGCCATGATGTCGTTTTTGTTGTTTTGTTTTTTTGTGGTCTGGTGTTGTGTTGTGAGGGCCTCCTGCCTGTTACAACCCTTTGAAGAGAAATGGGACCAATTGAAAATGCGGGACACGAGTTCTAGAACAGAGAATTGGAGCATTCTAGACATCTCATGGATTCAATCCTTGAACTTTATTGCCTAAATATTTGAATGCAGCATGTAAAGTAAAAAGAACTAACCTTAGCACAATTCAAAAACCCTAGCAAAAATCTAAACTTCTCAAAGGGTTAAAGCATGTATGTGAATGCATGTTTGTGATGAATGCTTCCTCTGTCAGCTGCATAGGGTTATTTTTGTTTGTGTTTGTTTATTATTCTCCCTATCATTCAGCTATAGAGAGAATGTTTATATCTTAAGTATAGAGTAGGTTTTTTTCTTTTAACTGTAGAGAGGGACAATAGAGTATGTTCATTTCTTTTAACTGTAGTTAAAAGATGGAAGTGTGTGTTTAGTTTTTGATTTTACATTTTTTACTTATTTTTTTTACATTTTACGTTAACTACACTGTCTGATCAGTGAAATAGAGTGTAGTGTACTCTTTCAGCTCTTGAGTATGTATAGAAATATCAATAAGTATAGAAATTTTTTTTGCAGCTTTTTGTTTAAAACCATTTATTTGCGGTCCATGTGACCCACTGTATGTGTTGCTGTATCTGCACACAACTCCTGAGCTATGAGTGCATGGAGCTTCTCCTGGTGATACTGTAGAATCAGATCTTCATGACGCTCTCCATCTCTACTGCATGCTGCATGTTTAACTCCACAGAACATCACAAACATAGGACATGCCTGACCGGGGGGGGGGGGGTAGTAAGGCAGCAAGGTTTGCATCTTGTTTGGCAGATACAAACTTGTGCATATTGTGATCTGATTAGCATGTGTGTGTGCTGTGATCTCACGGTCATTGGGGGGGGGTGTAGGAGGTAGTGGTGGCTGCCGGTGTGCCTGTAGGTTGCCCATGGTCCCAGTCAGGTTGTGTGCTTGTGTTGTGAGTCTGAGTCATGTTCTTGTTATTCAGGTTAAGTGTTATAAGTACTGGCCCGACGACGCTGAGGTTTATGGCGACTTTAAGGTGGCATTTGTGGAGGTGGAGCCCCTCGCTGAGTATGTGGTGCGCACCTTTACCTTGGAACGGGTGAGTAACACGCATACTAATACTAGTAGTTCTATCACTACTACTCCTTCTGCCATTACTAGTACTATTACTACTGGTACTACTATTAGTACTACTAATATTTTCTATTTCTACTACTACTATTACTATGGTTGCTACTACAGCTACTAATACATATATTACATTTACTATCATTATGACTATCTGACTATTTTCCTATTCCTACTATTCCATTATTAGCAGCATCATTTCCACTTCATTACCATATTGCTGTATTTGCAATGTTGTATATTATTTATACCAATATTTCTTTCTTAATGTAGCTTTATTATTTATAACGTTTTATGCATATTTGTTTGTCTATTAAGGCAAATTTTATATTAATATGTTTGACCTGTTTAAATATATTTTAAAATAAATTTGTAGTAAACTTATTTAAAAATAAATTAAATGTCATTAATTAAATTAAAATAAAAATGTATTTTATTTTACTTTGAAAGATAGAACCACATTATTGCGTGCTGAGAGGACTTCATTAATGCACCTCTGGTTTGTTGGTTATTCCTTCAGAGGGGTTTTAATGAAGTGAGGGAGGTGAAGCAGTTCCACTTCACTGGCTGGCCTGATCACGGAGTTCCGTATCACGCCACGGGACTGCTTTCTTTCATCCGCCGCGTCAAGATGTCCAACCCTCCCAGTGCTGGGCCTATTGTGGTCCACTGCAGGTACTGCTACTATATATATATATATATATATAATATATCTCAGTTTGTATATACACACACACACACACACACGCACTCCCCTTAGCCACTTGAATCTGGTGGTACTACTGTCTCTCTGCTGTCTCTGTATTATTGTAGCCTGTCTCTTTCCTGTCTTTCTCTCTGCTTGGTTCAGGATGTGGTTACATGTGCATCGCTGCTCTGCAGAAGGGAACCCAACATTCCGCCATTTCCTTAGCACCAATGAAATACACACAGCTTCTCACACACACACACACACACACACACACATTAAGACAGAATAATGTCTTTGTCAAGTGGTTGGAAACACTGACTGCACTCAATCCAGTGTTCCAAGTGTCTTGATTTATTTATTGTTTCTGTACAGCAGCTTCTGTTTGAGCCTTGTTATAGAGTATTGTACAAGTCTCTAATTTTAAATGATTCTTTTTCAAAATACAAAATTATGGATCCATAAGCATTAAACCCTATAAAACGTAGTGAAATGTATATATTACAGTACATTCAGAGGGGACGATTTCCTTTTCTGCTGTGATGGTGGTGATGGTGTTGGCAATAATTCAGCGCGTTTCCTCTGCCACAGTGCTGGAGCAGGCAGGACAGGATGTTACATCGTGATCGACATCATGTTGGACATGGCTGAGAGGGAGGGTGTAGTGGACATTTACAACTGTGTTAAAGCACTCCGATCACGACGCATCAACATGGTCCAGACTGAGGTACACATACACGGCCTAAATACACTACACATCGAGTATTCACAAACAGCTAAAGCACCTTAAATATATATCTGCACAAACAAACACATACCCTCCTACAGCTTCACAAATGCACACATACCTACACAAATATGCACAAAAAAGGCCCATAAGTATACACACACACACACACACACACACACACACACACACACACACACACACACACACATACATACGCACATGCCAGCAAGACCCATTTAGCATGTATTGCCTCAAAACGTGTTCTGGTTTTGTGTCTTGACGTGTCTGTGTGTCTGCGTGTCTCAGGAGCAGTACATTTTCATCCATGACGCCATCCTGGAGGCGTGTCTGTGCGGGGACACCGCTATCCCCGCCTGCGAGTTCAAAGCTGCCTACTATGATATGATTCGCATAGACTCCCAGAGTAACTCCTCCCACCTCAAAGACGAGTTCCAGGTAAGGACAAACACGCTAAACACACTCCTACCTGAAGGAGTAACTGAAAATTCTTTAAAAAAAAGCTAATTTTAATGTCTTCACTTGTGTATTTGTGTGTACCTGTGTGTGTGTGTGTGTGTGTGTGGGTGTATGTGTGTGCGCACGTGTGTGAGTAGACGCTGAACTCCGTGACCCCTCAGCCCCAGCCAGAAGACTGCAGCATCGCCCTGCTGCCCCGTAACCATGAGAAGAACCGCTACATGGACAACCTGCCCCCTGACCGGGGCCTGCCCTTCCTCATCACCATAGACGGAGAGAGCAGCAACTACATCAACGCCGCCCTCATGGACGTAAGGAACGACGCACACTCCATCTCTCTGTGCACTCTTCTCTTTCTGTCCTCTATTCTCTTGAATCTCTATTCTCTTCTTCATTCTCCCTCTGTATATTCATCTTTTTCCTCCTCAACCCCAACATGTTCTCTCTTTCTCCATCAGCCTCTCTTATTCTCTTGCTCCTTCTTATGCTCTCTAACTTAGTTGCTTTTTATCTTTCTTGCTCCATCTCCCTTGCACCCCCCCACTCTGTCTCCTTCCGCACTGCTCTTCTTTTCCTCCTGGTTTTAGATTTATCTCTTTAGTCATTCTGTCTGTCCAAAAACATCCCTCTCTTCATTTCTTACTTGTTGATTCTCCCTCCATATCTCTGAGGATTCTGTTAGATCCACTAAGCTAGAGGCAAATCCAGATTATAACCACTTTTCTTATAGGCACTAATCAGATCATTCAGTGCTAGTAAGAGACTTTAATAAAAGGTCTTTAATCAAATCGAGACTTTCTCAAAGAATTGAGAAAGTCTGTGTAAAAGCTCAGTGAGAAGTAATGAAGCAAGATTTTTGTAATTGACTTTAGATTCTAGCCTGATTTTAGTCATTTAAAGCACTTTGTTGTATGACGTTTTTCCTACCATAACATCAGGAAGGTACCAGGTAATATCTGATCTTTTTCAGTCAGTATTCGCTTCCACACTGGATTTGTTGAAGGACTTTAGTGAAGCGCCCTGGGATATATATACGATATGCCAAACAACAAACAAACAAAATGCACACAATCGAAATGGTCATATAAACATGCGTCTTTGTGGCATTTAACTGGTCTCCAGAGGCTCTTCATGGTCACGTACAGGCCCAGTGGTCATGAGGACAGGCCCCTCTGGAGTGGCAGCAACAGGTGTCTCTGGTAAATCCTGTCTGTGTTGTGTGCGGTTTTGTCTCGCAGAGCTACAGGCAGCCGGCGGCGTTCATTGTGACGCAGCACCCGCTCCCAAACACGGTCAAGGACTTCTGGAGACTAGTGTACGACTATGGCTGCACCTCCATTGTCATGCTCAACGAGATCGACCTGGCTCAGGTGAGAGACCCACCCATAACCACGCCCTCCCTGGATAAAATAAGACATCGCCAATAGAGAGACACTAAACCAAGAGAGAGAGGTTCTCTAAACTGACCTATTGTTATTTGTATATCTGTCTTTGGAGAGGATCCGTGAAGCGTGTTCTTCTGAGTGGATGTGCTTACTGGTTGTGGTGTTTGTTTGTGTAGGGCTGTCCCCAGTATTGGCCAGAGGAGGGTGTGCTCCGATATGGGCCAGTACAGGTTGAGCGTGTGTCCTGCTCCATGGACTGTGATGTCATCAGCCGCCTTTTCAGAATATGCAACCTGACCAGAGTGAGTCATGAACAACTCATAACTGAGATAAGAATCAACCAATTATCAGGGAACTGGTTAATTGTTTGTGATTGGTTGATGTAGTCAACCAATGTAGTTCCTTTAATTGTAATAATTGTGTGGTGTACTGCATATAAGTCGGCTTGTTTGTCCCTTGGTTTTTCCCTTCTTCTTGTCGTTCTTTGATAGCAAAGCAGATTTCTATTAATAGTTTTGCTAGTATGCATTTAACATTGTGTTTGCATGTGTGTGTGTGTTCAGCCACAGGAGGGTTACTTGATGGTCCGACAGTTCCAGTATCTTGGGTGGGCGGTGCATAGGGAAGTGCCCGCCTCCAAGAGATCATTCCTGAAACTGATCCTGCAGGTGGACAAATGGCAGGAGGAGTGTGAGGACGGGGAGGGCCGTACCATCGTACACTGCCTGTGAGTTAGCACGCGTGTGTGCACACACACACACACCTACTCACACACACCTACACACACACACCTACACACACACACACACACACACACACACACACACACACACACACACACACACACACACGTGCAATGTTGAATATATAATAGCAACATCAGATGCCATGAGATCACTCGCTTAAAGATGAAACATGGTGGGGGATGTAGTCCTTCACAAGAGGAAAATCTTTTTCTCGTTCTTGTTTGCTCACTTGCGCACTCTCTCTCCGTCTCTCTCTCTCTCTCTCTCTCTCTGCAGGAATGGAGGAGGTCGTAGTGGAGTGTTTTCCGCGATTAGCATTGTGTGTGAGATGATCAAACGTCAGAATGTCGTGGATGTGTTCCACGCTGTGAAGAGCTTGAGAAACAGCAAACCCAATATGGTGGACAGCCCGGTAAGAACCTCGCTGTAGACCTTAGCACACATGCACGCATTGTGTTGGGTGGGCACGCTCTCTCACATGGACACGTAAGCATATAAACAGAAAGAACACACACTCGCATATGCAGGCATACATGTGTAACGATATACGCACACTGCTGTGCACACATACCCAAGTTGTATTACTGGGGTGAGGGAAAGGCATTCTTACCTTTCCCACACACACACTGGTCCTGTTGAATAAGGGGAATAAAGCAGAGATTTTAAAAACATTTTATGATGAGGCTTACTTGCTCTTAATGGTTCTACTTAGTTATTATAGTATACAATTATAGTGTGTAAAATTTATTTCTATTCAAATCCAGTCTTTTGATGTGTGAACATGAGTGGCTGTAGATAAGTATCTGTGTGTTGTGCAAACATGCATGCAGTCTCTCTCTCTGTGTCTTTGTGAAAGTGTGTGCGTGTGTGTGCGTGTGTGTGCGTGTGCGTGTGTGCGCGTGTGCATTAGGGTGTTCCAAAATGTTTGACATTCAAAAAATCAACCTCCCACCCTCATATTTTAATCTACTGTTCAAATTAGTAATATGGTGAAAAAAATATTTAGTGTATGCTCAATGTATGCAGTTTCTCATATAAGTACCAGTTTATACCTGCATCAGATACCAATAAATGTTGCTGTAGTGCTGCAATGGTCACTTTGAGTTTTATGTTTGTTTATGTTTATCAGTGATGTGTTATCAGAGCAGTATTGTATAGTACAATAACTGAACACTTCCAGGTTAACATGCGTCGCTGACAGCTGCGAGTGTTTGCAGCTAGACTCTGCAAAACTGTTGGTTTGTTTGTATCAGGAAAGCGGTTGAATTTGCTCTTCCATCAACGCTGATGGCTCATGTCTTGCTGATCAGTGCTGAACACTTTAGTTTCACCCAGCACATCAGCACGAGCTCTTGCAATCACTGGACTGTCAATACCAGGCTTGTGATCAGTAAAGACAATATTCGACCAGAATACTTTTGAACACTTTAAACATAGGAATGCCCCCCGTTATCTTATTGTGCTAACGGTAACTACTTGTCTTTATCATTGTGAATCATTTCCAGTGCATCCCGATGAGACACATCAAATGGGTCATTAATTGTGCCTGCGAGGGCTTCCTCATTAGAAACCTGGTCACTGTCCTTCTGGGCTTGTTGTTCATTCTGCACCAGTTCTTCTATCTGACCAGTTCCATCAGTGCATCTGTATTCTCTATCGGATTTCTGCCAGCACAACTGCACTTCTGTAATGGCAATAACGTAGTTACTGCTGCCTCGTGTTTGGTTCTAGTGGACTTGAGCTTATAAATATAAAGTCAAATTGACTTTATATTTACTTGAATATTTAACAAATGTGCCTAAATATTGTCTACCTGTAATTTGTCGTCTTTGTCTTCTCAGCGTGAAGCATACCAAAGCTTTTCATGAATACCTGTAGTTAAACATTTAATACAATTGACATGCATTGACAAATTTGGTGTTCAAAACAAAATGTCAGATGCATCAGATTAATATGTAATGGCAAAGCATAAAATAGAAAAAGCAAGTACATGTTGGTTACAGTAATTAAACCAAATAAAAGCTAACCAGCACTGTTTACAGTAATTGACCTTCCGTTAGTAAAAGTTGCATTTAAAATACATTTTTTAAGCATAACCCAAATATCAACATATCTTAATAAAAAAACAGCTTTTATATGGTAGTAGCATCAAAAGGAAGGGTGGGAGGAAAGAAAAAAAGAAATGTCACACATATCTTGGAGCACCCCAGTGTGCACGCATACATTAACACATGTGTATGATTTTAATTTCAGTTTAATCTGCCTTGCTGTCTAAACCTTTGCTGCTTTGCTGCTGGATTCCCATGAGATATAATGCTTTAGTTTTTGCATTAGTTTATGTGTTAGCTTCATCTGTTAGTTTCATACTGCGGGCCCCTCTTATACCCTAGACATCATCTCATTAGCATGTGTGTTCCCAGTCCAGTCCAGATAACTGGACAGAGGCTGCACTTGTAAGAAACAACTGTTTGAAACATTTAGCCCCTTCCATTCAATTCACACTGTGAATTTCCTCACTGTGGGACTAATAAAGGATTATCTTGTCTTAATTGCTTTTTTATTGTTTGGTTGTATTTGTAGGAGCAGTACAGATTCTGTTATGACCTGGCACTGGAGTACATCGAAACCTCATAATGAAGAAGCCGGGGAGGAACCATCTGCTGTGGAATCATCTAGCATCTCACTTTCCCACCTGGATCGGTGTCTCAGTGTCGTTCGCTTGCACCATGGTGACTGTAAATGTGAGGGGAGCAAGATTGGATGGGCGCCTTCATACCTTTGCCCAGTAGAGTGCTGGAGCAGCTGACCTCTGACCTACACACACCGTCTGCTGTCATAGCACCCTTGGCCTTGTATTTTTTTCTTTCTTCAGCATAATGTGTTTTATTTTTTCTGTGCAGCCATCGTTAACACTAGGGCCAAGCTGTTGCATGCGGGAAGTGGACTATTGATCCGTCACTGTGTGTCACACAACCACACCTTCATACACACACACACACACACACACACACACACACACACACACACACACACACACACACACACACACACAAGTACGTGTGTATGTATGTGTGTGATTATGTTGGTATACGTATATAAAATCATTGTTGTGTAAAAAGTGTAAAAAATAAAAATAAAAAAACAGAAGCAAAACAAGTATTATCCATGATCCAGAATTACGCGTGTGACATTGGCTTGGTAATGTTTGTATTGGGCACTAATGGCTGGCTTATTATGGTTTTGTTTATTTCTTTTTTTCTTTGCTGTTTTTTTTTATAGCAGAACTATAATCATAAGCCAAAGACTTGTGTAAATATGTCTATATTGATAAAGCACATTGTTTGTATTTATTGTTTACTTGCATCTTTTTTTGAAGGCTCAAAACAATCATTGTCATTCCTAGTTGTTTACCCAAAACTTTACCTGTAAACATTTAAGTGTACAATTTTTGTTTGTTTTCTGTTTTTGTTCCAACAGTAGTGTAATGTTTTGGTTAAATGAGTTTTAACGTCTGTAATTGTGATGTTAAGTGATTCTCTCTTTAGTGTGAAAATGCACATTTGCTGTTGCTCTCAGTGATGCCCAGTCAGGACCTCACAGATGAGAATCTTATTTTTCTGCCATTTTTTTTTTCTGTCTTGTATTGTATTGGACTTTTTTGGAAGTTGAAGAACTGGCGAGTAAACGAGTATTCATTAAAAGTCCCCAGTGTTCAACTTCGGTGTGTTGGAAGTGGAAGCCCTTGAAAGCCCCACACCGCCGTGTCCTCGACGTGAAACTGGAATTGCAGTTTTATAAATAATGAGGGAAGAAAAAATTTATCATGTGAACTTTGTCATGCATCATTTTTTGTCTGTAGTTGTTGGCTTAATGGCTGTAATGAAACTAGTAAAAACACTTTTAATAAAAAAACGAATAATGTACAGAGTCCCAGTGCTTTTAATCTTCAGGACTGTTTCCATTACATACATTTCTACATAAGCTTTTCTAAGGACTTTTCCTCATACATACATCAAATATCGTAGATAAGCTTCATCTTGTTTTATGTCGGTTTTGTGGGACACTGTGACCAAGGCCTGTATGTACACCGACTTTGACGGATTATGTGGCTGAGAGTCCTAGGATCATCCTGAGCTGCTCTCCACAGTGTAGTCATGACTATGTGAAGGGGTCTGTTGTGATTGAGGGGAGCGACGTGTGTGTGTGTGTGGGTGCATGCAAGCGTGCGCCTGCATGAGTATATGTTGGTGAGTGCGCGCCTATGAGAAGGAAACCGGGCCGCCTTCATTTTACTGTGCACTGCTTCCTGTCGCTATCCTGCCAGCATAACGCATTACTCTCCTTTGTTCTTTCTTATCGCTCAGCCGCTAAAGTGACCGAGGAGGCCTGAAGGGGCACCCCAACACACCCCGCATCTTTACTTCACCTTCTGACCTGCCACTCTCTTAATGGACCCTTTCCGCTGACCTGGGCTCCTGGCTAACTGTGCAGTAACTTCGTAGGAGCTGAGCATGGCTAAGACACTAACGGAATTCACTCGTTCTCTGGATCCTACAACTCTGCCCAGGATCCTGCAGATTCAGTCTGGATTTTACTGCCAAGGTACAGCCAGTCACTGTTTAGTATGTAGGCAAAATAAAATACATGTACTTGAGCCATGTTTCTGTTTCAGACTTGATTGATTTAAAATAACCTTTTGGCTAAAAAGGGAAAATGTCATTTATTACTGCATATGTTGAATATTTGTAATAATTATGTAAGATCAATGTTTTAAATGTAAAAACTTTCACAGTGCTGAATAACACTGTAAATGTATTCCCAGTAGTGCTGAATTATACTGTAAATGTAATTCCAGTTGTTCTGAATTACACTATAAATGTATTTCCAGTAGTGCGTGAACAGAATAACTTAGCTTTTCTTTAATAATGCAGTCTTTAGAATCCTGACAGAAACAGTACACGTGGTACAAAAGCTAACCAAGCTCATTTTCAGATTGTTCTTGTTGGGTAGACTGTAGAATTTCTGATTACTTTTGCCTTGGAGTTTTACCAGAGTTGATTCAGTGGAGTTGATTCGCCTGACTAAAACAACAGGAGTCAAGTTCCTCTGTATTTGACAGAACCCACTGAAGCACACCTGTGTGTTCCAGGCATGTTGCTCAGTGCTTTTTTATACCTTCTTCGTTAAGGGGAAGAATAAGGTATTGAAGGTAGCATAACACCACTTACATAGTTATAAATAGAACACCTTAATTAATATCCACTGATTTATATATGCAAGCGTGTGTGCATGCACAAGTTATTTTGAATAATCAAATATATAAACAATGAAATAATGTATGATTAAGTAAATGAGTTTTGATTTAGAATTTTTAGTGAGTTACAGAGGTGTGAAAGGCCTGCAGGAGGTCACCTGTACGGACTGAATCCACTTGAGTACTCAAGATTTTAAATGTCCAAAGGGCAGGTCTACTGCAAGGAAAATTAAATCCATTTAATATTTACACATATTTGTGTTGTTTCAAATAAGTATTATTTTGCTTTTACATTTGTTGAAGCTACTATGTGAAATTAGTCTGGTCATGTTGAAGTGGTTACTTTCAGTCTTAAGAGTGCCTGTGTTTGTGCTTCGCCATGGTCATATTGTAGTTTTAACCAACATGGTATTTGCATGCAGTGAAACATAATTTAATTTGCGTGCAGTGAGGACATAATTTAATACACGGGTGAAGTACGGCAGCTTGGCTCTACTGTCGCGCAGAACCATCGCATCATGAAAAAGGCTCTGCAGACCCAGCTGGAATATAACTCTTCATTGTGGAACGGCAGCTTGAAAACCAGGTGTGTGTGTGAGTCTCACATGCTGCTGTGCTCGCAGGTGCTGTATACGAGCTCTTCGGGCAAGAGTGCTGCCTGGTCACTGGGGACCTGATGAAGATCATCGGAATTAGCATCACCAGGTTCACAGCACACACGTCTGATGGCAGGGAAATCAACCTGCCACTGGATTACCCAGGTAGGGTTTTCGTCCCGGTATGGTTAAGACTATGCATAGTCCTCACTACCCCAAGAGACGGGTTGTAGAAAGGATGTTTCATCTACCTATACAAATATCTACCTAGACCTATACAGATTGTTTATGGTCTTGATATTATAACTATGGGCTGGGGGAAATGTAACGTGTTACTCCATGGAACACACGTGTGTTTAGATCCAGTTTTGATAAATGGTGCTTCTAGATTCTGTAGTGAGGAATGACTGAAGGACCTAAGGCAGGAATTTTTTTTAAAAGCACTGTAAGGGCAGTTGTACCATAGTTGGGGCAGTTGTATACATAGATGGCTGTAGATTGTAAAGTTGTTTAGAGCCATTGTTACTGGACAGTTTGGGATGATTTATGCTCTTGGTGTTCAGCTACCTATAATGCCTTGAAGAGATTCTCTTATAGGCTGAGCAATTGAAGGGGCAGAATTAATGAGGGGCAGAATTAATTAATTTTCTCTGGGTTTTAAAATAATTATTTTTTTTTGAGGAGGCAATTAAAATTCATTACCATTTTCATGCTTTTGGGAACAAAAAATTATTTATAGGCCATTGACATTAACTATATTTGTCAGATTCAAGCATATTAGCTACTATAAGCAAATATTAGCTAAAATGCCTTTAAGACTATGAAGAACATACATTCAGACAACTGTATGTACACACACACACACACACACACACACACACACACACACACACACACACACAGAGGAGTTTGAGGGCCATAACATTGAATGAGCTGACAGCCAGACAGCCAAGGGCAGAGGAACTCCAGGACTAGAGGGGAGGTCTTTGAAGACAGTAGGCATCGAGGTTTGCACTTTATATGGGAACACTCTGGTAACCACTGTAACTGATATAACATGTGACAGGTACAGACATGTGAGAGACGACAGCCGCTCTGTTCTGAAATGAAGCAAATATGGGGTGAGGAGCTAATGAGGGCTCAGACTCATGGCTGCCACTTGCTCAGACACTGCAGTCTTGGTCTCAGCTTTGGTCTGGTAACATTTCAAAGTATTGTACTGGTACCATTTTTGTTATGTTCACCTTCCAACATGTAGCACGTTCTGATAAGGTTACACAGTCTGTTAAAGTATCCTACCTACTGATAAGTTAATGTAGGTTCTGATGAGGTAATGTAATGTAGACTATAAAACCTACAGTATTAATGATGGAAACATTTTCTGACTAACATATGATAGAACTTTACTAACCTTTTATGTGATCCTTGGAGGCATATCTCCTGAAATTTTGTCTCTGTCATTTGTTTGCACATTTAGCAGTGTCGTAGAAAAGAATTGGCATATGTCATTAACGTTACATGGTTATTTACTTGTACTTAAGAAAATTGCTTTAGATTCAGTGCAACCCCATTTACACATGTCAGTGTTTAATAGCACTGGCTATTTAATTTATAATAATAGGGACTAATTAATTATACAGTTAAACGTTTTACGTACAATGTAAACAAACTTTCTGCCTTCTGTGTCACAAGTGTGTCTGGAAATGTAAAATAGCCAAACTGAACGAATGTTAAGTGTTACGTGCTATTTTCAAGGTCAATCAACTAAAATCAGTTAGAATAGGATGGAATGTAAAGAGATGGATAAGAGAGCACAGTTATTTTTTGGCAAGGCTAAAATGAACTGACTAGCAGAACCTCCACGTGTTAGAAGCAAATAGTAATATTTAGCAGGCCTTTTCTGGGATATTGACAAAAAATATTTAACAGATTTAAAATATTTAAATTCAATGAATGAGCAATAGCTACTCACAGTGAATCCAAGAGGAAAAAATGCTAGTAGCACGAAATTATGGACGTGCGCTGAACACTGACGTGAAGTAGCATGCGCATGCGTCATTGCTGCACAGTAACAGGTTTTTCGCCCTTTTTTTCAAAACTTCCTACTTTTCTGTTTTGCATTATGGTACAATAGTGTCCATTCAAACAATACAAAAAAATGTTTTAAATGTGTATCTTGAATGGTTGAGTATACTCAAGTTTGACACTTTTAATAATGTGCATACTGTATACTCAAACATATTCACATATTCACAAACATACTCAAACATAAAGTTAATATTAGTAAATAGTATGCAGATGGAACACACCACAACACTTGAGTTGGGTGCTTGTCCCTGCCTCCTTGCTATTCGGACACTTCTAAACTTAGCTTTGCCTTATCTTAAAAATTCCATGTACAATATCCGAGATTATTTCAGAGAAGCACAATGCCAAAGCTAATGCCTTTTTCTTGCAATTTTCATATTTTTAAAGATTAGTGTCAGATACTAGAACAGAAAAAACTGTGTATCAGTACACAGTTTGTGTATCAGAATTGCTACGTTATCCTAGAGAAAGTGACAGTGCTGGAAATGAGTTTTCGTAACTTATTATGTGAGATTATAAGACGTCATTCTGGCACTGCACAACGGGTGTCAGAGTGTGGGAGCAAAGGCAATGAACCATAGACTATCTGCTCAGTGGTGCAGCAAGCGGCAGAGAGCCAGAGTGAAGCGGCTTATTGTGCATGTTGGCAAGAATGACACAAGAAAGCAGGAGTCTGCATTATTGAAAAGAGATTTTAAAAATCTCTTCAGCACAATTAGAAAGCTCAACGTTCAGTGGTTCTCTGCCAGCATGGAGAACAAATATTCTCTCAATGCTACTTGGACTAAGCACTTAGCTACTCAAAACCTGCAGTTCAAACAACCTGAACTTTACAGACAACTTCAACCTGTCCAGCTCAACAGCAGACATCATACTACAAAATGTTAAACACTTCGCTTTGATCAGGTGGTTTTTTTTTTGGGGTTTTTTTTTTTTTTTGGCAAACAGCAAATTTGTCTACACAAATTTCAGTCAGAATTTCAACCTACGCAGTACTGAGTCTGCTCTAACTATGAAAATTACCAGCAGTATTTTGAACACAGATTCAGGGAAGCTGTACAACCTTCTATAATTTGATAAAGATAAAACAGATTATATTATACTTGGTAATAAGAATCACAGGCACGCACTAGCTTCCTACATAAACTCACAAACTCTAAAGAGCTCACAACATAAGCATTCTAATAGACACTGATCTCAGTTTTAGCAGTCACATAATACAAGTAAGTCAGCATTTTATGATCTAAGAATATCAATATGATCAGAGATTTCTTGAGTACACCAGATCTTGAGAAACTCCATGCTTTTGGGCTTAAAGAAATTGTTGTATTGTATACCTACCTTTAAGGTTAAATAGAAATGTATTTCTGAAGTCTCCTAGGGGCATACTGTTCTCCATGGGAGTGTGAAGGGTTCAAGTGCTTGAATTGGTGGCAGCAAACATTGAAGCTGTTTAAATGCTCATGCTAAACCTAACAGTCATAATGAATTCTAAATCCTACTCTGGGATAGACTTTTTACCAGGTCTGGAAGGTGTGTGTCAATCTATGAAGTATAGCATGTGTAGGCATCATGCATGCAATTAAGGTAAACCTTGGAATATTTAAGCCTATTTTCAGATAAACACTGGATGTTTTTGTGGATTTTAGACTCAGATGTTTGGGGGTTATGCGTTTACAGACAAACTGATTTACCTGTTTTCATAAAGGCTTGTTGTAAATGTCTTGTCATCTGTGTAACAGGCCTCTTTAGGATTGTAGCAGACAGTCAGCCATATCGGACCATCCAGGAGATCACAGACTCACTGAAGATCAGCTCGCACAGGCTGGCCCAACCTGCATTCTTCACTTCCACTCGTATCCAGCTCTCTGAAGACTTTGTGAAGGAGGGCGAAAGCTTTCAAATCAAGTCTGTTACTCTTGACACCGATAGCGGTGGCTATGTCGACTGCGAACTTCTTCACAGGGAGCCAAAGTTGAGCTTCCGTCTCCAGCTCTCACAGCAGGGCTGGTTTACTGAGTGTGATGATGACCAGTTTTACACCTTGCGGGAGCTCGCCCAGTGGAAGATCCCCAAAGGCAGAACGAGGATGGTGACTGTCGCCACAACTTTGCCCACAAAGGACTTGCTGTTTTCCAGCTTACTGGAAAATGTATGTGTGCAGCTGACGCTAACACCGGTGTATGAGCTCCAGGCTGTGATGCATTGTAAGTGTTCCAGCTCAAATAAAAATGGCTTCTGGTGGACTATTCTTTAATTGCAACAATGAAAAACTATTTTTAATTACAACAATGCAACAGATAAGCACAAATAGTATTGATTTATTTAACTTAATTTAATTATTTTAATATATTTTGTGCAAGAACCTAATTATACTCAAAGATCAGTTAACCATACCAGTTCATGTGAGACCACAGAAAGGTTACATCAAGGTTACACAAATTCTGCTCCACATTTACTGTCTTCTCTTGGTAACTCTTCTGTACAGTACGGAAGAGCGTCGTTCTGATTCCATCCAACCTGGACGTGGAGGTGATGGACATGACGGAGCAGTTTGACGTGAACTCCTTCATCCAGCCACTTTCCCTTCTCGACGTGTTCCAGAAGCCTGCAGAGCTTTTCCCCATCGTGGCTGAAGTCATTGAGAAGCCTGTAGTGGACTGGCACATGCCGGAGGAGCTGCAGCATCTCCTCTACTCCTCACACATCGTCATCCATCAGGCTTACGAAGCCCGGCGGGTCCTCGCCACAGAGATCCGGCAGGAATCACCCAGGCACTTCCTCATTCCGACCAGCTACAAAGGGCGGTTGAAGCGGCGGCCGAGGGAGTTCCCCACGGCCTATGACCTGGAGAGAGCATGCAGTGACACCGAGCAGCTGCACGTGGTGGCCACACGTGCCTTTGACTCTGCAGAGGATGGCTTGGCAGCCGTTCTTGCCAGGGATGAGTTCATCGTGAAGAGGAACAAATGTGGTGAGGTTTTGGTGCAACGCGACAACGTCGGGGAGGCCGTGGATGCCCTGTCCTGCCTCAGGATCAGAAGAAAGAGCCGTGAGCTTGTGCAAATCCCCATGTGCCAAGACGGAGGCTTCATGGAGGTCATCCACGACAAGCGACAGTATTCCATTGTGGAAGTTTGCCACTGGTTTCCACTGCCATTCAACGTCAAGGTGTCTGTGCGTGACCTCTCGCTGAAAGAGGACATCCTGGCTGGTGGGCCTGGCCTCCGCATCGAGGAGGAGATCACTGAGCCGTACCTCCTCATCTCAACCCTTGACCTCACGAGCTGCTGGGAGGTGGCAGTGAAGCGCACTCACATGAGCGTGCACGTGGAGAAGGCATGGAGTGGAGGCACACCCACCTGTGGCGTGAGCTCGGCCATCGAAGACATCTCCGAGTACTGCTACTACACCATGCGGAGGTACGCAGTCACTATGGTAACACCGCCACCACGGCCTCCCAAGAAACCCAGAGAGCCTTCAGCACGACCAGCTAGGCCCAAGAAGCCGGAGCCCAAGAAGCCAGAGCCCTCAAGGCCAGAGCCCACGGGGACAGAGCCCACGAGGTCAGAGCACATGGGGTCTGAGCACACGGCGTCGGAGCCCACGAGGATGGAGCCTACGAAGCCGGAGCCCACGGGATCGGAGCCCACGGGGTCGGAGCACACGGGGTCGGAGCACACGAGGTCGGAGCCCACAAGGATTGAGCCCACGAGGCCGGAGCCCACGAGGCCGGAGCCCACGAGGCCGGAGCCCACGAGGTCGGAGCCCACGAGGACGGAGCACACGAGGACGGTGCCCACGAGGAAGGAGCCCACAAGGCCAGAGCACACAAGGCCGGACAAGCCCCCCATCGCCCCCCCGCGTTGCTCACCCAAGGTAAGCAACAATCTTAATTTTGGGCCTGACACATGAAACAACCTTGTCCAGTATACAGTAGTTGTCAGTCCAGCTCAGTCATACAGGATCATGTTTATATTTTCAAGGTCAAAAAGACTGAGAAGGTGCTTGAACATCATGCAGTTCTTCTGTGTTTATGGTGCTGGGTACCACCTGCCACCAGCTGCAGTTATTAAACAATTTATCTGTTCTAGGAAACAAGTTATGAAACATTGTTGTGTTCATTTTGATGGTCTAAGTCTAAAACAGGATATTCATGTGAGAAGATATTTAAAGTCAGCAGTTAGTTTGGAGGTTTTTAAGTGCAAGTGTCACAAGTGAAAATTTATTTGAAATGAGGGTATTTAGAAGTGCACACAAATTTATTTGAAATGAGGATATTTAGAAGTTCAGTGATTCTACTAGATCAGAGCAAACATTGCTGCCATCTTGTGGCCAATATATCCTTATTGCAGAATATCACACACACTTTTGTAAAAAGGAATACTCATCACTCATTGCATTTGTGAATAATGAATTTACATTAAATATTATTTAGGAATCCAAATATTATTTGGTCTGAATTTTTTGCTCCACATTTTGTATAGTGAAATTTTTAGAAATTATTATTATAGAAACAATTATTAGAAATTCAGGTAAAATCAAACAATTGTAATTTTATTAGCACTTCTTATAGAATCTCATTCAAACCCTGCTACTTTAGTGAACTCCTCGAGATTGTCTGTCCCTTCAGTAACAGTAACTTTTTCAAAATGGCAGCAACAGTAACAGTAAATGTGTCTGCATTTTATGGCGACCTTCATACAACTTCTGTGCACTGTTTGTCTCATGCCAGAATCCTCACCCTACATTGATCAGTAGAGAGAGCTCAACAGACCGTACCACCTCGCCAACAGTAAATAAGAGAACCATACCCATGCGTCCTGCTAGCGTTGCCCTGGAGAAAGGTAGGTTAGTCCTTCTGCATGGCTGTTTCATATTATGAGTTAGACAGTTAGTATTGATGATGCATAGATATATAGTGACCTATAGGTATGTGTGCTCATGTGTGTGTTTCTGTGTCTGTGTGCATGTATGCACCTTGTACGTGGGATTGGGTGTGGGTGTGTGTATGTGTGCCCGTGTGCGTGTATGTATATACATGCGTGTGTATGTTTGTGTGTGTGCTCATGCATGTTTATCTTTCCTCAGCCATTCCGAGGGGTTCTAGCCTTGAGGAGTTGTGCGTTGCCACACCTGACGATGACGACCCGCATGACTATGAATACATTGATGACGATGAACTGGAGAACATCAGGAGACAGTGTCAGGGACAGACCATGAGCCATAGCACCAAGGCCAAACCCAGTAACACAATATGATCACACTGTGTGGACAACACAGCTCAGATTAGCCTGCTGAACCTAGTAACACAATATGACCACAGTGTGTTGACAGTCAAAGCTCAAATCAGTCTGCTAAATCTGACAGTACACACTCAAATAGAAAGGTTTGTTTTCACCATTATGAAGGTGGGAATGTAACCTGCCTCCAGAAATACTTACATTTCCATGCTCCTGTTATTATATATTAAATATATTGTGACCAAAGTATTATGTATTCTATGTATAAGAAGTGCTGTACAGTATGGATGATCTCTATTTAAGCAGTGTGCAGTTGAAAAACAAAGAAATTACTATTCTTGGAATGGAATTCAAAGCGTTTTTAGTAGAAGACAGGGCAGGCAATTTTTATTTATATTGTCTAAGCAATAAAGGAAGGAGAGTTAAATTTGTGTCACATGACTCGGTCCAAGCCTGGTGTTTATTCACTGACCCAACATTTGCCAGCAAACACCAATTATGTAAGGTCTTTAGAACACAAACAAAAATAAAATCAATGGTAAATATGTTCATTAAGTGATGTTCAAAGTTTTAATACCCCAGTTCCAGAACTCTCTAGAACTGGCTGTTCTAGAACAGTCAACAAAGTTAGTGCATCCCTAGAGCTCTACCCACTACATCTAGCAAAGTCTTATGTTGAGAGACTTAATTTCCCAGGAGGCACCTAAAAGTATGCTCCCCTTAACAGCTAGAAATCATCTCCCCCAGAATGGAGAAAATCCTAGCCAAGGCGAACCGTGGGTTCAGGGCCACGTCCTGCAGAAGGCCATGGCCTTTCTTACGGGCAGACTGTGAGCACATGGCTCGCTGCCACATTGTAGTCAGAGATCCACCTGGTAAACAGCAAACACATCATGAGAACAAAGTAGGATTAGGATTAGGATTCTGTCTATTCTTTTCCAAATGTTTCAAAAATTGTTTCCAAATTTGTTTTACTCACAATTATGTGATTCATATGTGAAAAGATGTGAATCTGTGATTAGGGACTTTAAAAGATCTTAGCTACTACAGACGGATTTTCCCCATGACCCACACTCACTACTTGCACTCACTGCTTGGGCATTTCATGCACTTTAACAAACCACCACTAGAGGGAGACGGGTATCTTTCTATTTCTGCCCCAGTGTCATACATCAATGTCCAAATGAGAAGCATTCTTTTATCACATAACGAAAAGAATTTGGATGGTGTAGGTTTTACTTACTTACTTACTTACTATGTCATTTTAAAGAACTATGATCGGAAAAATCAAAGAAAAAGTGGACTCAATGAAACCATAATACTGTTAACATATATACACATGAATCCTGTTATGTGTTCACTAATTAATTCAGACGTTACTATAGGACAATTTCAACTCCCATGAGTTGTGATTGACAGGGGCCAGAGGTCACATACCAAACCATTTGTTGGCTGAGTTAATCCAGCTGAAGACATAGAGAGTGTGGTTTTCCTCAGCGCTGAGGTCAGCGATGTTGGGCGGTTTGTCTGACTCCAGCAGCACACGTCCAGGCAGAGGGGTCATGAACAGCTCTGAATTCTCCATGCTGGACAAGAAGTGAGTGGCGGCCACGTATTGGGCGGAGCCTATCCAGCTCTCACCGAAGGACACCTCAGGACGTGAGTACTGCTTCTGCCTGTATGGAGGACATGTGGGGCTCAGACAGCTACACCAGGACACAACTGTTGAACCAGTGATCACTTGTCTGAGGCCTTACCTCTCAGCGCAGGTGTTGGAGGCTGTGCTAAGAGAAGCCAGCTCAGCTGCCCACATCAGACCCAGAATCTGATCCTTCTTCTCATCTTCACTCGCATCTGACGCACTTAATGTCTTTAGAGACTGCAAAAGAAATTAATAATCAAAAATCATGTATTTAAATAGACTAAGTAAAACACAGAGGTCATTAGGCAATAAGAAAAAAACATTGTTGTATTAACATCTACAGGATTTAGGATTTCAGATAGTGTTCCTGTGTGGGGTGTGTGTGTGGTGTGCATATGAGTGTACTGGGGGTGTGTGTGAATAACTGTCTGCATGTATGTGTGTTGTGTATGCATGAATGTGCATCCATGTGCACACCTGGAAGAAGGTGACCCATCTAGCCATGGCATCAGCATGTTTGCTGGAACATGTGTTAATGCTGGTGCAGTAGTCCTTGGCCACATCAGCAGGTGCCTGGATCTCCACCTGAGGCAGTCCGTCCCCCATCACACCCGCCTCCAGTGCCGCCAGGAAAGGGATGACGGACAGGTGATAGTTCACACCTGGCCAGAGTGAGGATGTCGCAGAGTCACGAGACCGGGCCGGGGGGTCATGGCAGTAGACTTTCTGAACGATGTTATATTTCTGGGTGTAGTCGTCAGGGTCTCTACACTTACATGCCCACCAGCTGCTGGGTGCGATACACACAAGGTCTGAGCCCTCTTTGCCACAGGAGTCTGCGCCTGTCGGGTCGACCAGTCGGCCTTCACACAAACACACACACTAGTGAACACTAGGAGGCTGTGAGTGCACACCTGCCCAGAGCGGTGGGTAGCCCTAGACCCAGTGCCCAGGGAGTCGATGCGGTTAAGTGTCTTGCTCAACAGCACTTCAGTCATGGCCTAGCTGACCACTCAGATGTCCCAGACCCTCAAATCGCAAGACTGGCTCCCCAAACATAGCTACTATTATGTTGGCATTCTCAAAATCATAGCATGGCCATGTTACGGAGTTCAAAACAGTCATCCTTTACATATTAATTATAACCAAAACTTAAAGAAAACCTCCCTCAAAAGCATATCTGCCTCCTCATCACTCTCACCATAGGAAAAGCAGGAATCTGCACATGCAGTGACACTCTGTGCTGTTACAGAGGGCAGTATCTTAAAACTCGTAGTCCTCTCACAGAAGCTGGAATGCACTTTGCATCCTACCTGATCTGAGTTTCCAGCTTAGCTGCAGAGGAAGTCCCCAGAGAGGGTTCTGATTGGTCCCTTGACCCATGGAACTCATGTAGGGGTCAGAAGCATTTATCAGCAGCCTGTACATGGACATCCTCTGTGAGTAGTCCCAGGGGTCAAGTGTGACTATCCCCACAGACCCCGGCCGATCAGACAGCAAGCCAGAAGTCTTCTCCCAAAGAATGGGGAGGCCGTTCTCAGTCACCACCGCTGCCCCACAGAGCACAGCCAGCAGGGCAAGGGTTGCTATCCACCTGAAGAAGAGCATGTTGGCAGAGGTGGCTGGACCGTGAGTTGTTACAGAATGGCATAAGTTTTTATAGAAGCACCTGGGAAGGACTTTGAGCAGAAACTAGGAGAGGCCCTGGCCTTGTCATCTCTGCACCAGCACACGAGTTTCTACGTTTGACCAGACTTTGATCGACTGACTCAGTCCTAGCTGAGGGATGAGGAATGAAGCGCCTGCCACACTCACTGCTCTGTGTTACCATGGCGGCCTCACAAAAATAGTTATCATGTTTCAGTTCTCTGTCTCTACAGCCTAGTTTTCCTAGAATTAATACAGTGTCAGATCAATAGCTAAACCAAACACGCTTCTGCGTAGACTACTGGAAAGGTTCAAGGGTTACTGGCTGTTATCATGCTCATATGTTTTCTATTGCATACAGGTTTCTGTAACTTGTTGTCATAATAGATTGTACAGGGACAAAGAAAGAATATTTTCTCTCTTCCTGTCTCTTTTGTCTTACAAGGCATTTGACCACAATTTACACATTACACACAATGCATTACACTCAGGCCAAAAATAACAGAGAAAACACATGAGAATGTCTTTCCTTGGGCCCTGACAGAGCAGCCTGTCACATGATGTACTTGAGTGGAAAACAAGATGTGGCTGGACCGTGGCCATCCTGGGGGAGGGGCCCGATCATGCTAATCTTAGCTTCATTAACGGCTTAAAGGGAAGAGGTGTGAAAGGCTGTCTCTTGCAAGCATAACAACTCCCTCTGGTCATAGAGGTGTGAAAACAGCAAGTCGAGGCCAAGCACTCCTAACGACTTTAACGAGACACATATCACTCCACCTCCACAGGGATGGCCTTGCAGGGGTTTGCATCATATGGTTTTGCATGAGACTCATTAACCCATTAAAGGTGGACATCTAGCCAGTGTGTGGGTTTTCAGTAGTGCCAGCAGAGCCAGTACAGAAGTGGTCACTGTCTGGGCACAACAGTTCAAAATGTCAAACTGATCCATGGGTTGGTGCTGGGACTAAAGACGCATACATTAAATAATCACAGTATTAACGTTAAATTCTATTATTCAGATAACCATTTAATCAGTACACAGTAGCAACAAAACACCCACTGAAATAAAAGGAACAACAAAGGTGCTTTTCAGTTTCACTTTTTCAGTGATAAAACCATAAAAGGGATTAAAAACGAGTCCCATATGGTGATGGGCATACAGGCTGAGGCTCATACAGAGCAGCAACAGAGTTGCTTCAACCCGTAACTCCCAACTGTACCTCTTATAGACAAAGTACCAAACACCTGGCCATAAATCACGTCTAAATTATTACACATATCAGTGTTTGCCACAGCGTGGCAAAAATACCAGAAAGCTGGTTAAGATCTTAGCACCGTGACCATGGCAATCAATAACACATTCATATAAAGTGTTGATGTCTGTAAAAAATTAGTGGGTTCAGGTCCAGTGGTGCACTGTCCAGAAGCATTGGTGTATTGGAGGGGTATGAGTTCAGTTCCATGGGTACACACTTTGCAGAACACAGTTATGGTGTAGTCATGAGGGATGAGTGGGCTATGTTTACCAGGTGCACACAGTGAGTGCTGCAGGGCCAAACAGCAGCATTATAACAGATAAGAGAGTCTGAGATCCAGATGTACAGGTGGCCCTCTGACTCACTCTGAAATCTGGGGTAAAGGGCAAGTCCTGTTACTGTGCATGTGTCTACTGTCTACAGTCTACTGTGTGTGTGTGTGTCTCTCTCTCTCTCACACACACATAGGTGGACTTAGGTGTGGGCAACACAGGCAGCCTACTGTTTCTATGTTTGAATCTGAGGGTCTGGCCACTGGGGGGCAGCATTTGTAATTTGACACATTCTGCAGGAAGTTCTGTAAATACAAAATTTGCTAACCATGAATTGTCCGGGACTACTATATACATATATATATATATATATATATATATATATTCATTACAAAATTCTACTGTTAAAAAGCAGAATACATGTAGATGTTAGGCCTGATACATAGATGCATCACATGCTACTAATCAGGACTACAACATTGTCCACCCTTTTGAGTGGTCTGAGTTTGTTCTGATGTGTGTCTGTGCTGCTGGTGAACAGAGATGTATAGTAACGAAGTAGAACTACTTCACTATAGGGGACACCAGGGACAGTTGTAACACATTTTGTGATTTTTCCAATAAATCTAAAACCATTTACACTGGAATAGCCAATGTGTCAACTACTGAAACAATGTAAATAAATGGTTTATGAAATATGTACAGGTTGCAAAATGTATTTAAATAAAATCACTCCTGTACCCGGGGATGGTTGTAACACATGCCAGGGACGGTCTAAAATTTACTTAATGAATCAATCAAATACTCAAAATGAAAAAGATTATTTATCATTCATGTTATTGTGACTATTCATTTCTTTAAAAAAAAAATAGGCCTAATGATTACTTTCACACCACATGACAAAAAAGATGGGAAGGCTCATGCACCACACATGGTGTGATGGGGAGGATGCTGCAGGTGGTGTGTAGGATGCCACCGTTGCCACAGTGGGTGTTGTAGCTGTAATACATGCAACTGCATTCACTGCAGCTGCAGTGGAAGATGGAACCTGTGGTGTTACTGCTGGCAGTGGGCGATCTGTGACTAGGGATGGTGCGAAGTCACTATCATTAAAAATATCTTTTAAATGGCCAAATTCCAGTGCATACAAACCCTGCCTGAATATGTGATGGTGTTGCAGCCAGGGGAAGGGCACTCTTCACAGTGCTTGGCAGATCATAAATGGTCATTGTCACTGACTATTTGGTTCAACAAGGTGTTACAATCCCAGTATCACCAGTTATATTTTTACCTCATGTGAACGAGCCTGACTGCTAGTTGCTAGTTGGATACATGGTAATCATTTCTAATTTTAGATTACAAAACAATACTTCTAATAATACTTGTTTGGATTCATAGATATTTGATCTCAGGACAGTATCCAAAAAATACCTCTGATAGAAAAGTAAAATGTTTACCTCAAAAAATCACTTTTGGTAATCCTTCTCTGGGAATTTCAAATGTGGCTCCTTTTTTGATAGCAAGAAGACAGTCTAACTGAGTATGTGCACATCTTGTTTCTGTTTGGAGGAATTCAAGGTGTTACAACCATCCCATGTTACAACTGTCCCTGGTCTCCCCTACTTAAGTACTAAAATGGTGTATCTGTACTTTACTGGAGTATTATTTTTTTCTCCTACTTCCACTTTTACTTCACTGCATATTTTCCATTAGTTTAATACTTTTACTCCGATACATTTTTAATGTGCTGTATCTAGTTAATCGCTACAATTATAAACCCATATTATCATCACTGCCAGAGCGGTAGATGGCGCTGTCACCAGGTCAAGCGAGCAGGTTGCCATGAGAAAACTGCACATTCTCTGGTCGCGTCCCGCCTTTTACTCTGCTGCCCACCTTCACTCAACACTTGAGCTTTGTAATCTGTGTATACTTGACGCGTCGTGACTGGCGTAAGTAAGTAAGTAAGTAAGTAAAATTTATTTATATAGCATTTATCTCAGACAACTGTCACAAAATGCTTTACAAAGGATACAAACAATAAAAGGAAATTTCATACGCATTAAAACGGCACAATACACCTGAACAATTAATCAAAGGCCTGTTTAAACAGGTAAGGGTCCGTGCGGCAAAAATGATGCAATCGCGGTGGCCCCGCCCATGCACGTTGGCCCCGCGCGGTCGCGGCGCGAGGTCGTGCACCTCTCGATTTTTGTGCGAGTGAAGTTACAAGGTGGAATTCATGCACTTTTACGGCACTTTCAAGGTAAATTTTCTATATTTTCCAGCACTTTCAGCTTAATTTACTTATTTATACAAATACACATATACTCTAAATAATTAGCTTTTTATCACATTAAAAGAGATGGTATCGTGTTTGGTAAGAGCAGAAGAATAAGTGTATTACATAAGCTTTTTGGCCTTTTAATGTAGCCTACATATATTGGCACCTTCAACATCGAGTAATCGTGGCGGTGAAGAAGGACACCACCTCTGGCTAGGGCTCTGACCGTATGGATTTTTTCTTACCGCGGTGAGAGAGCAACGTATCACTGCGGTGATGCAGTTAACCACCCCCCCCCCATAAAAAAAATAAATAAAAGCATGCACTTTTAAATGAATAAAAACTTAATTCGTCGTAAAGTAAATATATTGTTAATAATGACGTGAATAACGTGAATTAAAAATATCTTATTTTTCCGTCTTCATGTTCCTTGCAAGACAACCAACATGTTCACTTTGTCTGGTTTAGAGAACGATCTAAACGAGGTGGCAATGTTGCCTGCCGTGCTGAATACATGCTCCGATGGAGTGCTCGCCGCGCAAACGGTCATATATTTTCTGGAAATGTTTGACACAAAAATCCAGCGCACCCCCCCCCCCCCCCCCCCCCCCCATCCCCCATTTATTTAATGACTGTTTGACTGTTCCTCTCGTGTACACAGTGTTCGCAATGGAAATGTTTTTTCATGGTTTTTTTTTCGCAATGAAAATGATTCATTTTATAGATAAATAAATAAATAAATGGCGGTAATGAGCTCAACACCGTGGTAGGCATTACATAACCGCTGTGTTGCGGTAATGCGGTTATCGTCACAGCCCTACCTAGAGACAATGTTTCCGTTTGCCGGAGTGAAAGAAAACTCCTATAGGATGAAATGCCTACTTCTAAAGAGTGTGAACTACTGGCCTTCAAAAATTCACCCTCGAAGAAACACATCAAGGTGAGTCACAGAAGACACACCAGCTTGAGCTGTCAGTAAGCACTAGTTAGGTTAGATACCATAGCTAGCTAACCTAATTATGTTCATTACGTGCTTTCACTTAACATTAGCTGGCAATCATAAAAGCTATGTCTCGCTAAATAGTGTTTTAGCAACAGTAATCCGATCTTTTCGTGCTGACTAATCATGTGCCCATTTTTATAATGTAGTGTTTTTATAGGGTAAAGGCATTTATTGAGAGTAAACCAGAGACCGTATATATAAGTGGACTGGACGACACGAGTGAAAAGTGAAGCCTCCGTGAGTCAGCTGCCCTCTAGTGGCTGGCTGCAGTACAAACTTTTAACCCCACCCATTTCCATGTAAATGAACGGACCGGAAACTTAGAATTTTTATTACACATAAAATACATTTTTTGAGCAATTATATTTTTTCAATTCTATAAGACCCCATTGTGTTAGTATTTCTCTACAATAAACAGGTTTTATAGAAGTTATTAAGTGTTACTTAAAGGGGTGTGGCAATAAGGTGATTGACAGTTAATAGCTGCGTTGATTGACATCTAATACCTGACGCTCAGACGTGAATGCGCTCAACAGCAAAACTATCAAAACTCTCGACAGTAGTATTAAAACCTTTTACCTTTGTTTATTTTGTAAAACGTCAAAAGTATCTTTATACCACACCTCAATGTCTTGTTCTGCAGTAAATAGTTGTAACAGACCATTAGGGTCAAGTTCTTTGCAGTTCTTTTGGTAAGTAGCTCAGTTTGTCTATTTATATTCAGTTTGACTATTTATATTTGACTACCTAGCCAGATGTTAGCTAGCCAGATGTGCTAGCTAGTTCGTGGTTTAGCGAATTGAACAAAATGTACATGAAGCATAGACCGTGTATACGTGTGTCTATACACCAGAGACCATATATATATATATATATATATATATATATATATATATATATATATATATATATATATATATATATATATACATTATACACATACAAGATTAATTATGTATATATAGTTGAAGTCATTTACATTAAACCTCATAAAACTAACCGTGCAGTCAGTGTCTGGTTTGCCTAGTGAAAATCGCACAACACATGCCAACTACAAATACATTGTTTATTATTTAGCGCAAAGATTAACTTCAGTTAGAATGTTTTGTGCTAAGCGCGATTCAAACCAAAGGATTCTTATTCAGCATAGGAATAATTACCTTCGCGCTATAAAGAAAGATAGATTCACGGGTTGTAACTTTTGAATTGCTTCTTGAAGCTGTAAAAAGGGCTATAGCTACAGATGAGCTGGTCAAGCTGGTTTTCCTTGGAAAGGAGAGCGAGGGTCAGCGCTTCAAATGCATACCATGTCATTAGCTAGACAGAGGGCACTAATCGCCTCACAGTGGGGAAGTGGGCTACTCGGTGGCTGATTTTCCCCGCAAAGATTTTTGTAACGTTTGCAGTCCTAGTGTTAAGTGAAACATTATCTTTGTTCAGTAGTAGCTAGCTAGGTGGCACAGTCCGTATGCGCAACCCCGTCTATACTGGTGTCCTGCCTACCAGTTCTAATGCGCATGCTCTGGCTCCAATTTTCATCTACTGTGCAAGCGCATCCAAGATGGCAGCATCCGTGCGGCTTGGTGGCTTCAAAAATTCACAATGGGAGTCAACGGTGACGTACCGTCCATTATATATACGGTCTCTGGGGTAAACGCAGGGCAGTAGGTTCACCCTTAGAACATAGCAGGACATAGGTTATCTGTTTTTTTGTGTTTCTTTCAGTACTTGAGTAGTGCATTTTAGAATAAATTACTTGCAATACGTAAGTACAAAAAAATGCTGAATACTTCTGTACTTCCACTTAAGTAAAGTTTTTAAAGAACACTTCAACTTCTACTCAAGTCACTTTTTTGATAGAGTACTTGTACTTTTAATTATGGGTCTCTAATACTTTATACATATCTGCTGGTGAACACCATGGGGAGAGATGTAGAGAGCCTGAGGGAGAGAAACGTAGTGTTTTGAACTAATAAGTTTGGGAGTAATGGCCTGTTGTGGGTTTTTCTGACCACTGGGGCTAGTGTGTGTTTGGGGTATAAATAGACAAAGAATGACTCTGGACCAGAACAGTACTTAATGGATGAATTGGCGTCAGACATTGATTGAGAAGACTGTCACTGGTGTACATGTGTTACTGGATTACATGTCGAGGTTCTTTCAGAGACATTTTTTCTGTCACAAGTCTATGGTCTTCACATGGTTTACGTTTGGTTATCTTAACTGCATTTACGTGTTAGCAGAAAAAAGTGGGCCGTAGTTATATTATTTAGAGGTATCTTTCTTTCAACAAGAGAGCACATTGGCATCTTTATATCAGAATGAACTCATCCCCAACAGTGGACATCACCCCTTTGTGTTATGAATCTTTAAATGGATCTTGTCCCAAGTTTGTTTATCCACTGTTTGTGAGAGTTCCATTGTACTTGTTCTTTGGTTCAGTTGTAATTTTAACAGTGTTTGGGAACCTTTTTGTCATCCTGACCATCGTTCATTTTAAGCAGCTACACATGCCAACAAACTACCTCGTTCTCTCTCTGGCTGTGACAGATCTCCTGCTGGGGGCACTTGTGATGCCTCCTAGTATGATACGCTCTGTGGAAACCTGCTGGTATTTGGGGAAATTGTTCTGTAAAATACACAGCAGTGTTGATGTCACTTTATGCACTGCGTCAATATTAAATCTTAGTTTCATATCGATTGACCGATACTATGCTGTGTGTAGACCCCTGCTATACCTAAGTAAAATCACCACTTTTGTCACACTGGTCATGATTTCCATCTGCTGGAGTGTCTCCGTTATAGTCGGATTTGGTATAATATTCCTGGAACTTAACATCCTAGGCAGTGAGGATTTCTACTATGAGAATGTGGTGTGTGAAGGTGGTTGTGCATTGTTTCAAAGTGCGGTGTGTACCACAGTTACTTCTTTGCTTTCTTTCTACTTTCCTGGTCTTGTGATGCTCAGTATATACACTAAAATATTCCATGTTGCACGAAAGCAAGCAAAATCTATTCAGAATATGAAATGTAAGAGTATCACACAGCCAGTAATAAGCAAAGAGCAGAGAAAAGCAACAAAGACACTGTCTGTGATTATGGGGGTGTTCCTTTCACTCTGGACACCTTTTTTTATCTGTAATGTCATAGATCCTTTCATGGGATACTCAATACCCCCAGTACTGTTTGATATGCTTGTTTGGGTTGGATATTTAAATTCAACCTGCAACCCTATTGTGTATGCTCTCTTCTACAAATGGTTTAGAAAAGCCTTCTGGATGATTATAACAGGTAAAATATTTTATCCAGGTTCTTCAAGAGTTAATCTGTTTTCACATTAAAAGAGAAATATAATAATAGAAAAATGTTTTACATACTTTTGCAGAAATTAATGATGGTGTGCACTCTGCAGGAAAGTGTTTGAGTACGGATAGACCACGTTCCACAGTTTTGTAAAGTCATCTGTAAGGATTGTAAGCTGAACTCCTTTTCACAGTGGTCTTTAGCTCCAGAGGTTGCCATCCCAGAGCAATGGGATTTTCACATTCACCTGCAGAAAGTATCTAAGGCAACAATCCATCATGTATATAATCTTCATATTAAACATGACCAACATTAATCACTAATATTTTGGAGTTTCACTTTAAGGCCTCATATGAATAAAAAGTCTAAATGTACAAGCTGTATCTGAGTGTTCAGCACAAGGTGAAGATAAAGCAAAATTATACCCTGTCATATATGCTGTGATTAGCTACCTCTGGGATTTGGGGTGTTATAAGGAATGAAAATGTGATATGGCTGGTTTGAATCAAGATTGTGCAGGCAATCTCTGCTGAAGTTTGCACAGTTATAGCTTTATAACAAGATTTGTAAGAAGATTAAGCTCTTCTACTCTCCTGAATGTCTTTCCTGAATGGGATTTTAACATAAATGGGTTTCTCATTTAATTTTTCTCCTCTCTAAGTATTTGATATGCATAAAACCACTTACACAGAGGAAAACTGAAAAAGTTAGTATTTAGCACATCTATAGAACATATAGCATATAACATTGCCACACTCCGCACACCATTCTGCACACTGAAGTCTGTTTTTTTTTTCACCTATTATGACACATGCAATAGAAGCATGCAGGTCTAAACCTTTTGCTTTTTCCCTAACCTCGATCAGTGGATCTGTCCACCTGTAGAAAAATTTTAACCGGCTATAACATCTGAAGAAAATTTAAGAAGCGTTGACGATGCCCAGATTTTTGATGAAAAAAGTTAGAATGGCAGGAGTCTAAATATTAGCTGACAAAGACAGTTCAAATTGTAGTCTAAAAGCCTTGCATTATGAGCTGGTGATTAGTACATTTCTAGAAGCACAACATTTGAGTTCCTTTGCTGAACACTTTTCAGCCATATTAGCAGCTGATCTGCACCCACAAAACATCGGTATGAAGCAGAGCACATGTTAAAAACAATGTTCCTTTGTATCGCAAAAGGAGGATTAATATTTAATCAAATCATGGGCAGTCATGGCGTGGTGGTTAGGGAGCTGGTCTTGTGACCGGAGGGTCGTGGGTTCAATCCCCAGACCTGAGGCCATGACTGAGGTGCCCCTGAGCAAGGCCCTTAACCCTCAATAGCTCACTTGTATAAAAAAAAATGAGATAAAAATGTAAGTCGCTCTGCATAAGGGCGTATGCCGTAAATGTAAATCAAATCAAATTTATTTGTATAGCGCTTTTCACAACACATGTTGTCTCAAAGCAGCTTTACAGGATATACAAGTTTAACAATCGTATGGGTCCAAATCCCTAATGAGCAAGCCAGAGGCGACAGTGGCAAGGAAAAACGCCCTATGATGGTGGGGATTAGGAAGAAACCTTGGGAGGACCAAGACTCAAAAGGGAACCCATCCCCCATTGGGTGGCCCGTTAACACACCAATTACACAAAACCAAACTATACAGACGAATACACAAGTCACACACAAATCACACAATCAGACTAAGTATAAGGTAACTAGAATGAAAGTTCTGGGTGTTGATATTGTCAATGTAAATGTCTTGTGTTGAACGCCAGGTTTTCATTCCGTGTCGGGGCGATGATACTGATATTGTAGGCTCCGACTGCAGTGTTTCTCCCCAGCTGAACCTCGGAGAAGAAAGATATGTGATGTGGTAAATATGTAACAGATTATTCAAAGGCCAAAGTATACAGATAAGTCTTTAGTCGAGATTTAAACATTGAGACCGTGTCTGAGTCCCGAATAGAGGCAGGAAGATTATTCCACAGTTGTGGAGCTTTAAAAGAAAAGGCTCTTCCACCTGCTGTGATCCTAGGAACAGTTAATAACCCTGCGAACAAAGTAAACGTGCTGGATTGTAATGATCAATAAGTTCACTAAGATACTCTGGAGCTAGGCCATGCAGTGTTTTATATGTTAATAAAAGTATTTTGTAGTCAATACGGAATCTAATTGGCAGCCAGTGTAATGACGATTGTACGGGACTAATGTGATCAAATTTTTTAGTTTTTGTTAGAACTCGTGCTGATGCGTTCTGGACCAGCTGGAGTTTGTTTATCGATTTACCAGAACATCATGCTAGAAGACTATTGCAATAATCTAGACGAGAGGATATGAATGCATGTATTAGTTTTTCTGCATCACTAGTATTTAATATGTTTCTAATTTTGGCAATGTTGCGTAAGTGAAAGAATGCAACCCTAGTTATATTATTAATGTGTGTATCGAACGAGAGATCTGGGTCTATTGTGACGCCCAAGTTTTTTACCTCTGCGCTGGGGGTTATAGTAAAAGTATGTCGATTCAATGCTACATTACGTATCTTGTCTCTGGCTGCCTTAGACCCAATTATTATTAGCTCTGTTTTATCCGGATTTAGTGCTAGAAAGTTACACGCCATCCAATGTTTTATCTCTTCTACACACTTCTCGATTTTACAGTTTACACCTAAATCATTGGGTTTTGCCGATAAATATAGTTGGGTGTCGTCTGCGTAGGAGTGGAAACTGATGTCGTGCTTATGCATAATCTCGCCTAAGAGTAGCATGTAAAGTGTAAATAGAAGTGGTCCTAGGACTGTCCCTTGTGTGACACCATATTTAACCTGCACAGATTTAGACATTTTATTATTAACATTTACACATTGGAAGCGGTCTGTCAAATAAGATCTAAACCAGGAGAGTGCAACTCCTTTAATACCTACCGTGTTTTCTAGTTGATCCAGCAAAATGTTGTGGTCTACAGTATCAAAAGCTGCACTAAGATCTAACAGTATAAGGAACGAGACGAGCCCATTATCGGACGATATAAGTAAATCATTCACTACCCTGATTAAAGCTGTTTCAGTGCTGTGGTTCGGTCTAAATCCTGGTTGGAACTTTTCATGGATACTATTTGATTGGAGATAATGGTTTAACTGATTGGAAACTGCTTTTTCTAGAATTTTAGAGATAAATGGGAGATTAGAAATTGGTCTATAGTTGGCTAAAATCTGTGGATCGAGATTCTGTTTTTTAATCAAGGGTCTAATTATGGCGCATTTTAATTGTTTGGGTACATATCCTAGGTTAAGGGAAGAGTTAAGGGCCCTGCAATAGCTGGGCGTAGGTCTTTGAATAGACAGGTTGGAACTGGGTCGATTATACTTGATGTAGACTTAGACGAATTAATTAGTGTTGTGAGCTTTTTTTGCGATATGGGATCGAAGCCATTTAGCTCAGTAATATTTTCGGATGTGTAGTTACTAATACCTATACTACTGGGGTTAGATTGGAGGTTAGGCTGTGATGTATTATGACTCTGTAGTCGGATATTATCTATTTTATTATTAAACAAGTTTAAAAATTCATCACTAGTGTGTGTAAGTGCTGAACGATTACAGACCGGTTGCACTGACCTCTGTGGTCATGAAATCCTTCGAGAGGCTGGTTCTCACTCACTTGAAGGAGATCACCAACCCCCAGCTAGACCCCCTGCAGTTCGCTTATCGAGCCAACAGGTCGGTGGACGATGCAGTGAACATGGGTCTTCATCACATCCTCCAGCACCTTGACCATCCAAGTACATACGCAAGAGTTCTGTTCTTGGACTTCAGCTCTGCGTTCAATACGATCATCTCCAGACATCTACACACCAAACTAACCCAACTCAGTGTGCCAGCCTCCACCTGCCAATGGATCACCAGCTTCCTCACTAGCAGAGAGCAGCAGGTGAGGCTGGGAAAGATCACCTCAGGAACCAGGACCACCAGCACAGGAGCTCCACAAGGTTGTGTTCTCTCCCCTCTGCTCTTCTCACTCTACATAAACAAGTGTACCTCCACAGACCCCTCAGTCAAAATCCTGAAGTTTGCAGATGACTTGACGGTCATTGGTCTCATCCGGGACAGCGATGAGTCTGCTTACAGATGGGCTGTTGAGCATGTGGTCCTCTGTAGCAAATACAACAACCTGGAGCTGAACACAGCAAAAACACTGGAGATGAGAGTGGACTTCAGGAGAAGCCCCCCAACCCTTCCAGCACTCACCATCCTGGACAGCACTGTAATGGCTGTGGACTCCTACAAGTTCCTTGGCACAACAATCTCCAAGGACCTGAAATGGGACTACCACATCAGCTCCATCATCAAGAAAGCTCAACAGAGACTGTACTTCCTGCGTCAGCTGAGGAAGTTCAACCTGCCCCAGGAGCTGATGGTGCAGTTCTACACCGCCACCATTGAGTCTGTCCTCACTGCATCCATCACAGTGTGGGGCAGCTCAGCTACCAAACATGACACCCACCGACTGCAGCGCATCATCAGGTCTGCAGAGAGGACCATCGGTGTATCACTACCCACTCTGCCAGATCAACACACCTCCAGAACCAGGAAGCGGCCACAGAACATTGTGTCTGATGCTTCGCACCCTGGACACCACCTGTTCCAGCGTCTTTCCTCAGGACGGCGTTTTAGACAACTGAAGACTAAGACCACCAGACTAAAGAGAAGCTTCTTCCCACTTGCCATCACACTCATGAACAGCTGAATACTACCACATACAGGATACAGCATCCAGCTCGTCCCTCTCACCCTGTTCACCACCTGTACTGCACTTTATTATCTGGTGATGGTTCATAAGAATACACTGTACTTATTGCCCCTGCCAGAAATTATCCTGTTCCCACATTTATATGCCTTATTTTAATTCAGCTTAACTTATTATCTAATTCAGTCTGCACCTCAGTTTACTGCTATACTCAGCACTTTACTATATATATACACAACTCTGTACACTGTGTACCAGTGGGGAACCGTCAGGGCCCTCTACGCCCTCTCAGAGGGCCTAAAATATTCTTAAAACATAAATATAATATAATTTATCCAATTTTTTTATCTACTTACTGTTTGACAATCGACATCTAAACAATTACAGAAATATAAGCAAATAAATTATTCAACCGTGTCTATTCAATCTGTGTTGGAATGTGAGGGGTTAAGCGGAAGCCTGTGAGCCTGTGTCTCCCCCTAATAGGACTGTGATGCCTGCTGTTCCTTTACAGAGGGCCAGGCCGTTATAATTCAACGCAATACCAGTTTCAAATGACAGTAAAATTGACCAATCATATCTTCCCTCTTAATGGGCGGGTTTAACTAACTGTATGATAATTTCTGCCCGCTGTGGCGACGCTAGCTGTCGTTAGCGTACCACCGCTAGCTAGTTTCGATTAATTCCTTTGATGTCCTTGTGCGCGTTGTTTACATATTCCGCTTCCGAGGAACACGGAGCTGTGAACCTTATTTTGTTTGGAACCTTATTTTGCTTAAGAAGTTATCTAGTACAGATATTATTGTTTATTGCGTTTCTAAAGCTGAACTGTCGTTTAAAATTTTTTTTATTGCAGTTAATTAGAGGAAACTAATTTTTTTCGGGGGATGGGAGCGGGCCCAGGTATAATGGTCACGGTTCGCTACTGGGCTCTGTTACTGGTGAACTCCACAGGGAGATAGCAGAAGTGTCACTGGCGTTGTAACTATAATGGTGTGTTTACAGTATAAATACACAAAGGATGACTCTGGTCTAGGATATCACTTAGTGGATGAATTGGGGTCAGATTGAAAAGACGTCCACTGGTTTACAGACTGGGTCGATCTGTTAAATGTTGCAGATCTTTCAGATTTCAGAGACATAATTTCTGTCACTATACCAATTATATGGTGTTCACAGATTTTATGCTACTGGTGGTCTTAACTGTACTGACCTGTTTGGTAAAAGAAATTATTTAATTTGCAGGTATTTTTCTTTCAGCAACATCTTGACATCAGAATGAATTCATCCCCAATAGTGAACATCACCCCTATGTGTTGTGAATCTTTAAATGGGTCTTGTTCCAAGTTTGTTTATCCACTGTTTGTGAGAGTTCCATTGTACTTGTTCTTTGGTTCAGTTGTAATTTTAACAGTGTTTGGGAACCTTTTTGTCATCCTGACCATCGTTCATTTTAAGCAGCTACACATGCCAACAAACTTCCTCGTTCTCTCTCTGGCTGTGACAGATCTCCTGCTGGGGGCACTTGTGATGCCTCCTAGTATGATACGCTCTGTGGAAACCTGCTGGTATTTGGGGAAATTGTTCTGTAAAATACACAGCAGTGTTGATGTCACTTTATGTACTGCGTCAATATTAAATCTTAGTTTCATATCGATTGACCGATACTATGCTGTGTGTAGACCCCTGCTATACCAAAGTAAAATCACCACTTTTGTCACACTGGTCATGATTTCCATCTGCTGGAGTGTCTCTGTTGTAGGTGGGTTTGGTATAATATTCCTGGAACTTAATGTCCTGGACAGTGTGGATTTCTTCAGTGAGAATATGGTGTGTGAAGCCGGTGTGTTCCATAATGCAATGTGCACTTTATTTACCTCTCTCCTTGCTTTCTACTTTCCTGGTCTTGTGATGCTCAGTATATACACTAAAATATTCCATGTTGCACGAAAGCAAGCAAAATCTATTCAGCATATAAAATGTAAGAGTAGCACACAGCCAGTAATAAGCAAAGAGCAGAGAAAAGCCACAAAGACTCTGTCTGTGATTATGGGGGTGTTCCTTTCACTCTGGACACCTTTTTTCATCTGTAATGTCATCGATCCTTTCATTGGATACTCAATACCCCCTTTACTGTTTGATATGCTTGTTTGGGTTGGATATTTAAATTCAACCTGCAACCCTATTGTGTATGCTCTCTTCTACAAATGGTTTAGAAAGGCCTTTTGGATTATTATAACAGGTAAAATATTTTATCCAGGTTCTTCGAGAGTTAATCTGTTTTCACATTAAAAAAGAATAATAATAATATAAAAATGTTTGACAAATTTGTAGAAAACAATGATTGTGTGAACTCTACTGGACAGTGTTTGAATACGGACACACCATATGTGCCACAGTTTGGTAAAGTCATTTGTAAGGATTGTAAACTGAACTCCTTTTCACAGTGGTCTTTAGCTCCAGAGCAATGGATAATATTTTCAGCTGCTGGACATTTCTAAGGCAACAATCCATCATGTACATAAGCTTCATATTAAACATGACCAACATTAATCACGAATATTTTGGAGTTTTATTTTAAGGCCACGTGTGAATATACAAGTTTGCACAGTTGGAGCTACTTTTTTGACAGGATTAGTAAAGTTCTTCTAGTCTCCTGAATGTCTTACTGGACAAAAGGAGGATTAACATTTAAGAGCTACATACTAGTACTAATTTTACAAAGTAAAGGCATGCTTCCTTACAGATACAGTACATGTTGTCTTTGGGTAACTACAAACATGTGAACACATATTGATATCAAATTTTCTAGCCCTAGTTAGGACTGTGGATGCTGCATTTTGTACGAGTCGGAGTTTGTTTAGGAACTTTTTAGAGCATCCAACTAAAATAGCAAAATCAAAATTTAACTTGATTAAGGTGGTACTAAAGGACCATTTAGGTTAAGAGGAATAAAAGACAAATGGCTTTTGCAGCTTTGGGTCCAAGCAGTAGCACCTCAGTCTTATCGGAATTTAGAAGAAGAGAATTTGAAGTCATCCTTTTTTTTCTTCATGCAGTTCTAAATTTTTTGAGTTCTGCAGTTCAAAGTGAGCATCGGAATCGGAATTAAATGACTTTTAATCGCGACATGGTTGTTGGTGCCAGACGGGTTGGTCTGAGTATTTCAACCACACAACCATCTCCAGGGTTTACCATCTCTAGAGAATGGTCTGAAAAAGAGAAAATATCCAGTGAGCGGCAGTTCTGTGGGTGCAAATGCCTTATTGATGCCACAGATCAGAGGAGAATGGCCAGACTGGTTCATGCTAATATAACGGCAACGGTAACTCAAATAACCAGTCGTTACAACCGAGGCATGCAGAAGAGCATCTCTGAACGCACAACACATCGAACCTTGAGGCAGATGGGCTACAGCAGCAGACAACCACACCGGGTCTACCTCACCGAGGCTACAATTCGCACAGGCTCACCAAAATTGGACAATAGAAGATTTGAAAAACGTTGCCATCGTCCTTTAAACTAGAAGCACCAAGCGCCGGTCATTTGACCGCTGTGACGTCTTACTAGAAGCGCCGTGTCTGTTCGATCTACTTATAAGCGCGGAGCGCCGGTCATTTGACCGCAACAGCACAAAAAAATATATCTTTGCTAGGGGTGACCTGCAATAGTCCCTGATTCGACTATAGTCGACTATACCCCCTAATCGACTATGAACGTCATAGTCGAATGTACCATTCTAACTGCATGGGGGTGCCCAAGGATGCTGCTAAGCATTGGTTGTTACATGAAATGTCTTCGTTTTCGTTATATATAGCCTTTTGTCAAATAAAATTATCCTAATATCAGGTAATAAATATTTTAAAATGATGTATGCGCATTAACGATAGGCATCTTCCTTACTACACATTAATAACTCACACCCTGCAGTTGCACAATCCAAATGAGCGGAGCTGAACACGCTACAGCAGGCGTACTCAACTAAATTTGGGGGGGGGGGGGGGGGGGGGGGGGTTGTGGTGTTTTGTCCAAAACGATATGTGGTAGAAACACCCCTCAAAACAGTGGAATGAACATTTACCTGACCAATTTTAATGTTGCTATGTGTTTCAGGTTTGAAAAGTGCTGGAATTTAGGTTAAAGTACTTTAAAATGCTTGAAATTGTAACTACTTGGTTTCACAACAAATCTGTCTGACTGAATAGTTCTCTTGTATTAGGTTAACAAATACGAGCCTCTTGTAATTCCAGGACGAAACATGAGAACGTGAAGACGTGAAGATTGGGCGTTTTTAAAATAAACAACCATTAAATAATGTGATAAAAAGCAAATTATTTCCAGTATATGTATAAATATTTAACTTAATTATGTTTAACATGCTGGGAAATATTGAAATGGATCTTGAAAGTGACGTACAAGTGCTTGAACTCCACCTTATAAAGGTGTATGAACCCTGAAAACGTGACTTTGTTCATTGCGCTGAAGCGCGGCGCGCGCGAAGTTACAAAATTCGGGAGGTGCACGACCTCGCGAACCGACAGCGCGCGAGGCACTCGCGCACACGCGGAGCCACAGCGATTACGTCATTTTCGCCGCGCGAAACGTAAGTTGTTGAACGGGGTGGCAAACGTACACTCGTGACGGAGTGTTTGTTCAATAGCCCTGAAATAAATGCTCCGGTTTTGTTTTGGTCCGTATCCAGTTAATCAGGAATGAGATTGGGTCCGGACAGGACTGCGTTCGGGTCCGGATCCGGACCGCGGTCCGCCAGTTGAGTACCCCTGCGCTACAGGATAGTCAGCATCTGCCGAGATTATAGTGGCTACTAAAAAAACTTCAAAAGTGTGGGAGTATTTTGAAAAAGATAAAGATGAATCAAACAAAGTAAAGTGCAAGTTATGTCATCAATGTCTTTCATTTCACACGACAACAACCAACATGGCATACCATTTAAAGAGTCTCAGCAAGTAGGCCTATAAACATTTTTTTGTTGTTGTTTGCTTTTTAAACCCTTGAACCTTTACTTATAATTTTTTTGCTGTTGTGTGGCAATAATTTTTATATTTTCAGGTAGGCATATTTTATTTAAAATATTTTGGACATTTTGCACAGTGCCTGTCTGACAGTTCGATATGTGCACTGTGCACTGATGGTGACATTTTTTTGTTAATGTTCACTAACGTTTCATAAAAAAAAATAATAAATAAATAAATAAAAGCTGAATAAAGCCAACTTACCATGTTTATTCATTTATCTGAGTGTTTTAGGTTTTTACTTTGAAGTGGAAAAAAGTCCTGAATGAGAACGGGATCCCATTTAAGGCACTCTAGAAAAAAAAAACCCGATTCGACTATTAGTCGACTAAAGGGAAAATCTGACGAATCAATAATAAATAATAATAAGTTAAACTTATATAGCACCTTTCTAGTACCCAAGGATGCTTTACAAAAATCCTATGAGAGAGAGAAAGGAAAAAAAAAATCAGGATTTGACTATGAAAATCCTTAGTTGAAGACACCTCTAATCTTTGCACTGGATCCAATTTCAGAACCGTCCTTTCATGACTTTTCCCAGAATTGTTGTTACGATTGAAAGACACGGAGAGGGATCCTTATGCAAAAGCTCAAGGCCTTTATTCAGAAAGACAGGCACAGTGGTAGAAGCATACGAGAGAGCTACGGTGGTATAAAGAGTAACTCTTGTCACTACGTTGCAGTGGTCGACTCAGTCCGAGGTCGTAACGGGTAGGCAGAGTCCGTGAGGTAACCGTGGGCTATGCAGAAAATGAGGTCTAGGAAACAGGCAGAGGTCGGTACACAGAGAAAACAACACTGGGGTATAACGCTTGGTATGCAACATAGTCGGCAATACTTCGCGTCGAGGAAGTGGGACGGAAGTGCTTAAATATGTTGGGAATGTGGGCGTGGAGATGGGGAACAGCTGAGTGCGAGGCGCAATCAGGTGACATTCCTGACAATTGTCCTTTTAATAAACTAGCATTATTACATTGTTAAAAGAAAGCCTGTACAGGCTAGTTTAAATCGATTTCACTTGTATCTCTGTAATATTGCCGTCATCGCCTACACTTCAAGACTGTGATCTTTTCTGCCAGTGGGTGTCGCAAAAATTCGTATGTCATTTAATATTTTGTATAAATAAATAAAGATCAAAACAAAATTAATCACAAAGTTCAAACTGAGTGTGTGTAAAGAAAAAATGGAATTCGTCCGTGTTTCACTTTCCAAAGTCTTAAAATATATAATTTATTAATACTATTTAATATATACTATATACAAGTTTGTTGTTTTCAAACTGAGTGAGTCTTGCTTTGCCTAATAAATGCTTTAGTAGTTTGTAGGAATTCTGCGAATGATAACCTACTTATCAAGTCAATATCTCAAAGGAAATATCTCAGAGGTATAATCCCTCTTTGCCAGGGCTAGCTGTTGGCTAACACTTATGCAAATGCATACATTATGTATGGCTGCTTTTAAGCGTTGTTGACAAACTGGCATTACAAATGAATGAATTACAATGCAAGTTACATATATAAATGCATACATTTGTGCGTGATGTAAAACTGAGATGATAGCATGGGCGGTTTTGTTATGACCACTTTCTTCACAATGGCATTCATAAGGCAATGCTTGGTTTGGGCGATTGAACAGCAAAACAGTTTACGTGTTTGGGCATTTGAACGGTTGCATAGTGCATTATAAAAATGGCACGCAGAATGCTATACACCCCAAAGCAAGTACTGGACATGCTGACACAGAAATGTGTCAAAGCTTGCTGTCGTTTCACTCAGTACATATAATATATATATATATATATATATATATATATATATATATATAGGCCAATAAACCCAATAAATTTGGGATTAAGTTCTGGGTGGCCACTGATGTTGATACAAAATATATGCTGAACGCAATTCCCTATCTAGGGAAAGATGAAAGCAGGTCGGCTGGTCAATGGTTGTCTGAAAATATTGTGTTGCGTTTGATGGCGACTTTCAACATGACTAAATGTGGCGTTGATGTTATGGATCAAATGGCATGACTGTATTCGGTGAAGGGAGGCACCCGTTGTTGGCCTGTAGCGGTATTCTACAACCTCCTAGACCTGGCTGCAATAAATATACAAATTACATTTACATTACATTTACGGCATTTAGCAGACGCTCTTATCCAGAGCGACTTAACAAAGTGCTTTGCATCTGATCACAGAATTCATCCTAGGTAATAGTACGGACAGGCCAGAATTCAAGATACCATTGAGTCAGACTACTACTAAACTACAGGAGTCAATGTCATTACCTAGTGTTTTGCAAGTTAGACGTTTGCCAAGAAGCACAAATAACCAGTTTTGGGAACGTTACTTTAAAAAAGTAATTAGTTATAGTTACTCACTCAAAAAAGTAACTGAGTTAGTACTGAATTACTCTATAATAAAAGTAACTCGTTACCAGGGAAAGTAACTATTTGCATTACAGTTAAAAAAAAAAGTTATATGCCAATGAATAAGGATTTTTTGAAAAAGCAGTTGAAATGAGTAGAACAGAATTTTTTTTATGTATTTATTATTTATTAATTATTAGAAATATTTATTGCACATCTACAGACCAGTGCAGGATAAAATCCTTTAAAATCCCAAATCTTTGTATTTTGTAAAATCTTTGTAAAAAAGCAATAGTAAAAGTGCATTTACATCTATCAAATTAAATTAAATTCTCTCAACCTGAGACAACTGATTTGTTCACAACAGAAGTAAACTTAACAATAAAACCTCTATTCTTAATTAAATAAATCAAATACCCAGACTGGTAGACATTCAGGAACTTCAAGTACTTTCTTAAATAATGTTTATATCGCCACCTTGAAAATGCTAACTTTTCTTCGGCTTGCTCCTGACTCGCCATTTCTGCCTCTTCTCCGTTTGTGTTGTGAGTCACTGGCGTGCTTCGGCATGTGTGTAAAAACACTGGCTCTGATTGGCTACCAATCGCTTACTGACTTGTTAAGTTAAACAGGTATTACACCAAGAACTGTGACCTATCGAGATCTGTTACTCCTCACTAGCCTGGGCAGCGGTTTGCTTGTATTACTATTAGTATATCAATATATAGTAACGCACCGCTTTTAATGACCAGTAACGTCAACGACGTTGTAACGACAGGAAAAGTAATTAATTATATTATCCCGTTACTGACAAAATGACGCCGTTACCTAACACCGTTATTTTTAATTCGCAACACTGCAAATAACCATAGACAGACATACAATTTAAGAACAATGGCAAGTGTTATCAGCTGAGTTAGTGCTCTGGTAAGAACTCAACAAGATAGCAATATACTCTGCAGTCCTAGCAGCTAATGGTAGATCGTTCCACCATCTTGGAGCCAGGACGGAGAATAGTCTGGAGCTTTGTCATCCATGAGACTTTAAGCATGGAGTTTCGAGTCGAGCCAAGCTTGAGGTTCTGAGTGTTTGCTGCATCAAGGTTTTATATCTGATGCGTGCCGCTACTGGAAGCCAGTGAAGAGATCGTAGCAGAGGAGTCACATGAGAACTTGGGGAGATTGAAGACCAGTCGTGCTGCAGCATTCTGAATTAGTTGTAGAGGTCTGATGACCTGTAGAGGAAGACCTGCAAGTAGGGAATTGCAGTAGTCCAGCTTAGAAATTACTAGAGACTGCACAAGCACTTGAGTAGCTTCCTGTGAAAGGAAGGGTCGTATTCTCTGTATATTGCAGAGGAGAAATCTGCAGGATCTGGTCAGTTTTGAAACGTGTTGAGAAGGACAACTCGCTGTCCAACGTTACACCCAGGCATCGAGCAGTTTCTGATGGTGTTAACAAGGTGTTCGCAAAGGAAACTGTGAGGTCGTTGTGTGGGTTTGGGGTTCCTGGAATGTACAGAAGCTCAGTTTTGCTAGGGGTGACCTTCAAGTGGTGAGCAGTCATCCATGAAGCAATATCTGCCAAGCATGTCGAGATATGCCTAGAAACCTGCGTGTCAGAATGAGGGAAGGAAAGAATTAGCTGGGTGTCATCAGCTAGCAATGATAAGGGAAACCATGAGACACAATAATGTCACCAAGGGAACAAGTATATAAAGAGAAGAGAAGAGGGCCTAGGACTGAGCCTTGAGGGACTCCAGTGGAAAGTTTACATGGATTGGATGTAGATCCTCTCCAAGTTACCTGATAGGAATGGTCTTCAAGATATTACTGGAACCATTTCCAAGCAGAGCAAGTCACACCAAGGCTAGAAAGAACAGAGAGGAGGATGTTGTGGTTGACCGTGTCAAAGGCTACAGAAAGATCTAGAAGAATTAAAACTGATGATAGCTTGTTAGCCTTGGCAGCATGGAGCTTATCGGTCACTGCTTTGAGGGCAGTTTCTGTTGAGTGTGCCCGTTTTGAAGCCAGATTGATTAGGATCATGGAGATGGTTCTGGGTGAGGAAGAGAGATAATTGGTCATAGACTAGAGGTCTGCGCAGGACTGCTTTTTTAAACCCGCTCCTGCCCGCCCCCGCTTGTTTTAGTCCCGTTACCGCCCGCTCCCGCCAAAAAATCGCTTGTTTTAATCCCGCACCCGCCCGCCACATACACATTGCTGTCGCTCCCGCCCGCAATCCTAATATCAATTGAATTAATTAAATTTAGTACTTGAAATTTTCTTATGTATTTATTAAAACAGCAATATAGCAATGGATCGCGCTGTCCCATCAGAACTGTGCACGGGTGACGCTTCAAACCAGAGGTACCTGTTTTGTGGCTATTGTACACCAACACTTTCTGACATCTATCACAGACGATTTCCATCTCCATTAATTACAATGGAAAATGACTTCCATACATCAGACTTGCCTGTAGTTGGCTTAATTGAGGTGTATTCGCCCGTTTTAACTGAATTTTCCAGAGCTGAAACTGGTTGACTGGTCTACAGTCTCTGCCATTTCTGTATCAAAATGACGAAATGACGCACACTTCATGTTCCTTCAGTTCCTTAGCCAATATCTTGAATTAGTTTATTGCTTACTTACTGAATGATTAGTTGTTTTCCTCCTGTTCCTTATGCATGGAATAAGTTGCATTATTATTATTTTGCGGGATTTTTCTACATGTATATGTGGTCCTGCTCCCGCATCGCCTGGACTAATTAAACTCCCGCTCCTGCCAATAACAATTAAATTCTGTCCTGCGCTTAGGGTTGCCACCTAGGTCTGACAAAAAACAAGGACACTCTGTCATACGTGAATGTAAATTTTCGGACGGGGGGTGGGGTGGGGGGTGGCGAACGTAAAATGTTACCGGGGGGGGTGGTGTACAATGGACACAGCGAGAAAAAAAGATGGATTTAAAGTGTGCAGAAACAGTCTAAATAGTCGTTTGAACTAACCGTGTGAAAACCGGGACATTAAATGAATTTTTTTTTTTGCCGGGACCGAATATTAAAAAGAAGGAAAACCGGGACAGCCCGGGAAAACCGGGACAGCGACGTGAAAACTGGGACAGTTCCGGGAAAACCGGGACAGGTGGCAACCCTACCTGCGCTGCTAAATATTCTGATGGGTCCCGCGAGACCCACGGGACTACCGCGGGAGTGCAGACCTCTATCATAGACTGCTCGCTCCAGAGTTTTTGATAGAAAAGAAAGAAGTGATACCGGTCTGTAGTTGTTCATGTCAGAGGTGTCAAGTGTTGCTTTTTTCAAGATTGGTACCACCTTTGCCATCTTGAACATGGTAGGTACATGACCCTATACTAAGGAGTTGATGATTGCTGAGATTAACGGAAGGAGTTCTCTTGACATTCTGGAAAAGAGTGGAAGGATAATGTACAAGTGGGCATGTAGTAGGATTGCTAGAAGTCAGAAACATTCAAAATAAAAGTGCTTCACTTAAGACAGGAAGTTAACTTTTCAACACAAATTTTTTCAAAATAAAATACAATTGCTTTGGCTTTAACAAAATATACAATATATGGGGGTGACTTACATTTACTACTAAAGCAGGAATTTCTACAATATCCTTAGTCAAGTGATTTGAGCTAGTACTGACGTGTGCCTCTGTTGCTCCTCCTCCACAGGGAGATAGCAAATGTGTCACTGACATTATAAATACAATGGCATGAATGTTTACGGTATAAATACACAAAGAATGACTCTGGTCTAGAATATCACTTAGTGAATGAATTGGAGTCAGACATTTAGTGGATTCATTGGGATCAGATTGTGAATACTTTGACTGGTTTACAGACTATGTGTTGATTGGCTAAATGTTGCTGTTCTTTCAGAGATAGCATTTCTGTCACTATAACAACTTCACAGATTTTTTGCTGCTGGTGGTATTAAATGTACTTGCGTGGATGCTGGGGGAAAAAGGGGAACCTAATTATTTAATTTGCAGGTATTTTTATTTCAGCAAAGTCTTGACATCAGAATGAATTCATCCCCTACATTGGACATCACCCCTTTGTGTTATGAATCTTTAAATGGGTCTTGTTCCAAGTTTGTTTATCCACTGTTTGTGAGAGTTCCATTGTACTTGTTCTTTGGTTCAGTTGTAATTTTAACAGTGTTTGGGAACCTTTTTGTCATCCTGACCATCGTTCATTTCAAGCAGCTACACATGCCAACAAACTACCTCGTTCTCTCTCTGGCTGTGACAGATCTCCTGCTGGGGGCACTTGTGATGCCTCCGAGTATGATACGCTCTGTGGAAACCTGCTGGTATTTGGGGAAATTGTTCTGTAAAATACACAGCAGTGTTGATGTCACTTTATGTACTGCGTCAATATTAAATCTTAGTTTCATATCTATCGACCGATACTATGCTGTGTGTAGACCCCTGCTATACCAAAGTAAAATCACCACTTTTGTCACACTGGTCATGATTTCCATCTGCTGGAGTGTCTCTGTTATAGTCGGATTTGGTATAATATTCCTGGAACTTAACATCCTGGGCAGTGAGGAGTTCTACTATGAGAATGTGGTGTGTGAAGGTGGTTGTGTGTTGTTCCAAAGTGCTGCATGCACCTTATTTACTTCTTTGCTTGCATTCTACTTTCCTGGTCTTGTGATGCTCAGTATATACACAAAAATATTCCATGTTGCACGAAAGCAAGCAAAATCTATTCAGGATATGAAATGCAAGAGTATCACACAGCCAGTAATAAGCAAAGAGCAGAGCAAAGCAACAAAGACACTGTCTGTGATTATGGGGGTGTTCCTTTCACTCTGGACACCTTTTTTTATCTGTAATGTCATAGATCCTTTCATGGGATACTCAATTCCCTCTGTACTGTTTGATATGCTTGTGTGGATTGGATATTTAAATTCAACTTGCAACCCTATTGTGTATGCTCTCTTCTATAAATGGTTTAGAAAGGCTTTCTGTATGCTTATAACAGGTAAAATATTTCTTCCAGGTTCTTCTATAGTTAATCTCTTTTCACAGTAAAAACACCAGAAAGAGTAGACCACCGCATGTTCAACAGCTTCAGAGCAGCTAAACTCCCTTCCCACAGTGGACTTTTCTAAGGCAACAACCCATCATGCACATAAGCTTCAGATTAAACATGACAAACACTAATCACCAATATTTTTTTTATTTTTCCTTCGTGTACCCATGTGAATAAAAAGGTTTAAAAGTACAAACTGCATTTGAGCCTTCAGCACAAATGGTGGAGATATGTCAAATTATACACCGTCATACATAGTGAGATTTACTAGCTCTGGGATTTTTGGTGTAAGAAGGAATATTCATTGAAATGGCTGGCTTGAATAAAGATGTGTGGGGAATCTCTTAGTTTACACTATTCTCCTGAATATTTTACTTAAGTTTGTAACATGTTTAAATAATAATAATAATAAACATTATTTGTATAGTACTTCCATAAACATAGTTTAAAACGTATATAGATGTATCACCTCAGGAAGATAGTTGCCATAAATTAAAAAAGGAAGAAAAAAAGAAAAATATTATATACAATTTAGTTAAAAGGAAGAATTAAAAGTACTATGAAAGTTATTCAAACAAAGAATTTATTTTTTAAATAAAATTTATATTAAGTGAAATTATTTAAAAACTACATTTCTACATTTCAAGGAAATTAAAATCAAAGGGCCTTAAATGAGATCAAAGTGCCTAGTAAAAGTGAAAACACTGTTAAAAACAATTGTTTCAGAATGGCTTAATTAAATGCCTTACAGAAATCTCATATCAGAGCAACAGTCCAGGCATGATGATGTGAATGCATGAATGCAGAAGTTGCTGTGAGGATATCTCTGGACAGTTCTGACCTTGGTTCTGTGATGAAGATAATAGAATGCTGTTCTTCAGACACTGGTAACACTGTGTTTTAAACCTAGGTCATTGTCAAAAGTGATACCTAGATTTTTGATATAGTGTTGGACCTTAACTGTTCTTGTATTGATTTCTTGCTATTTTTCAGGTTGTTGGTATATGTATATCTGTGATTAATAATTCTGTCTTTGTGTTTATCTGGACTCTGTGTATTCCCAGATTGTTTGTTTATCTATCTATTTCTTTCAAGTTCAGTCTGCCTGTTTTTTCCTGTTTGTTAATGTGGATATCCTTGTTGGCTTTATTACCCTGGACCGTGACCGTGACATTTTTCCAATACTGACTTTATTGGAAGTGCATTTTTAACAGTAACAATGTATTGAAGCAGGTTTGGTAACCGAGGCAGAAACTGCTTAATCCAAAAATCCCAAGGAGGGAAACTTTATTGATAACGCAACACTGGCGCGCGCATGCCCCGCCCCCCAGTGTCACTTAAAGGGCTAAGACTCCTTGAGTGGCCAAGTGTCCATTAGGGAACTCGCCGTGAGGAGTAGTAGTACAGTATCTCCTGACATTACGTTTGTGTAGCTGCACGGTATTATTTGTAAATTTATTTGTTAACGTAATACAAGCGAACTGTTCAGTCAGACAGCTTGTGAAACGAAATACCATTACAATTTCAAGCATTTTAAAGTAGGCTACGTTAGCCAAAATTCCTGCATTTTTCAAACGTGGAACACAAAGCAACATTAAAATTGGTCAGGTAAATGTTTCTTCCCCTGTTTTTGAGGGGTGTTTCTTTATACTACCACATATCGTTACGGAGAACACTGCAAAAAATGACTTGTAAAACGCGCTCGCGTTCTCATGGGGTCGAGCGCTACGGTCAGACACAAAAGTAGAACTGAGCCAAGAAGAAAGCAAAAATATATATTTTTACTAGGGAAAATAAAAATAGCAACGCATAGTTACGTGGATAAGTAACTTTAATCTGATTACTGGACTGGAAATTGTAGCGCGTTATATTACTCGTTACTGAAAATAGTGGTAAGATTAGAGTAACGCGTTACTAAGTAACGCGTTACTGACATCACTGACCGTGACCCCAACTGTTTGTGGATTTGCCCTTAAGAAAACTGGCTCTACTCAACACATGCGTCTGCTTCAACGCTCCATGGGTCCATGGCTGCCCAGCCACCTGTTCATGAGGCCCGAAGGAGGCCAGTTCAAGTTTCCGTGATCCAGAAGGCGTCAACTCCCATTATTGTGGCATGTAAGGAGGTAGTTCCTGCTCTAGAGGCAAAGCCCCTGGACACCCCAGATCTGCTGCCGCTCATTGTCGCTGTGGTACACCCAGAAACCCTAAGCCTACCCCTGCTAATCGTCGCCGCTGCATCCCCGGGCCTGCCACCGCTGAACATCACTGCTGCTTCCGCAGGACCCCTGGGTCTTACCACCACTGGACGTCACTGCCGTAATCCCGGACCCTTTGGCCCTGCTCTCTGGCCCCCACCCTGCTCTGTTCCATCTGTCTTTCCTGCATTTTCCTTTGTTTCTTCTGGTTCTGTTGTTTATTTTTTCCTTCTCCGTTTCCTGGATTTGTTTTTGCTTGTGTGTTTGTCTCTGCCATGGTTCCCTGTCTTGTCCTAGTCTGGTCCCCTGTCCTGTCTGCCCTTGCGTGCCCTGGATTGGCACGCTTTGAGGGGGGGTAATGTCACATATGGCTACGCCCCCTCTCCTAGCAGTCACTCTGGGTTCCCTTGGTTCTGTTGTCCCTTGCCCGTTAGCCCCACCCTGCTTGTCTGTCTGGTTTCAGTCGTTACAGCTCCCTTAGCAGCAATTACAGCATTGCAGACATTTGGCATTCTAGCTGTTAATTTGCTGAGGTAATCTGGAGAAATTTCACCCCATGCTTCCTGAAGCGGCTCCCACAAGTTTGATTGGATTGATGGGCACTTTTTTCATACCATACGGTCAAGCTGCTCCCACAACAGCTCAATGGGGTTGAGATCTGGTGACTGCGCTGGCCACTCCATTACCGATAAAACACCAGCTGCCTGCTTCTTCTCTAAATAGTTTGTGCATAATTTGGAGGTGTGCTTTGGGTCATTGTCCGGTTGCAGGATGAAATTTGCTCCAATCAAGCGCTGTCCACAGGGTATGGCATAGTGTTGCAAAATGGAGTGATAGCCTTCCTTATTCAAAATTCCTTTTTCCTTGTACAAATCTCCCACTTTACCAGCACCAAAGCAACCTCAGACCACCACATTACCTCCACCATGTTTGACAGATGGTGTCAGGCACTCATCCAGCATCTTTTCAGTTGTTCTGCGTCTCACAAATGTTCATCTGTGTGATCCAAACATCTCAAACTTTGATTCATCTGTCCATAACACTTTTTTTCCCAATCTTCCTCTGTCCAATGTCTGTGGTCTTTTGCCCATATTAATATTTTTCTTTTATTAGCCAGTCTCAGATATGGCTTTTTCTTTGCCACTCTGCCCTGAAGGCCAGCATCCCGGAGTCACCTCTTCACTGTAGACGTTGACACTGGCGTTTTGCGGGTACTATTTAATGAAGCTGCCAGTTGAGGACCTGTGAGGCATCGATTTCTCAAACTTGAGACTCTAATGTACTTGCCTTCCACTTCTCCTTCTACTCTGGTTAGAGCCTGTCTGTGCTCTCCTCTGAAGGGAGTAGTACACACCATTGTAGGAAATCTTCAGTTTCTTGGCAATGTCTTGCATGGAATAGCCTTCATTTCTCAGAACAAGAATAGACTGTCGAGTTTAAATTGAAAGTTGTCTTTTTCTGGCCATTTTGTGAGTTTAATCGAACCAACAATTGTAATGCTCCAGATTCTCAACTAGCTTAAATGAAGGTCAGTATTATAGCTTCTCTAATCAGCAAAACTGTTTTCAGCTGTGCTAACCTACTTGCACAAGGGTTTTCAAGGGTTTTCTAAATATCCAATAGCCTCCTTACGCAGTTAGCAAACACAAACATTGGAGTGATGGTTGTTGGAAATGGGTCTCCATACATCTATGTAGATATTGCATTAAAAACCAGACGTTTACAGCTACCACATTAATAATGTATAGAGTGTATTTTTGATGCATTTAATGTTAGCTAAATTGAAAAAAAACTGCCTTTCTTTAAAAAATAAGAACATTTCTAAGTGACCCTAAACTTTTGAACGGTAGTGTACATGGACTGGGCATCTTGTGTGAGTAGCTCGGTGGCTAGCATAGCATGGGTTCTTTGTTTTTGCCGTTTCGGGCCAGCATGGTTTTGGTGCTCACATCCCAGGGAGAAGCAGGCCGACAAATGCTATTTGGATGTCTGGTGAAAAAAGGTGGACATTTTTTTTACATTAACACAAAGCATTACAAAAACATATGTAATACATATGTAGTGAAATGTGTAGTCTGAAAGCATTGCATAATAAGATGATGATTAGTACATTTGTACGATGCAGAGTGCATGTTAAAATCACTGTGTCTTAGTATTACAAAAGGAAGATTAAAGAGATTTACTAATACTAATGTTTTGTATATACTAATAAAGATCATGCTTACTTTGAGGAATGGGGTAACTGAACATGTGATTATGATGAACAGGGCAGTGAACAAGAGTGTATATATAAATCACTCATCCTCTATGTAGCCCTAGTGCAAACAGAGGTAAGACTCCTGTTGTAGCTCTAACTGTACATAAAAATATTCTGTTTTTATTTTGAAACAAAATTAAACATAGCTTCAAAATGTACTATTCAGATACATTTTTCAGATACAGATACTGTTCAGATACATTTTTATGTGGTGTGTGTTTACATACTATGTTTTATTTTTAAACTGTTTAGATAATTATTTGATAATCTAATGATTATGATAAGAATTTCCATTTAAATGTTATTTTTCTCTTTCACAGTTAGATTCTCAGAGATATTACAGGTAAAAACAATATGGACTACAAATGGACTGTTAACCAGAGTGTAATGCAGGAAAACCTTCCACTCTGCTATGCATCTGTGAAAAATTCATGTGTAAAGACTGTTTATGCCTTGGAGACTCGGACATTCATGTACATTTTGCTTACCCTCATAACATTTTTTACATTATTAGGAAACCTCCTGGTGATCATAACCATCATTCATTTCAAGCAGCTCCACACTCCAACTAACTACCTCATTCTTTCTCTGGCTGTGGCTGATCTGCTTGTAGGAGGGATGGTGATGCCTCCCAGTATGTTACGCCTTGTTGAGACCTGCTGGTTTTTGGGGAATTTATTCTGTAAAATTCACAGCAGCCTTGATGTCACAATGTGTACGGCCTCAATATTAAATCTGTGTATAATTTCCCTAGATCGATATTATGCAGTATGTCACCCCCTTCTGTACCACACTAAAATGACCACTAATACTACTTTGTTGATGATCTTTGTATGTTGGGCCCTTGCAATTTTTGTGGGATTTGGGATTGCATTTCTGGAGCTTGGTATTCTGGGTGTAGAAGATTTTTACTACAGTACTATTGCCTGTGAGGGCGGTTGCATTGTGTATCTCAGTAAAACTGCAAGTGTTGTGTTCACAATGATGTATTTCTATATCCCTGCTGTTGTCCTGATCAGTATATACCTGAAAATATTCCATATTGCTCAAAGACAAGCACACATGATTCAAAATGGCCAAGTGAAGACCAGCCAGCGGCAGACATCAGTGCGGAAGACTGAGATAAAGGCTACCAAAACTTTAGCCATTGTCATAGGTGTTTTTATTTTATTTTGGGCTCCATTTTTTATCTGTTCATTATTTGATCCATTTCTTGGACTTGTATTTCCACGTGGTTTGTTTGACTTCCTTTCTTGGGTTGGTTATTCTAATTCCACTTGCAATCCCATTGTATATGCATTATTTTATAGCTGGTTTAGAAAATCATTTAAAATTATTCTACTAGGGAAAATATTTCAGCCTAATTCTTCCAGATTAAAGTTGTTTTAACTGTCTACCATATTATTTTTCCATTCTGAATGTTTGGTTCTGTATTCAGATGCATTTAAAGCTATTCTAAGCTAATCTCCTGCATCTTTGATCACATCATAGATTCATGTCTGTCAATTAGAAATGAACTGAGCCTGATATAATGCTTTTGTTTACGCAACATTCGTTATTGATTTAACTTTGTAATTAGTGCTCTTATTTTGTGCACTTATTAGTGCACATATTTTGTGGAAGTACTCGGTTTTGGTCTCATTAATCTCTGACTGAATGGATTTTAAGATAAAATAATCCCACACAACTGATATTTTACCGATAACTTCAAATTTACATGGCCGTCTTAATGGTTAGGACAGTGGTTCCCAAAGGGGGGGGGGGGGAGCTTGGAAGTAAAACATGTGCACATGTGTCTTAGGGATGCACCGATTCTAGATCGGGTATCGGTGACAATGTGACCGATCCATAAAAACAGATCTATTCAGTCTAATTATATGCTTGTATTGCTTGCTTTTCGGAGTTAGTTCCACCTTAAATCTCCACTCTGTCCCGGATAGAAGTGAACTTGGACAGTTAACAGCCGAGTGAAACACGAAGCACACAGAGGAGAGGTGAATCACTGACTCATACTCGCGCTGGTGGTATTCCACTTAGTCTGTTTATTTGCTGGTTGACCAAAATAAACCTGGGCTCCAGCACTACTTGACTGTTCATACATGAACTGGTGAGTTGTCCAAAGCTCATTGAATGCGTTACTTACAGAAATGAAATAAAGATAAAATAAAGAGCAGTGGTCTGAGTTGGTTTACGGCAGAAAGCTAAAAAAACAACAATATTCCATACATTCAACTCGCTCCCTTAAAGAGACAATACACATATTTCTGGCCGTTACATGATTTGTGCTCTGCGTAATGTCTGCGCTAGTGTAACCCAATCAAAATTAACACTACAATGTGAAGAAACTCCACCAAATCCTGGTAAATGCACTGCAACATTATAATTTCATTTCAGACCAGAGTTTGTCTAATACCTGTACTGTCTCTTTAAGAGAAAGCTAGATGTAACAGCTTTCCCGCTTAGCCTCTCAGTCCGCGGGTTACGAGCTGAGAGGAGGTCAGTGTTTCTTCATGTTCCCATTATAATTGTGTTTTGTAAGACCTAAAATTACTCCAAAACTAGTTTGATGTTAAATCATTCAAAATACTGTGTGACGCATATTTTATGTTTGTCATATAAGAGTAAATGGAGGGGAAAGCGCTGTTTTTCTAGTTTTTCTGTCGGACATGTGCTCGAGCTAGTTTTCCATGTGCGTTATCTGCTAGGAGGGAGCTGTAGGCCTCGGTACTTGAGTGTGTCTGCCGACGGCTCGCCTGTGTGGAAAAAACACGCTGTACACATTGTCTTCAGTTGTTGTTTATTGTTTCTTTGTGAACAGACCATCGAAGTAAAGCAGCAGTAGTTACAGCACTGATCGCCTCAGAGTTCATTCTTCCCCTTCGCTTACTACGGACACGCAGAACACAACGCAGAAGTATTACGGGTGTGTCAGGACAGTGTAAATGACGGTCACAGGACTCACGACACACACACCCGTTACAATGGTGCCGTGACCCGGATGGAGTGCCACAGAGAACAACGCCAGCTTGTTCGCCGAGGTTTGCTTCACTCATGGGACTATAGACTATCCAAAACATTTTTGTTTGCATATGCAACATATTTTGTCTTTCTGGTCCTATTAAGTTTTAAGCAAGGTTTTATTTGCACTGTTTTTTTTTCATCTATTTCTTGCTCTGTTTGAATAGGTAAGCATTTATTTCCTTTACAAACGTCACAATGGCAGGGAGTGGGGCATATGGTGCAAGTGGTGATGTTAACGGTGATTTTGACTCTAGTATTCTGCCGGGAATAGGGAGGGGTTTTTTCAACCGGCCCTGTGATTTAAGAACACCTGGACGGAGAATTGAGTTAGATACACCAGCATTAACGTCCACTCGTTATGTTGATCGAGTTATGCCAAGTCAAACTGACCAATGTGATGTGAGAACACCTGGACAGAGAATTGAGTTAGATACACCAGCATTAACGTCCACTCGTAATGTTGATCGAGTTATGCCAAGTCAGACTAACCAATGCTCAGATTTAAGCTCTCTAATTACTCAGTTGGCTGAAGAATTGGGAAAATCGATTACCGCTCAGCTAAAGGGTAACAGTATGGGCAGCAGTGATAGCGGACATAGTGAAAATCCGAAGCAGGAGCCAGAGGTAACGCTGTCTAACGTTAGGCTTATAATGCAACCAGACGTCAAAGAACCCCCGAACTTTAGAGGTGACAGTACAGATAAATATTCAGTCCAGGAGTGGGAAAGCCTCATGATGCTGTACCTGAAAAAACGTGCTATCCCTTTGCATGAGCATTCTCAGGAGATTCTGGCCAGATTGATGGGCAAGGCAGGCGATGTAGTGAAGATCAAGCTACGCAACCTAGCTACTGATCACTTCCAGAACCCCTCCGTGATTTTTGATATTCTCAGACAACATTTCAGTGACTTGACCTATTCAAATATGCCTTTAGCTAACTTTTATAATACACTGCCTTACAAGAGGGAGGACGCTATGGAATACTGGATTCGGCTTAATAAAACTGTAGATGTGGCAGAGGAGTGCTTGAAACGGCAAGGGCGCAACCTTGATGATCCAAGCCGGGAAGTTAGCATGATGTTCCTTAAACATTGTCCTGATGAGTCTCTTTCCAGGATTTTCAAGTTCAAGGCAGCGGAGAAGTGGCTTGCTTCCGAGATTCAGGAGCGACTAGATGAGTATATGCAGGACAAAAAGGCACGTGATGCTGCATGGTTACAGAACCGTAGCATTACTGAGCATGTGGTTCATACACAGTCTTCCTTGCCACCGGCGCACGAACTTGGCTCTGGTATGCCCCTGCCACCTCCCACTGCCCAGATGCAGCCGATCCATAGTGCCACTGACAATGACTGCATGAAAAGTTTGGTGAGTCTGTTAGAAAAACTGGTTACGCAACAAACTCAGATCCAGTCTCAGGCACCGGGGCCGGGTCACACTTCTCCAGCGGTGTCTAATAGAGCCTGCAGAGCATGTGGTGCCACTAGTCATTCCACGCTTGCACATTGCCGACGTGAAAACCTGTGCTTGAGATGCTTGTCCCCAGGCCACTGGAAGAAGAATTGTCCCACACGGAGTGCTCCACAAGGTCCAGCACCCAGCAGTAATGATTCGACCCACAGCCAGCAGTTAAACTGAATGGCTCGCATCTGGAGAGGGGCGGTGTGAGCGAAATTCATGAAACCCTCGACGATGACAGTGATGCGGAAACCTTGTTCGAACAAAGCCGCGCTAAAGTGCCTCACGGATGCAGGTTAGTCTTCCAAGCCACTCAAAGGGTCCATGCTTTCAGTGAGCTGTTTTACTGCCCAGTCTTGGTCAACAGTTCAGTGCAGCTTAGAGGAATGCTAGATTCTGGTTCAATGGCTTGTACCATGAGTAAGGTTGCTGAGCAGAAACTCCGTGAGAATGGCGCACTACCAAAAGAGATGCATTCAGCACAGGACGTTGTGCTAATTGGTTGCGGTGGTGTGCAGGCACAGCCAGAGGGTTTGTATGATCTAGAGCTACAGTTGTATGACACCACTTGTCTTGTCCCTACTCTTGTTGTACCAGGCCAGCGCGATGATCTTATCTTGGGCTCAAACGTAATCAAACATCTCCTCCATGTGATGAAGAGCAACAGTCACTACTGGGATATGGCCTCAACAAACACGCATGGGTGTGACACAGATACTGAGCGTTTCTTATCTATGTTCATGGGTGTTGAACGGTGGAAAGGTGCTGATGTGCCCAATAAGATCGGGACGGTCAAGCTTACCCAAGCAGTCACTCTAATGCCCAGGTCAGAACATTTAATTTGGGGCAGACTCCCTAACAGCGTGCCTGTGTCTCCAGGCAGCACAGTCATTGTGGAGCCGACTTGCTCCAAAGCTCTTCCCCGTGCTGTCATTGTGGGTCGCGTCATTACTCCGATGTGGGGAGACAGGTGGATCCCTATGACTGTCGTGAACCCAACAGAGAAATCCATAATGCTTAAACGTAACTGCAAGTTAGCTGATGTATCACCCTGTCTAGCGGCTGAGGATCTGAATCTGTTTCAAGGGTTCCAGGCTTTGGAAGACACACCACCATCAGCTGCTCCTCCTAAATGTCCTCCAGTGCAAGCTGCACACCCCAAGAGCTTAGCAGATGTGGGTCTAAGTGACATAGACATCAATTCCAGTCAGATCAGTGAACCTTACAGGCATAAGTTGGTAGAATTACTTTGTGAATTTCAGGACATTTTCTCCAAACATCCACTAGACTGTGGAGAGGCTAAGGGCGTCACCCATCGGATCCGCCTTATTGACGATCGCCCCTTCCGGTTGCCATACCGCAGAGTTCCCCCAGCGCATTACCAGAAGCTGAGGCAAGTTCTGTCAGAGATGGAGGCAAGGGGTATTATCAGGAAGTCAATGAGTGACTACGCTTCTCCCCTGGTCATGGTCTGGAAGAGGGATGGAGGTTTGCGGGTATGCACTGACTTTAGGTGGCTTAACGCACGCACACTGAAGGACGCCCATCCTCTGCCACACCAATCGGACTGCCTTGCTGCTCTTGGTGGGAACTGTCTGTTCAGCACCATGGACCTCACCTCAGGGTTTTATAATATCCGCATGCATGAAGATGATAAAAAGTACACTGCTTTTACCACTCCCCTGGGGTTGCACGAGTACAATCGCTTGCCGCAGGGGTTGTGCAATAGCCCCGCTACTTTCATGCGGATGATGCTTGGCATTTTTGGTGATCTAAACTTCTCAAGGCTGCTCTGTTACCTGGACGATCTTTTGGTTTTTGCACCATCTGAGGCCGAAGCTCTGTGTCGACTTCGCATGGTGTTTGAGCGGCTGAGAGAGAACAATCTGAAGTTAGCACCCAAAAAGTGTCATCTCATGCAGAGGCAGGTGAGGTTCCTTGGTCATATTATCAACAGTGGAGGTGTGTCAGTCGACCCTGCAAAGGTGGATGTCATCACAAAGCTAGCAGTGCGCGATATGATGGAGGATGACGGATCTACACCATCTGTCCGCAGGATAAAGTCCTTCCTCGGCATGGTGTTCTACTATCAGCATTTTATCCCACAGTGTTCCGCCATTGCTAAACCTTTGTTTGCTCTGACTGGAGGGCAAAAGAGAAGGGGAAAAGCTGGCAGGGCTCAGAAGCTCCAGGGCACATTCCGCAAACTTACCCCTGCAGATTGGTCAGATGATTGTACCAAAGCCTTCCAGGAACTGAAGAAATCTCTGGTGGAGTGCGCTGTACTCGCACATCCAAATTTTGATAAGCCTTTCATACTTTCAGTCGATGCATCTCTGGACGGACTCGGTGCCGTTCTGTCGCAGGTACCAGAAGGAGAGACCAAAGCCAGACCGGTTGCTTTTGCCAGCAAGACATTGAACGCAGCACAGAGGAAGTACCCAGCTCACCGTCTGGAATTCCTGACGAAATATATATAATATATATAATTTATTTATATAATATAATATAAATATATATTTATATTATATTTCCTCTTTTTTTTTACATATAAGTAATGTTATCACGGATGTACATAGGAAAAAGCATTGAACTGAATTTGGCCAGCTATATTTCCTCTTTGTTATATTTTATAAATATATTTATATTATATTTCCTCTTCTTTTTTTTACATATAAGTAATGTTATCACGGATGGCCAACTATATTTCCTCTTTTGTAGATGTAAAGATGAAAAAAAATAATTATTTTATATTTCCTATTTTTGTCGATTCAGCACAGTTTTACTCTATCAGATCGGTATCGGATCAGTATCGGCTGATACTAAAGTTTGGGAACCACTGGGTTAGGAGATGCCACTGAGCTAAATTGGGGAGATGCTATGCTCGTGTGCTGAAGGTGTGCTGGAAAATGCGGACCGGATTTTACTCTCACTGGCGAAAACAGCAAAAACTGGAATAGATTATCTAAATGGGTGCGCTTGAAAACCTGGATCGGACTTTCAAAAAAAAAAAAAAAAAAAACTGGTTCGGGTGTCTGGATTGGCATTATATCGTGCCTGCCGATCCGATACCAATACGCATTGTTTGCAAATATCGGTTCGGGCCAAGCCTAATGACAGTAGGACCAGGAAGGGTGTGATTGGGAGGAACACCATCTCTGGTCTGAAGCTGAGTGGAGTTCTGTGACGAGGCAATGGAGCTGTTACATCTTTAATATCCATTTCAACAAAAAGCATGCACATACACAACACACCAAAGAGAAGAAGGCACTATGCACTACAGTAACCACTCACAGAATGTGATCCAAAGAGCCAAAAAAACAAGTTCAAAAGATACACCCAGCCCAACCAATACAAAAGGGCAAATCTAAAAGAGAGGTAAAAAACAAACCGAGTCAAAAATGCCATGGAGCTTCATGAACCAGAGCCTTGTGAGGAGGTTGCAGGGGAAAAAAAAGAAAAAAAAAACAACCAGCTCAAATGACCACTGCAAAGAAGAGCAGAAAGTGTACCCAAGACATAAAGCACAAATGACTGTGATGTATGTGTGAGTGTGTGTTTATGTGCAACCTAAAAGTGTAACATAGGATAAATGTATGGAATGTACTTACCAGCAAGGGTAGAAAGCTGCGACAACACTCCCCCAGAGGCCAGAGGCAGGCAGAGAAAGACCCGGGAATCCCACCCACCCATGGCCCCCCCAGGAGCAGTGGAGTCCCAGGGCCGCACTTCCCAGTGACTTGCTGGTCTTGTGGCACTGGTTGGGGAAGCCCGATAACACATCAGAGCCAGCTGCAGAGCTGGTTGTTTCAGGATGTAGCCTCTTGGCTGCACCATTTGATTGTGGGTAACGGGGGCTGGACGTAGTATGCACAAACCCATACTGTTCCTGGAACTTTTTGAATTCTGCAGAGACAAACTGTGTTCCATTTTCACTCTCTAGCTCCAGGGGAATACCCCACCTTGCAAACATGTTCTAAAAAGCTGGCGATGACTTGTTAGCTATTGATGCAGGGCACTTGAGCTAGCTCCAAGAACCTGGAGTAATAGTCCACTACAAAGAAGTACTCTTACAGACCTATCCACACTCACATAGGTCTGCAGCGGTCTTCTGCCAGGGACCATCTAGAAGATGTGTTGTAATCAGCGGCTTTCTCCTGTAAGATGGTTTATTCTCTACACAGAATTCACAGGATTTTACTTTCTGTGCAATATCTTGGCTAATTTCAGGCCATCATACCGACATCATGGCGCTTTCCCTGCACTTAGTCAGTCCAGGATGACCTTCGTGAATTCGCTGCAGCCTTTCTTCACATTGGAATGTTGCAATCACTAACCTGTCTTGATACAGGAAGATGCCATCAGGTTCAGAGAGATTTGCCTGTAAATGGGAGAGTTTTGCCATTTTGTCAGGCCAACCACACCTGATGTGTGTGAGTACCATTTGCAGCACCGTGTCCACCATGGCTGCATTTTTTATGCTTTCCAACCTGTTCAGATACAGGTTTGGATCTGGTGACTGCTTACACATGTGCAGTGACTTCTTCAGTGTCAGACAGGTTTTTTCATCTAGAGGATTTCTAGACAAAGTATCTGTGATGATCATTTGTTTGCCAGACACATGAACTATGGCCACATTAAAGGATGATTTTCTTGATAGGGGAAGACATAAAAAGGTCAAAAGAAGATGTGATGTCTTGTGCACGAGTGACTGCCAAACGTGTAGGTCCTGGTATAATCCAAATCACATTAGCAGCCATGCAGGGGGGGGGGGTTAATTTCTTGAGCAGGAAGACCATTCTTTTCTGCCATCTTTTGACAACCATATGTTGCCGTTTGCAAACTGCTGATAGTTTGGTCTTGGGGCTTGCTGCTGGTGAGTTGGTCCTGAGGTTGTTTCGGAGCTGGCTGACAGGCTGGTCCTATGCTGGCTGCACACAGGCTGGTCCAAATGGAGCTGGCTGATGCTCATCCTTCTTTTCAAATCAGTGTCAGAAAATCAATGATTTTTCACAAATGTGATCCTCACATTTTGAAATTTCTTCTTCTGAATCACCATCAACATCCTCTCTCTTCCAATATCAACTGTAAGGCAGTCTGAACAGAGAATCACTTCGGCATCTTGATCATTTGTGGTATGGAAGCATGCTGACAGAGCTATTTATAGTATCATGTCCCCATGATTGGTTCCCGCAAGACAGAGGGTGAAATATGTGGGAATGTGGGTTCAGATAGTATTGATTGGTCCAATTTTGCAACAATTTGGTCAACTTTTGCGGGAACAGAGCATACTGTGGGTTATCACACCAAGTGCTTCGGCCTCTATTTCTCTCTCTCACTCTCTCTCTCCCTCACACACACACAGGTCCAGAGAGGAGGGAGGAAAAATGAGGGTGCACAGGACCTGTGATTTCTACACATTGACTAGCCCAGGGTCCAGTGGACCCAAAGACCCTGTATGTAACATATATTAAAATATGTAAAACCAATTACATTTTGACTACTGTATGCTTTACTTGTTTGTAGGCTCATTCTCTAGTAGTGAACTACAGTATGTATGTGACGTCTCGTCACAGTGCTGTTCTTTGCATTCAGTGTTTCTGTAGGTGGTTGTTCTTTTTGAGGAAGTCAACAGTTGTGCTTTCTTGTGTTGTGTTGTATGACCAGGGAAACATTTGCCTGTAAGTATGTCATGTTCAGTTGCTGCATGAATTTATATAAAGTTTATGTTTGATATAAACAAAAATATGTTGTATGTCTGTATTACAGTTTTTTACAATGAGTAAGCTTTCAGGAGAATTTGGCTTCTGGCTTTTCTTGGGATACCTATTGTCTGTCTGCTGAGCTTGTAGCCACACACATACGAGCAGGGGCAGAATAATGTATGTAAACACCATTTGTGATGGTGCCTGTAGTTAAGGACGCCTTGCATCATAGTCATAGCACATCTTTTGGACTGGAGGAACAAGGAGGCCTTGGCTTGATGACCCTGGTGGGGAGGGGTGGGACCTCACTGTAATGTAGTATCCAGGCAGAGAAGGATACAAATGGGGTATAGTGCTGCTTTTATTGAATATGAAACAAATGCTGGAGGCGAGTAGCACAGAAGTGTTGCACAGAAAGTGGGGCCGGTCCAGGGTCACACCGGGGGAGTCCAGGAGGTACAAGAGGGCTAGGCAGGGGATGAGGTCTGGGGAGCAAGCAGAGGTCAGAACATGGGTAATCAATCAGACAGAGAGAACGCTCTGTATGCGGCATGAGTCAGCAATACTTTGAAACCAGGAAGCAGAATACTGGCGTTCAAATAGAAAGGTGAAAGGGTATGGCAAACGAGAGGCAGGTGCAGCTAATTATTCAGAGAGAGGGACTGAGTGCTATTCCTAACAGAACTCCCCCTCTGACAAGTGGCTTCAGCCGTTCCAGAGCAACTTGCGGAAGGACGACCCAGGTGTCTGTGCACTGAAAAAGTGGGATAAGTGGCGTGAAACTCGGCAATGAAAGAGGTCTCCAATATGTCCCTTGCCGGGACCCATGACCTCTCCTCTGGGCCGTACCCCTCCCACTCGACCAGATATTGAATCCCGCCTTGCCACCGTCTAGACTCCAGAAGTGCATGGACGCGCTGACCGTCAATGTCCAGAGGTTCAGGTGGGTTGGTTGAAATAGGTCTAACAGACATGGGGCTAAAGTGAACAGGCTTTAGCAGGGAGACATGAAATGTTGGTACTGGGGAGGAAGTTGTATTTTGTAAGTCACAGCGTTTACTCGGCTAAGCACCTTAAACGGTCCAATATACTTGGGGCTGAGCCTCTTACTGGGCAGGCAGATATTCAGGTTACGGGTTGATAGCCACAGTCTCTGACCTGGGTGGTAGATCAACGTGGGTAGACGCTGACGATTCACATTGCTTTGTCATGTGTGCATGGCCCGCCTCAGGTGAACATGAGCCAGTTCCCAGGTATGAGCACTTTGTCTAAATCACTCGTCTAGGGCTGATACTTGGGACTAGAGTCCCATGGGAAGAAAGGTGGTTGGTACACACTGGAATGGAGTTAGTTTAGTGGAGGAATGAACCAATGAATTACGGACATATTCTGCCCAGGGTAAATACTTATTGCACTCTGTCTGGGAAACACAATATTGTCTCAGGAACCTTACTATTTCTTGATTAACTCACTCTACATCTCCATTAGACTGATGATGATAACTTGAGGTTAAACTGGCTGTAATCCCCAGTTGTTTGCAGAACTGTTTCCAGACCTCAGAGGCAAATTGTACTCCTTTGTCCGATGCAATGTCCTCAGGTAGTCCGTAAACATGGAATACGAATATAAAGATAGCCTGAGCTGTCTCCATAGCTGTTGGTAGTTTAGGGCATGGTACTAAACAGTAACTGGGTGATCCTTGGAGACTGGAATGCCAGGTCGCCATGTATGGAAACCTAAACTCTACCTATTTCAAGCCTTAAAGAGGCTTGAAAATAAAAGGAGCAAAAGGGAACAATGGGGGAATAGGTAGAGAATAAAACCATGAAAAAATGGGGGAACAAGAGGAACAACCTGAGAGAAGGACTCAAGAGGAAAGATAACGAAACCTCGAGAGCAAGTCTTGAAACTTCTGCCAAAAACGTCTGTCTGATCCGCATGCAAAAAACACTGAAGTACATCTCAGCAATGAGTGCCTTCAAGTGAGCTTCTTATAAAGGCTACAGAGCAGGTGTTGCTCATTTAGCCTGAGTAGCTCCCTCTGGTGTCCAGCGGCTGTACAGCACTGAAACCAACCCTTAGACTTGTCCTGAATGAGCTCAATAAAATCCCCGAACATAGCAATGTAATACATATGTAGTTAAATGTGTAGTCTGAAAGCATTGCATAATGAGATGATGATTAGTACATTTGTACGATGCAGAGTGCATGTTAAAATCACTGTGTCTTAGTATTACAAAAGGAAGATTAAAGAGATTTACTAATACTAATGTTTTGTATATACTAATAAAGAGCAATGCATTCCTGAGGAATGTATTGTCATGGGGAAACTGTGAACATGTGATTATAATGAACAGGGCGGTGTACAGGAGTATACATATAAATCACTCATCCTCTATGTAGCCCTAGTGCAAACAGAGGTAACTGTAAATACAAATGTTCTGTTTGTAATTATGAAATAGTATTACACAAAGTTCTAAATGTACTATTCAGATACATTATGTGGTGTTTGAACTGTTTATATCATTTTTTCAGGTGACTGATAAAGATAAGGATAAGGATTTAAATTTCACCTTCATTTAAATTCTCTTGCACGGTTAGATACTAATAGAAATTACAGGTAAAACAATATGGACTACAAATGGACTCTTAACCAGAGTGTAATGCAGGAAAATCTTCCACTCTGCTATGGATCTGTGAACAACTCGTGTGTAAAGACTGTTTATGCCATGGAGACTCGGACATTTCTATACATTTTGCTGAGCCTCATAACATTATTTACATTATTTGGAAACCTCTTGGTGATCATAACCATCATTCATTTCAAGCAGATGCACACACCAGCTAATTACCTCATTCTGTCTCTGGCTGTAACTGACCTGCTTATAGGAGTACTTGTGATGCCTCCCAGTGTGATACGCACTGTGGAAACCTGCTGGTATTTGGGGAAATTGTTCTGTAAACTGCACAGCAGTCTTGATGTTACATTAAGCGATGCCTCAATTTTAAACCTATTTCTAATTTCTATAGATCGATATTATGCAGTTACTCACCCTCTTCTGTACCCCATTAAAATTACTAGTAAAATTACTCTCATTATGATCTTTGTAGGTTGGTCTCTTGCAGCTTTTGTGGGATTTGGGATAACGTATCTAGAACTTGGCATTATGGGTGAAGAGGATATTTACTACAGTACCTTTGCCTGTGAGGGTGGTTGCATTGTGTATTTCAGCAAAACTGCAATTGTTGTGTTTACAATGATAAACTTCTATATCCCTGCTGTTGTCCTAGTCAGTATGTACCTGAAAATATTTCATATTGCTCAAAGACAAGCACACATGATTCATAATGGCCAAGTGAAGACCAGACATCAGCATACAAAAATGCGGAAGACTGAGATAAAGGCTACCAAGACTTTAGCCATTGTCATAGGTGTTTTTATTTTATTTTGGGCTCCATTTTTTTTCTGTTCATTGTTTGATCCATTTCTCGGTCCTGTAATTCCACGTGGTTTGTTTGACGTGCTATCTTGGATTGGGTATTTCAATTCCACTTGCAATCCCATTGTATATGCATTCTTTTATCGCTGGTTTAGAAAATCATTTAACATAATTCTACAAGGAAAAATATTTAAGCCTAATTCATCCAGACTAAAGCTATTTTAAGTGTCAGTAAGGTTCTGTTTTCCATGCAGAATGTTTTGTTTTGTATTCAGAATCCTTAATCCTAAAATCCAGTTTCCACTGAATTCCAGTTCCAGTGAATGTCCTGTGCCTGTGGTAGGCCTTTGAAACGTGGCTCCACATCTTAGTCTCACTTTTGTCATTCAGAGTATTAATTAAAAATAAACTGAGTCTGATATAATGTCTTTGTTTAAGCAACATTCATTATTGCTTTAACTGTAATTAGTGCTGTAGGTGTTGGCCAAATTTATCAAGTAATCAGTCTTATAAAATTACCTACGAAATGGTGGAAATTTAAATAATATTTAATTTACCCAACGTAATATAATCAAAGTTCCCACTACCTGCAACTGAAATCTGTTCGATAAACAAACTATAAATCTGAAGGTGATGGTTTGAATAATACTTCTGGCTTCAGGTTACAACTGAGAGACAACTCAGATGACAATATTCAACACAGAAAACATTTATTTAAATACAGTCCGCAACAGTGGCGTGCACAGACATTTTGAGGGGCAAGTGCTTGGGGGGGGGGGGGGGGGCACTTTTTAGCGCACTTCATTATAAAAAATTATTACAAGCACATGTTGAATGAAATTTGACTTTTATTTGTAACATTCTCTAAATGTGAGTTTTCAATGGAAAAAAGTCACACCGCCAACTGATAAAATCCATATCCAATATTAACTATATACAGTCATTGTTAAGTCCTTCAGTTAACTTCTGTTTACCCTCCACTGTCTGCAGGCCTTGTTGCATATATTTTGCAATTAATAAATCAATATAGGCCTACAATTAAGACAGTAAAAAGACCAAAAAGTAGGAGGAGTTATAGGCTACTGAGTGTTTTCATTACATGAATGCGGATTGGCATTTTTCACAGGTAATGGGGAACTTCCCGTTTCTTCTTTCACAAACGAATGTGTTAATTTATGTTGCCTAACTTGCTTTGATCATGCAGAAGACCACTTCTAGGCACTATGGAGATGCCTGTGTAGAGGACTTTATGGGTGTGGCAGAGGCCTGGAAAATTAAAGAAAAAGTCTACCGTCTTAAATGGTATTAAAAACATCTTCTGATTTACTTCAGTTCTTCTTATTCTTCCAATATCCTGAGCAAAGCTCCCAAAATGAAAAAAATTTGGTCAGAATTTCCAGTGTTCTGTGTTTGCTCTGTTTTCTGCACTCATCTATTGGTCTATAGTAGACTGGTGGAAAAATAAACAAGATGTTGAAGTTTATGCTTATGTTCATTGATTCATTCATCATTCAAACTTAAATTATAATTTCTCATGTTAAATATTGAAATGCGATTAAAATGCAATAAATTTCAATTAATTAATTACAAAGCTTGTAATTAATTCGATTAGTTTTTAAAATCGCGTCCCACCCCTAATATTTATAAATTTATATATATATTCTTGGGTGTTCTGCTGTTTAGACATGCATGCTCATTAATTCTGTGTGTTAGAGTCATAGAGACCTGTGTATTTCCATATTCATGTGCTGCATTATTTTAGACATATCAATACACTTGTATTCCGGTGTAATATCTATGTATTAGTTCATATGTTACTCATCAAATGTAATCATTCTCATGTGTGCTTCTGTGACCTCACATTCATGCCTGTCTGTACATTATGTGTCATTTATTGTCCAAAAGTGGAAATTAACAATGGCTCAATGTGTAGACAAATAGAACCAAATTAATACTTATTTAGGCAGAGTATGTAAGTCAACTTATTTAGGAATAGGGAATTCCCTTTGTCTTCAAATTGTGCTAATCTACCTTCTTCCGTTAAGTCATTAAATTGGACCTGGAAAGACAAGCCCCCCCTCGCTCTCTCTCTCTCTCCCTTTCTCTCTCTCTCTCCCCTGTCCAGGCATAGGTGTGACGGGCAGGGTGAGCGAAATTAAATGGAAATGATCACGCCAAGTCTCAGGGAAAAAGGATGGTTTAATAGGAAAAGTGTGCAAACCAAAACTTATCGACTTATCCAAATTAAGGATATATATATATATATATTAAGGAAATAACCAGCGGTGACTTGGTACAAAGGCAAGACATATATAGACAAACAAACGACCCTCAGGTGAGACGGATCACGGGCTTCGCCCACCTGAGGGACGCACACAACGCAACAATTACAGGACATCTGCCGCTGTAAACGGGGGCGACCAGTAGGGGGCCCGCCGTACCGTGACAATAGGTAATGAATATTAAATAATACAGGCTCAATGGTCAATGACATGATGACCAAGAAAGTGCCTTACGATGACGCCCCTAAAAGTTGGATAAAAACCCTTGCTCAAGGAGAGACAATTAGCTTATCGGCCTGGCAGACTTGGAAGGACTTGGAGAATTTCGTCAGACTCGCCGAGGCTCAGAGACTCGTTGGAAACACGCCAAACCATCGCGACCAACAGTTTGCTGGACTCACGCTGAACACCGCAGAGTCCACTAGAGAGATCCCAGAAGACCACAACTAAAGCTCTCACAGAGTCCAACAGAAGATTCTTCTATATTTTATTTTCTTTCTTTTACGTGTCGTCGTCTAGTCTTTCAAGTCAAGCTCATTTTCTTTCTCAGTTAAGTATCTGCACCAGTTTGTATGTGCCCTCCAGCTATGACGTCACCGCAAAGTCTTCGCGATTCGAGCAGTCTCAGCTGAGACCGACTCCGCTGACCTAGCCACCTCAGGAGGAAACGAACCGTGAACGCACACCGGTTGGTCTGCTTCACAACACACCTCTTCTTCGAAGTAAGGCACAGAGTTTATATGCTGCTTTGGGGTTGCCAAACCTTTAGCCTGCCCAAACCTTCTCTTTCTATTTTCTATTTTCCTTCTAAATACCTTGTGTCCGTCCCTGGGTCCTAAGCTAGTTAGAAAACATCTTAGTGTAGCCATATAATCCATTTAAATCCCATGACCCTTGATAATTGCTGATTATTCAATGTTGTTTAATTTTCTATTCTTTGTTGTTTAGTATTATATCCCTGGTTTAGATTAGTAGATTCACATATAGGTTTAGTTTCATTTTGAGCCAAATCATTCCATATGCTATTCTTCACATCAATTGTAATATTAACCATTTAATAAATTTGGACATTTGTTCATTAATCTGGTCACGGTGGTAAATACATATTTTGGTCAATGGTATTAGGTCACTGCGCAGAACCAGAACTTAACCCTTTAGTAATGAGACTGATTAAACCATATTCCACCTATCTCCATTATCACAATATTGGTTCCTGAGCAATCAGGATGGTGCCCAGTTCATAATCCATAACTAACATATGTATCTGCTACACCAGTAAATTGAGAGCTTTGGTTTAGGCTCAGCTCTTTCTTGACTACAATGGTCCAGTACAGCGTCCAGTACTTCTGTTCTGACCTGACATACTTGAACTCCTCCACTTGGGGCAAGGACTTACTCCCAACCCAGAGAGAGCATTCCACCCTTGTCTGATTGAATACCATAGTCTCAGTTTTAGAGGTGCTGCTTCACATCCTGTTATATAATCTCCCATTATATAATATATAAAGATTTAATATTCTTACAGGTGTGTTAACCAGATGTAAAATTTGTAGAGAAGTGTGTTTATTGTAGTGCTATATAAGTGTTACTAATTCAACATAACCAATACCTGACCACCATCTAGTGGCAAGTCCACAGAACTGACTCAGTTCCAGGTACAAAGTGATGTCGTAACCACAACTAGCATTGTAACTACTTACTTCCCAAACTAACATGTCCAAACTTGAAGACTAATATAAAAAGGAAAGTACATCTCCCAACTGACATGAACAATAGTTTTAATAGTCACAAGAGAAATATGCTAAATGGTAGTAGGCCTACATGTTAACTAAACCAAACTAAATGAGCACATGGGATAACGTGCCCACTTGATAGTAATAGTAAAAACTGTAAACATCAACTAAATTTGGTTCACATATCAGAATACCAATATGAAAAGAACATGCACAAATTACATTTTGTTATTTGAGTATCTCAGGTTTATCAATGAGATATGTTGCATAGGCAGCACTCTACAATCTACTTCCTGCAAGTGATGTCTGAATATATCCAACCGTGTGAACAAAGTCTAACCAATTGTGGCGTGGTGGGTGGAAAAGAGAGAGAGGGGAAAGATTGTATGTGTGACGCCGGAGGCATCGGGACAGAGGCAGCCGGAGACGGGGGTTGAACAGTAGGATGTTTATTGTCCATGGCAACAAACATCACTGCAAGTGATGCAAGGTAAAGCTCTTAGCACACACACTATAAGTGATGCAAGGTAAAGCTCGTAGCGCACACTAGTAAGGCTCGTAACGCAGACACTGCAAGTGTTGCAAAGTAAGGCTCGTAGCGCACGCAGGTAGGGAACGCAGTGACTGATAAGCAGAAACCAGAGACACTCATGTAGCGGCAATGTGCAGCACTGGACCAGACGACCTGCGGGCTTAAGAAGAGCAAAGTAAACAAGAAACAGGTGATCAGTATGATGGTGATTGTGACTGTGGGAGTGGTTGCGTGCGCGGGGGTGTGTGCAGTGCCGTTTCAAGGTATTTGGGGGCCCCAAGCAAAGACACCAACCGGGGCCCCCCCAACCTCCACACCAGAAATCTCATGCCCAAACCCCCCTCCGGCCAAAAAAAAAAACATATCTGGCCGCAGTCCACCTTCAAGAACCACAGCATATACACCTCAAACTAACTACTTTTCAAATTTACTACTTGTAGCTGAACATAGCAGATTTAAGTATGGGATTACCCGGGACGTATATATTGTTTTTAGCCTACCTGCTGCTAAATTACACCATTTGTACAGGTAGGCCTAATTTATCCAGTGTAAATCATCACTTACCACTGTCTTGTGTTTTTTTTAGGGGTGGGCATAGATTAATTTTTTTAATCTAGATTAATCTCACTGAAATCTTGAAATTAATCTAGATTAATCTATATTAAAATGGCTCATATGTGTGCTACCCAAGTAATAACTAAAAGTCAGCTTTTGAGATAGGGTTTCTTAATACAGAGGGTGCATTAGACCAGGGGCTCATCTCCTGTTTCCAAAATGCATCAATGACTGCTTGAGGAAGCTGTTCTACTTTGATACTTGAAGAAAAAAACATACTCAATAAAATGTAGGCTACTCGTGTTCAACGGTTTATTCAGTTAAACATGAATTTGTAAGCCTACATACTGTACATTAAAAGGGGTTGATAACATGTTTATTCAGCTAAACATGATATTTGAAATGTAAGCCAACATTTAGTACATTTAATCTCACGGACATAATTTGGGGGGGACTTTTTCAAAAGCCGGTTTGGTCCTCTGAAGTTTTAACGGTTAAAAATAAATATTTAAATAGCGACGAATCTAGCGCTAGGACCATGCAGAAAACGACCGCTCCGAGCTCCGCTCCGGTAATATTTTACGTTCCTAAAAATGAATTTTCCATTAAGCAAACCTGGCGACTTCGTGGCTGCATCCATGTAAACACACGTACGATTTTTAATTCACAGGTTTGAAAACTCGTTCTCGCCCCTACTGTGCAATTTGGTTAGGAATACAGCCGAGCTAAACTGTCAAGTTGAAAGTCATCATAGTTTGCTTACCCATTTAGTAGATATATTAACGGCGATAATTTTTATATCGCCCGATAAGAGTATCAAATTAACGAACGCCGTTAACGGCCCACCACTAGTTTTTTTGTGTTCCTCTTCCTTCTTTTGTTTTCTCTTTTGGCTTCCTGATGGATAAATTCGCTTCATGGTTAAGTTTCATATTTGCCGGCGTCTAAAACTTGGCTGTCTGCCAGGACAGTGTCTGCCTGCCTTCAGCAGCTGGTGGGAGGGGCCCCTTGAGGGGGATTCTGAGAACAGTGTCATTGCTCATGACTTTGAAAATGCAAAGGGGGGCTCACACAGTTTGTCACTGCATTTAATTCTTAACCTGTTGTTGTCTGGGGGCCCCAGGCCAGCTTGGGGCCCCAAGCAATTGCCTGGTTTGCCTGCCCCATCGCGACGGGCCTGGGTGTGTGCTGGGATCGGCTGCTGGCCGGGATGCGCGCCCTCTGGTGGCGACCCGGCCCCCTCACCGTGACAGTATGTTTACGGCACCTAGAGGAATTTCACCCCCAGGAAATTGGACTGGCCAAAAAGGCCCCAAAGCAGAACAGAAACCAGAGGAAGACTAATGAAAGACATTCAGGTACAACTACACTTGGACCAGAGATGTAGTTCTAATAATATATTTTTATTTACCAATATAAAAACACTTTAATATTCATTAATTCACAACAATTAACTAATAAAAATTCAAGGAACATGGCTGAATGTTTACCAACAGGTTGGAAAGCCAGGGGATTTACTCCTATACTATACACCCACCTGATCACACCACACATCTCATGCACACCCAGAGTGCTCTAAGCTACCAAAACAGTGCAAAGATTCCACGCCCCAGGAAACATCTACCTGCTATACGGCCCATAGCCGGACCAGCTCCAAAGGGGAGCTGCCCACTTCACAACACTCCCCAGATCTTAATCACCGCCTACTAGTTCACTACTGATCACCTCTCATTATTATTCGCACCTGTCCCTCATTACTCTGACTCACTATATAAGCCCACAGGTCCTGCCATACATTGTTGTGCATTGCTTGCGCCTACCTGGATCTGCTTTTCTTGCTTCTGTGCTACCCAAAGGAGCTTTAAGACAATGTGCCACAATAATAATATAGTATAGAGCTTGACCACATATATAGTGGCAGAGTAAAATGAGGTGTCTTTAATCTCCTTCAGAACGCCATCTTTCACTTCATTATATAAGGTTGGAATGGCAGTTTGGGAGATATAAGTTTTCTTTGGCAGTTCATACTGCTTGTCAAATCTTTACAGCATGTTTATAAATGTTTTTTTTTCGACCGTATTTAACGGCAGCATCTCTGGCTATATAGCGAGTTATACTTGACGCGTTGCGAGCGGCTCGAGGCTCCGTGCAGCGAAAATGATGTAATGATGGAGGCTCCGCGCGTGGCACTGTCGATTTGCGAGGTCGTGCACCTCTCGAATTTTGTAACTTCGCTCGCGCATTAAACAAAGTCGTGTTTGCAGGGTTCATACACCTTTATAAGGTGGAATTAAAGCACTTGTATGTCACTTTCAAGGTCCATTTCAATATTTCCCAGCACGTTAAACTTAAGTTAAATATTTATACATATACTCGAAATGATTCGAAATAATTCACTTTTTATCACATTATTTAATGGATATTTATTTTCAAAACGCCCAATCTTAACGTCTTCACGTTCTCTCATGTTTCGTCCTGGAATTACAAGAGGCTCGTATTTGTTAACGTAATACAAGAGAACTGATAATTGGTCTATGTCCAATAGAGCATATCTGATAACAGATATTTGTTGTGAAACAAACAAATTCCAGCACTTTTCAAACGTGGAACACAAAGCAACATTAAAATTCGTCAGGTAAATGTTCATTCCACTGTTTTTGAGGATGTGTTTCTTTATACTACCACATATTGTTTCGAACAACAAAGATTCGTCTTCCCTTAAGGGGGGAGGGGGGTGCGAGAGAGCAGCACTGCGGGCCTTTCTGAAATCTAACGTAGTTGCAGTTTATTCTCATGTAAACAAATTTGCGCGGAAACCCAATGGCCAATTATCGACATCAGCAAAAATAATCGCCGTTTTAAAAATTATCATACGATAAGTCGATAATGTAATTATCGCGACAGGCCTAGCTGCTGCCTCTCTCGAGTTTTGAGCACTCTATGCTCCTATGTCTACTTATACAGTATATATTTGTTATTTGAGCTGTGCTGTGTCTATTATGGAGATGGACATTAAACTAGACCCAGCACTACCTCCTGTGCCTGCTGCTTCTGTCACCCCATTACAACAACATCAACCGCCAAATCCAAACTAAACAGCAGACATCCCAAGTCTCCCGGAAGCTGCGGTAGTCTCCCGCATTTCGGTAGTGTCTCCCTGATACCCGCGAATCACATATAATCTCCTGGAATTCAGAACGAGTGCCCCACACAAACGCGCACACAGGCGACAGACTATATTTTCTCAAATCGCGAGTGGGAAGGAGAGAGAGAAAACAGAGAGGGTTCTGGTTCTGCCTGTTCTGTGCAAAGAGTCACCCCCTCGCCCCAAGCTCAACAACTGGCTCAACAACTTACACTCAGGGGGGTAACCTCCCTGAAATCAACTTTAGCAACTTGGGATGTCTGAAACAGAAAAAAACAAAATGCAGAAACAAAACAAATTACCAACTGCAACAAAGACAAAACAGCAAAACTGCTGGGAGCTGGAACAAACAAGCACAATTGGTAAAAGTGCAGATTTAAAATGTTGTAATCATCTTCTCCCTAGCGATGGGAATCAGTCTGCAGATTCAGCACCTATCACGATTTCCCATAATGCAGCAGTCGCTTAACAGGAAAAAACAAAATTAAAAAGTCCATTCACACCAATTGAAACGCTTGCGGGATGGTGAAAGACGAGGCACGAGTCCAATGTGTACCACAAAACGTCACGTTTAATTTCAACACAAAGCGCAGACAGCGCACATCAAACACGATTACCACGAACGTGTCACACTGAAACAAAGATGAGCACAGGACACTGCACGAACGCACATCAAATAGACAAACCACATAAACCCCAAGTGATGACGAGACGAGCCACAGGTGAGACGGATTGTCACAAGACGTAACCGCACCCACGGAGATCCACAGACGCAGACGATTCAGCGTAGACAACGTAAACACACGCCCAAAAGGGAGGGGTTGGGGAATGGAGCACATTAATATTCAACAAATGATACTAACTGGCCACTTAAGCACCAGACACACCCATACCTGGTAAATATTCAAGCGCACTCCACAGAAGGACAGACTCATCCACACTGCACGCCGCCAACACAAATTTGGGTATCCTGGAAAGGGAATGGGAAAAGCAGGAAGCACACTCAAGTAGCTATCCCCTACCTATTTTATAATTTTTAAAGCAATCGTTTTTTATATTTTAATGATGATTAGTCTTGGATACTTAGGTAGTTATGAGAATTCTAATGAGATATGAGAATCAACATCCCATTCACATTTATACAGGAGTTAACCTGTTGTAACGTTTTGACCAGACAGAGAGGGATCCAACTGCGGAAGTATAGGCTACCGCTTTTATTTACATAAATCATGTGTACAGAAAATGACAGGTAACTCACTAGCATTACTAGCATCAATAGCAATAGCGTTTTCTTGGGGTGGTCGGGACGGTCCAGGGTCATAACGAGAGAGCAAAATCCAGGAGGTATAGAAGGGCTAGACAGGAGACGAGTGGGGAGGTAGCAAGGGTCCGAACACAGAAGATCAGACAGGCAATGGAAACGCTCTGTACACGGCATGTGTAGGCAATACTTCGCGACTAGGAAATGGTGGGAAGGGTATAAGTATGACTGAAAAGGGGGCGTGGTGATGAGTGGCAGGTGAGGCTGGTTTAGGGAAGATCAGGTGGCATTCCTTACAGTACCCCCCACCCCCCCTCAAAGGAGTGGCTCCTGACACTCTATGACATGCAGGGGGTTGACCGCGGCGCCTGGAGCATTTTGTGTTTTGCTTTGTCGTAGCTCTATTTTATTTTTCATATCTGGTCATTATTAACATAATGTTTTAGGCATTCTTACTCTATTATCACTGGTTACCCAACAAACAAGACAGTGATAATCTGTTTGAATCCTGCCTCTGCCACACAGCCACTGTTGGGCACTTAGTCCTTTTGGCTCAAGAAGTGCAGTGCCCAGTCTGACCCTGCACTCTGACCCTAGCTTCCAAAGAAGCTGGGACATGTGGAAAGAAGCATTTCATTGTACTGTACATGATGAATTAACATTCATTTATTTGATTAATTTAATCAGAGAAGTCCTGCAATTAATAAAAAAAATTGTAATTGCCATTTTATTTCAATTTTCATATGCTACAACTCAGGACATTTGACTATGAGGTGGCATTTAGAGTATGATTTTTTTTTTCATGTTTTGGTTTTATTCAAGCACATTAATTGTTACTAATTAACAACATGCTTGCTTAGAGGAATGTGTTGCCATGGGGTAAATGTGAACACGTGATTATGATGAATGGGGATATGTACAGGTGTGGAACTATAAATCACTCCACTTTTGTGTAGTCTTAGTGCAAACAGAGGTAAGTCTTATGACACCGACCTCATTTTTTCATACAAGCAGGAAAAGTTTTGTAATAATACAATGATATTGAACATGTATAAAAAAAATATTTATTTGGATAAAGCACTTTTATGTAATTTTTAAATATAAGATGTGCTGTTTAGATTACTTTTATATTATTTAAATATAAAGGTAATGCTTTATAATTAGGATTTCAGTTTCAACTTGTGAAATTAACATTATTCAACACTGTTTAGTCTACTTTTGATATTTTTAAATTGTTTGTCTTTCACTGATAAATATTACAGACCAAAACAATATGGAGCACAAATCGTCTCTGAACCAGAGTGTAATGCAGGAAAACTCTCCATTCTGCTATGAATCTGTGAACAACTCATGTGTAAAGACAGTTTATGCCGTGGAGACTCAGACATTTATGTACATTTTGTTTAGTCTGATAACATTTTTTACATTATTAGGAAACCTCCTGGTGATCATAACCATCATTCATTTCAAGCAGCTCCACACTCCAACTAACTACCTCATTCTCTCTCTGGCTGTAACTGACCTGCTTATAGGAGGATTAGTGATGCCTCCTAGTATGTTACGCCTTGTAGAGACCTGCTGGTATTTGGGGAAGTTGTTCTGCAAAATACACAGCAGTCTTGATGTCACAATGTGCAATGCCTCCATTTTAAACTTGTTTCTAATTTCTATAGACCGATATTATGCAGTATGTCACCCCCTTCTGTACCCAATTAAAATGACTACTAAAATTACTCTGTTTATGATATTTATATGTTGGGCTCTTTCTGCTTTTGTGGGATTTGGGATTGCATTTCTAGAGCTTGGAATTCTTGGTGAAGAAGATTTTTACTACAGTACTATTGCCTGTGAGGGCGGTTGCATTGTATATCTCAGTAAAGCTGCAAGTGTTGTGTTCACAATGATATACTTCTATATCCCTGCTGTTGTCCTGATCAGTATATACCTGAAAATATTCCATGTTGCTCAAAGACAAGCACGTTCAATTCAAAACGGCCAAGTGAAGACCAGCCAGCATCAGACATCAGTGCGGAAGACTGAGATAAAGGCTACCAAAACTTTAGCCATTGTCATAAGTGTTTTTATTTTATTTTGGGCTCCATTTTTTATCTGTTCATTATTTGATCCATTTCTTGGACTTGCATTTCCACGTGGTTTGTTTGACTTCCTTTCTTGGATTGGCTACTCCAATTCCACTTGCAATCCCATTGTATATGCATTCTTTTATAGCTGGTTTAGAAAATCATTTAAAATTATTCTACTGGGGAAAATATTTCAGCCTAATTCATCCAGATTAAAGTTATTTTAGGTTTATATTCTCTTTTCTGCTGAATAACAAATACTGTGGTTACATGAATAATAGTTATTTAAATGAAACTCCTTTAGCTCTTTTGTTGTGGGCCTAAAAAATGTGCCAAAATCTTACATTCCTCAGAAACTCTGCCTGTTGTAAAAAATGTATAAAAATCTATGGTATCACCACCACGCACCAGGAAAGATTGTTTGCTATCATTCTGGCTGAGGCAGATGCACTAATATTGTAAAGTGGTGCATATAGACAGGTTACTTTTCCTTCATGATTTTGAACACCAAGCATGAGCCAGTGACATAGTAATAATTTTGTAATGGCAAGGAGAGTGAAAAAAAAATTAACAGATGAGAAAACAAATATACCTGTCAGGTATGTACAGTATTGCCTTGGCAAAATATATTATACCTGATGATATTGCATCTTATTATTAGCCTTTAATGCAATGAGACTAAAAATATTTATGTGATATGACTGTGATATGACTATTTAAACAATGTAAATAAATGATTTCATTTTCAATATGTGTGACATCCCTACCACGTCATGCTGAATTCTTATTCTTGTTTTATCTTGTGAAATAAATAATTCAACATAAAAATACTTTTGTTATTAGACTATATATATATATATATATATATATATATATATATATATATATATATATATATATATACGCAGGTGACATTTAGCACAGTCCAGTAAGCCAGTCCAGTAGCTGGGTAACTTGAGATGCGAGGCGAAGGCTCATCAGTGTGCAGTACTGGACTGCAAAACCTGTGGGCTTAAGTGCTGCGTGAGTAAATTGAGGCCAGGTGCTAATAATGAGGTGATTGTGACCGAGGGAGTGATTTAGTGCAAGATTTGGTGCACGTGCGCCCTCTGAGATATCTTGCTCAAAAAAAATAAAGGTAACACTTAAACAACACAATGTAACTCCAAGTCAACCACACCTCTGTGAAACCAACCTGTTCAGTCAGGAAGCAAAACTGATTGTGAATCAATTTCACCTGCTGTTGTGGAAATGAAACATTTTATATATATATATTAGGGATGGGGAGATTCACCGATTCACATCGGTGATTCGGCACACATGTCTGCGATTCGACTGCACCGTCACATCAAAACCCCCTAGGCCTACTCAATCAACAGGTGAACAGGAAACAGTGCCTTACATTTGCCTAGCGAACACAAAATACACAAAACTAGCCTATATTATCCTCACGACATTCATTTCCAAACTTTATCCATATTAATAACTAGATAATATATATAGATAATATAATAATGTACTATTAATTCACACTAGAAAGGTAGACAAGTAGACAAACCGTTTAATATGAAAACATAATTCACCACCAAACAGAACAATAATTTAGAACTGGTCACTTCAGTCCTAGCTTGGGGGACTTTTTCTGAGGTTCTACGCTGTCCACCACATGGCAGGACAGGGAAGCTAGAAGCTCTAGCACCTAGAGCTAGAACTGTGTGTAGCCCTACCAACTGAACTCATAATATTAAACTTGGCCGAATAATTAATAATAATTAATATAATAATAATCAGGGTTGCCAACTCTCACGCAATGAACGTGAGACACACGCATTGACACACACGCATCTTTACCAGAGACCGTCTTCACACGCTCACACGACATACATCCAATTTCTCACAATGAAAAAAAATCTAGTTTATTTACCTCCGATCCACATCTATGATTCAATGAGTTACTAGCTCGCTCTGGCGCCAACCACCGGCGATCGATCGATCGCATAACACTTAATTTGTGTCCAACAATTTACACTCGCCACCCCCCCCGCGCCAACATTTTACACACATGCCGCCGCCACGCGCCCCCCCCCCCCCCCCCCCCCCAACCCTGATAATAATAATTTAAATAATAATTTTAATAATTTTGCTTCGCCTCACTCATATTTGTTTGCCTTCGCCTCCCTCATAGGAATGAATTGCGAAGTTCGCTTCCCTTGGCCAAATTCGCGTGTATATGTCCCCGGCTTTAACGTTTGATGTGGGAGTCTCCTGTGTTAAACTGGCGCTTAGCATCTCCACAGATTGCAATTTGGGTACTAGCACACTGCTTTGGATAAAAGCATCTGTTAATGTAGTGTATTTCAATGTGATATAATTAACCGGGGTATAAACCACCCTGTTGGTAGTACTCATCTAATGGCGAACTTACTTCGATGTGTTTTTTCAAGTTTGATGGCGAGTTCATAAATGATGACAGCGATGTGTTCTTCAGAATGCAGAGGAGGAATACGAATCATTTTTCTTTTCGAGGAATTCAAACAGTTGGGCTAAATAAGGCCAGGGGTGTTGGGGAAAGCCATCTGTTGCAGCCATGTCAGATACTCAGCCATTTAGCGTACAAATCTTAATCCCTTACTGAGTGCTGATTGGTTATAGTCTGTGACACGGTACACTTTGACCTTTCGGTATTTTATTAAGCGTTGATTTAAAAATGAAAAAGGAACGAGATGTTTCTGAAAATGTAACGAAGTGAAAAGTAAAAAGTTTCGCTTTGAAATGTAGTGAAGTAAAAGTATAAAGTCTTACCAAATAAAAGTACTTGAGTAAAGTACAGATACATGGAAATGTTACTTAAGTACAGTAACGAATTACATTTACTTAGTTACTGTCCACCACTAATTTACAGTATCTATTCCTTATTCTAACGTATTTACAGAGGCAACATATTTTTTATTTTTATTGATTTCTTTTTTTTTCGAGGCAACATAAATGCACCATTGTGTCCTCAGGTACTGACGCAAACACGCAGACGTACACAACAAAGATGGAGATAAATGAGAGCATAGATTGGGCATAGTTTAATTTTTTTAATCTAGATTAATCTTACTGAAATCTTGAAATTAATCTAGATTAATCTAGATTAAAATGGCTCATATGCATGCTACCCAAGTAATGACTAAAAGTCAGTTTTTGAGATAGGGTTTCTTAATACAGAGGGTGCATTAGACAAGGGGCTCATCTCCTGTTTCCAAAATGCATCAATGACTGCTTGAGAAAGCTGTTCTACTTTAATACTTGAAGAAAAAAAAACATGCTGAATAAAATGTAGGCTACTTGTGTTCAACGGTTTATTCAGTTAAACATGAATTTGTAAGCCTACATACATACTGTACATTAAAAGGGATTGATAACATGTTTATTCAGCTAAACATGAGATTTGAAATGTAAGCCAACATTTAGTAGCTACCCCTCTATTCAACCCACTAATTTTTCAAAAGCTGGTTTTGGTCCTCTGCAGTTTTATCGGTTAAAAAGAAATATTTAAATAGCGACGAATCTAGCGCTAGGACCATGCAGAAAACGACCGCTCCGAGCTCCGCTCCGGTAACACTTCCTAAAATGTTCCTAAAAATGAACGTTCCTAAAAAAAAACGTTCCTAAAAATGAATTTTTTGAATTAAAAAGGTTTGAAAACTTGTTCTTGCCCCTACTGTGCAATTTGGTTAGGAATACAGCCGAGCTAAACTATCAAGTTGAAAGTCATCATAGTTTGCTTACCCATTTTGACCCAGTTCCCAACCCAACTTTAAGAATAGATTAACCGCGATAATTTTTATATCGCCCGATAAGAGTATCAAATTAACGAACGGGTTGTAAGGAATGCCACCTGATCTTCCCTAACCAGCCTCACCTGCCCCTCATTACCACGCCCCCTTTTCAGTCACACTTATACACCTTCCCCAGCACGTCTCAGTCGCGAAGTATTGCCGACTCATGCCGCATACCAAGCCGTTCTATTACCTGTCTGCTTTCCTGTGTTCTGACCCTCGCTTACGTCCCCGACCTTGTCTCCTGCCTGATCCCTCTGTACCTCCTGACTTCTGCTCCCCCGGTATGACCCTGGACCGTCCTGACCACGCCAAGAACACGCTGTTACTTATCCTAGTACTCGTGATTCCCCTGCCTGTTTCTGTGCCAGCTTCTCATTTCAATAAAAGCGGTGTTCTTCCGCATTTGGATCCCTCTCTGCCTGGTCAATTCGTAACACGGGTGTACTGGGTGTACTGCCTAGTCATGGTAGTTACCCTTAAAGAAAGGGGTGAGTGGAAAACAGCCTTTAGCACCAGTACTGGACAATTACTACTTGGATGTCAAGTACTTGGTTCTGCCAGAGACATGGAGTACATACTTCCCCTGAGCACAGTACGCCCAGGATTTCCTTCGTTATGCAGGTAGTGGGCTCATATCCTTGGAGTGTGTTCTGGGCTTTCAACCTCCGTTATACCCTTGAAACCAGGGGCACAGATGGCACTGGGGACGGGGGGACATGTCCTCTCCAGATTTATATTGACCCCATCCGAAATCTAGCATCTACAAGCATAAACGTATATATTGTACAGCTTGGTCTCCCTCACTTCAGAATTTCCATCTGCGCCGATGCTTGAAACTCCCCTGCGTCAGATCAGCCAGCTGTCAAAATGTGGCGTTGGCTCAGTCAGAAGGTTTGGAGACTGAAATCTGTCATTGTGGCCTTCAAAAAAAAAACTGACCTACAAGCTGGGATATGAAGTATGAGTGGTGACCAAAGATGGCTGAGTGGGACCAAAGACCAAGCTAATCTGTAAATATGGCCATCCATACAACATCGTGTGGAGAAAAAATGATGTCACCAACCGGGTGAGCGTGCCAGGGAGCAGCTGTGCATCGTCTGCCTTCCATGTTTCAGCGTTGAAACCTGTGATGACTGGCCCTCTAGAAGAGGGGACAAGCAGTTATGGCACACCTCCTCCATCCTGGATATGGAAGGAGGCCCTACATGCCAGGCACATGCCTTGTTGAATTCCATGAGAAGAGGCAACTAGCGAATGGCGCAGAACAGGGGTGGCCAACCCGTCAGAGACCAAGAGCCACTTTTTTACTGTTTTACACATCACACACATGGGCACACTTGAATATCACCAGCACGGTTGGAGGAGGTAGGCCACAGCACGGCAAGGTTGCGAGCATACATACATGCGAGCATGCACACTACGAGCTCTGTTATGTACGTAACTGTTGTTTTCTAGGTAAAAAGTGGATAAACTCAGTTATCAACACTCGTTACAACACCACTGACCTGACACCACTGACCTGCACCACGTATGTGGTTTATTGCAAAACATGTGACAGAAGACAAACCGCACACCACAAAGATGTAGCAGTCTGTCGTCCTCAGAGCTGATGACATAACCGGGCCACGGCACATATCGTTTGTGCAGGTGAGAGCGTGGGCTGGCTGGGGACTCAGACCTCTCCCCAATCGTACCTGGGCACAGCACGGTTCAAATTGCCCTAGTGTGAGTGCGCCCTAAGAGCTGCATGAAACCAGGCAAAGAGCTGCATGCGGCTCGAGAACCGTGGGTTGGCTAGTCCTGGCCCAGAAAAATGGAGCTGGGTTTCGGCATTCTAGGTTCTGGACAATGACCTTACAGCCTCCTTCCACTGTGTTTATCCAGACAAGATAGTACAATCACCAGTCGGGGTGGCACTACAGCAGGGCTAGTGTGGTCTTCATGGGAGGTTCTGTTATGGTGCGCCAGTCCCAGCCTAGTAGGGGCACAACCACTTCTACACACAGAAACACTCTCCCACCCACTCTCACTGTCAGGCACTACCCCTGTCATTTCCCCCTCATTATCTCCACTTCACATGCAGCTTGTTCTTTTCTCCCCTTACCAGTTAATATTTAAAACCCACAGGCTCCTGCTGTCTTCGCTGCACATTGTTAGTTAAGCTGTTAAATGATGTCAGTCTCTGAAGTCCTACAAGTGACTGGCAGTGTTCAATCTGTTAGTCTTTTTCATTTTAAAAGGTCATTCTCCTGCACTGTTAACGTTTTTGTTTGTTGTATCCAACAAACCCCTCACCTTTCACCCTCATTACACTTCTCACCTAGACTTGTTTATGTCCCCTGATGTTTCATTTACTTGGTATTTTTCTTCATTATTTTTATTCATAATTTTCTTCTGATGCTCAAAAGCATAAAAAGAGATATAAATAACAAGGCTCTAGCACTTCTTGCTAGGATTCCTTTTGCTCATTCTTAAAAATCATCAATCTTTTTATAACCTTTAATATATTGGTCTGTAGTTTATGCACTTTAAAACATCCTAAATAAACTGTACTGAAAAATGCTGACTATGCTGGGACTAATCTGATGACATAGGATGCAAAGCAGGAACAAAAACAATGTTTGTGTTTAATACAAATGAACTTTAATGTTTACAGCGGGTCCCTTGACACTCTTCTCAGATTGTAAACATGTGATTTAATACACATGTGTAAAGACTATAAATCAGAGGAGTCCAGTCCTCTGCTCTTGGCTTTGCCCACTGCAAGCAGAGGTAAGATCTGACTCAGAGCTTATTTTACATATGCATGTCCTGCATATGATTGCAAATAAATATACAACATAACTAGTTTTTAAAAATAACAGAATACCATAAGTAGGCCTATATGTTTAAAAAGCTTGAAAGTATGGATTTATTTCTGATGGATATTTATTGTTTTCATTTTAGTAAACAATATGGGCCACAAATCAAGTCTCAACCAGAGTGTAATACAAGAAGCTCCACTCTGCTCATGTCAAAAACCTGATACCCCAAAGGAGGCTCAGTCATTACTTTATATTATGTTTGGTCTGATGTCATTTCTCACATTATTTGGAAACCTCCTGGTGATCATAACCATTATTCATTTCAAGCAGCTCCACACTCCAACAAACTACCTCATTCTTTCTCTGGCTGTAGCTGATCTGCTTGTAGGAGGATTAGTGATGCCTCCCAGTATGTTACGATCTGTGGAGACCTGCTGGTATTTGGGAACCACATTCTGTAAAATACACAGCAGTCTTGATGTCACAATGTGCACTGCCTCGATTTTAAATCTGTGTATAATTTCTCTAGATCGATATTATGCAGTATGTCACCCTCTTCTATACCACAGTAAAATGACTACTAAAACTACCTTACTCATGATTATTGGATGTTGGACCCTCTCTGTCTTTGTGGGATTTGGAATGATATTTCTGGAGCTTGGCATTTTGGGAGCTGAAGATTTTTACTACAATAATATTGCCTGTGAGAGGAGCTGCATCCTGTTTCTCAGTAAAACAGCGGGTGTTGTTTTCACACTGCTCTGTTTCTACATGCCTGCTGTTGTGATGATGAGTTTATATCTGAAAATTCTCCACATTGCTCAAAGACAAGCACGTGCAATTCAAAGCAGTCAAAACAGGCCTTCTCAACAGAAGACTGAAATAAAGGCTACAAAAACCCTAGCAATCGTCATAGGTGTTTTTCTGTTATTTTGGACTCCATATTTTTTTTGTGCATTTATTGATCCCTGTCTTGGATATATAATTCCAAGCATTGTATTTGATTTCTTTGTTTGGGTTGGCTATTCCAATTCTACATGTAATCCTATTGTGTATGCATTCTTTTATAGCTGGTTTAGGAAGTCATTTAGAGTTATTCTACTGGGAAAAATATTTCAGCCTAATTCATCCAGAATGAAATTGTTTTGAGTCTCAGATTATTTTTCTCTGCTGAATTTTATGCCCTGTCATCACAAGCTTATATGAAAAATACATCTGTTCTAGTCTGACTGCTCACAAGTGGCACTTCCAGTCAAACATGTGCCTTTAGATTGTACAGTATAATACAGTAGTACAGATCAGCACTGACTGTAACTATCCAAGGTCAGTGTGTAATAAGTAATTAATTTGTTAATGAATTAATTAATATTTCCTTCAGTACATCCAGATTTATAATTATTTGTTAAGGAAACTATACATATAAATATGAAAGGAGATGTTGTATATCATCTTTCTACACAGACTGGCCCAAGGTTTTTGAAGATAGCATTCACACTATAAATGTCCAAGGATCCTGAATCAATATTTAGAAAATATTTAGAAAATATTTAGAAAGAGCTTTACACCACTTCATATGACATTTGGCACTGTGCTTGATGTAATGCTTGCACACATGCTGTTCAGCCATGGAAACACATGCTTTGAAGCTCCTGGTGTGTATTTTTGTGCAGTTATTGTTTAATGGGGGAATTTATCAGATTTGTTTTATGCTGTGCGACCACCTTCTTAAGCTGGTTTAAAACTATAGGGATCATATTACTGTAGAAATGTTAGTCAGATGTTAATTTAAATTCCAGGATTAGGTTCAAGGGTATCTTAGGTTAATACATTAAGAAATATTATTTTCACCTGTTAACTGTCAAATATTCAAATGGCGCTGAATGAAGATAAGAGAAATATGATGGAGCTTCTGTTTGAGGTCTAATCTTGTTTAAGGGAGAATCAGATTATTTAAACCCAAGGTCTGTATGCTATTGAACACTCCCGCTTTTTTCTGTTGACACAAGCTTGCTCTGTGCATTGCTAGAGGTGCTGCCACCTACTGGTACCTTCTTTTTAACATGGTGTAGCATGTCCTTTCCATTATATTGTTCAACATGGGAGTGGCACAGCATAGATGGATTTTCATAGCATAGGTTTTCATCAACAAAACTCTACCCTCTATAACTGATAATTCAAGTGACATCTTGAAGTAGATATATATGTATATACACTGCTCAAAAAAAAATAAAGGAACCACTTAAACAACACAATGTAACTCCAAGTGAACCACACTCCTGTGAAACCAACCTGTGCAGTTAGGAAGCAACACTGATTGTGAATCAATTTCACCTGCCCAGGTAGAAAAGAGAGTCAATTAACAAGACACCCCCTAGGAAGGAGTGGTTCTGCAGGTGGACCTTTTCACTGTTCTCATCATTTCTGGCTGATGTTTTGGTCACTTTTGCATTTTGTCCATAGAGGTAGCATGAGGCGGTGTATACAACCCACGAAAGTTGCTCAGGTAGTGCAGCTCATCCAGGATGGCACATCAATGCGAGCTGTTGCCAGAAGGCTTGCTGTGTCTGTCACCATAGTGTCCAGAGCATGGAGCAGATACCAGGAGACAGGCCAGTACACCAGGAGACATGGAGGGGGCCATAGGAGGGCAACAACCCAGTAGCAGGACTGCTACCTCCTCCTTTGTGCGAGGAGGAACAGGAAGAGCTATGCCAGAGCCCTGCAAAATGACCTCCAGTAGGCCACTAATATCCATGTTTCTTCTCAAACTGTCAGAAACAGACTCCATGAGGGTGGTATGAGGGCCAGACATCCACAAGTGGGGCTTATGCTTACAGCCCAACACCGTGCAGGGTGACTGGCATTTACCGGAGAACACCAAGATTGGCAGATTCGCTGTTGGTGCCCTGTGCTCTTCACGGATGAGAGCAGATGAGCACGTGACAGACAAAGTCTGGAGACGCTGTGGAGAATATTCTGCTGCCTGCAACATCCTCCAGCATGACCGGTTTGGGAGTGGGTCAGTAATGGTGTGGGGACAGTGGCGTGCACAGACATTTTGGGGGGCAAGTGCTGGGGGGAAGGGGGGGGGGAGGGCACTTTTTAGCGCATGTGGAACAATTCATTATAAAAAAAATTACAAGCACATGTTGAATGAAATTTGACTTTTATTAGTAACATTCTCTAAACGTGAGTTTTCAATGGAAAAAGTCACACCGCCAACTGATAAAATCTAATCCAATATTAACTATACAGTCACGGTTATGGTTGTGGGAGAGAAGATGGGCGGTAGGGCCTTGTGAGGAGTATGGGAGTGGCATAGGATATTTCACCATCTTATCCTGTGTTTAAGTATAATCTATTCTCTAGGCTACCTAGTGACCGCTGCGAACAGGGCAGTTGACAACAAAGGAAAGTCTTTGTGGCAGCTTGGAGAGACAGCTGACAAGGGGGAATAGACCCCACCGGGGCTGTCATGGGCTAGCTACTCATGATGGCGGCACTTGCGGAAATATCCGTGTGTGTACAACCTTAAGAGCTACAAAGAGACTTAAGAAAACAATACCTCTTGAGTCTGCGAGAGCTGGGGTGGAAGATGACTCACAGGATGGTCACATGGCTACGAACTCTGGAATGGAATCGACAATGAGAAAAAGCTCTAGCACAAAGGTATCCGCCACGGTTGGAGGTGAGATGCAGGAGTGTGTCTGTGGATGGAAGAAGGTTACGTCACTTAGAGGGCTGAGGATTCATCAAAGTAAGAAGAGATGTTTGGAGGTGGTAGTGCAGGGGCACCGCATTGAACAGTACTTCTTACGGAGTAGTTCGAATCAGTCGGGTGAAGTCCAGCGGCAGGTTGTACACCACAGCCCGCAGGATATCAGTACCTCTGTTACTAAGGAAGTGAACTGCAGTAAAGTCATACAGGATGATGAGTCTGAGGTTCATCAGAGGAGAAGCGGAAGGCTGGCGAAGGAGAAGGGTCTTGTTCAGAGAAATAAGGTAAAATGGCCCACAGCAGTAGATAAAGCAGGCTGGAGGAGCGTAAATGATGATCTTAGAGATTTACTGGCTAGTCTGAAAGGGTCAGCAGAGAGTAAATTGAATAGATTAGGTGAAGTCATTTATGGGTATGGATTGGCTAGGTTTGGGAAAGTACAGGTGAGGGAAAAAAGGCAAGAGTCTGTGAAATCTAGGCGACAGGTAGAAATAGCTGGGCTTGTCCAGGAGTTGAGAGCTCTGAGAAAACAGTGGAAGAGGGCAATGGATGAGGATAAAGAGGGTATCAATTGGCTACAGAGAGATCTGAAGAGTAGGTTAGCAACTTTAAGGAGGGCAGAGGTGTTAAGGAAAAGGAGAAGGAAGAAGGAACATGCTAGGGCAGCCTTCTTCAGAAATCCTTTTGGGTTTGTAAAGACTTTATTTAGCAAAGAGAAGTCTGGTAGACTAAATGTGGAAAGAAAGGTATTAGAAGAGTACTTTGAATGTATGTATAGCGATAAGGATAAGGACAAGGAGTTGGAGCTCCCAGCAGACATTCCACCAGTGGGCACAATAGGGGGCTGCATGGATGTCAGCCTCCCAAAGTGGAAGGAGGTGCAAAATGTGGTTCGCCACGGTATGACGTATCAAGTGTATAAGAATGCACCTGATGTCCTGGGCCCGTATTTATCAAACTTCTTAGAGTGGAATTTTGGACTTAAGTGCTGAAAAATTCTTAGATTTGCTCCTACTCACAGAGTTAAGTGTAAGTGCCAGTTATCAAAACTCTCAAGTATAAGAATCACTCTTACTCTCCCGAAAAGTTAAGACTGCTCCAGAGGACTCATAAGTCATTAAGAGTTGCCACTAGGGGGCTGAGATGGCACTGAGAAGACAGAGACGCGTGCGAACCTTCATTTTAGGTACACATTTCAATTTTATAGATATATAAATATGCACACAAATATGCACAATGCACAAATATGCACAATAATTAGGCATTAAGATAAGCATGGGTAAAAAATTTTTTTCTTTTTTTCGTGCAAGAGTGTAATATTCATGCTGCGATTTTCATACTTTAATTTTAAGCTTTGACTTCTACCTTGTCAGTTATTGTATGTCATTTGGGAGTGAGTCCTCTGCCAGACTTCCTTCAGATGCTCACTTTTCCTCCGGCCATTCATGACTGGTGGTGTTTGGAAGCGCTGTCAGAGAGGGAGGGGCAGATGGAGAATCTGCGCTCAAGCCAGCAGGGTCGGGAGCACGAGCTTTAATACTGACAGATGCAATTATTTTCAAAAGCCGGTTTTGGTCCTCTGCAGTTTTAACGGTTAAAAAGAAATATTTAAATAGCGACGAATCTAGCGCTAGGACCATGCAGAAAACGACCACTCTGAGCTCCGCTCCGGTAACACTTTACGGACCAAGAGTCCACCATTTACACTGCACAACAATAATCTCATATTCGCTCTCATATTTTATATCATTTAGCCTACCACCCAGCTTACCTGCACAACAGAGAAAACAGCAGGCTGCAACTCTGTGCGCTACTGTTCGCTACTGACTGGCCGACTACTTCTGTCGGTCAGAGCGGCAGTTAGTGGTGAATATGGTATCGAGCACTACTGGTGAAACAAATTAAACTGTTAAATTACAGTAAAGAATGTCCTTAGACATCAAAATTAAATGGGGGGGCTACTATTCCTATGTATTCTACTATTCAATAGTGCCATGGTGCAAACATATCCATGGTGCAAACAACTCAAACACTCCAGCCAAATGGCAACAATAAATAGGCAAGTGAAACTTAGCACAGTCCAGGCAGGCAGTTCAGTAGCATGGCGACTCGCACGAAGAAGGCTGTGTTGAGATGCAAAACAAAGGGTCATCATTGTGCAGCACTGAACTGCAGAACCTGTGGGCGTATGTGCTTGGTGAGGACATAAGGGCCAGGTGGCACATGCGTCCTCTGGTGGCGTCCAGACCATGACAGAACTGAGCTACATGTCTCCTGTCTGATCAAACCCTAATTACAGCTGATTTTCTTCTGCCATCTAAGGGCATAAAACATAAATAAAATCATGCATGAAAAGGGATTTTAATAACAAGGTTACATTTGAAACATGTACACTTGGACATTAACAGTCTGAAGTAGGAACTACAAACTTAAAATTGGGGATTGAATATGAATGAAAGGTGAACAAATATTCAATAAATGTTTTAATATATATCTGGAGTTGTGCAAATGTTTTCAAACATGCTAAACAGTCTATACGGCAAAGTGCTAAACTCTAATCTGTAGTATTTGAAAGTGAGGTAAGGTAGAATGTATTTCCAGAACAAAACCTCCATGCACTTGTGTACCTACATAAATATTAATTTATTCATTCATTCATTCATTCTCTAAACCCATTTATTTATTTAGAGTTATATGCCACTGTGATTTCACTGTATCATATATATTTATATGGCATATTTATAGCCATGTTCTCGTCTGTATATAATACCCTTAGCATTCATTGATGTAATGTTATACATTATTTTCTGTACATACTGTTGCAATACCATTGGAAATTTGGTAGCATTTTAATTTAATTTATTGTTCTTCCTTTATTTTTTTAACCTTCTACCTGGCATTCTTGGTGCAAAGAAAGCAAATAAAGAATTTAATTGTACTCAAACATATTTTCTTACTATGCAAATGACAAACTCTTTTAACTCTTAACTGTAAACTCTTCAATTGAGAGCTGGTAGTGCTGGTGTGTGTGTGTGTGTGTGTGTAGTCGGGGGGGCTATAGTACTGACAGCATGGTCCACAAATAAATTGTTTGTGTTTCACACAAGCACACTTTAATGTTTGCAATCTGAGAAGAGTATCAAGGGGCCACTGTAAACATGTCATTAAATACACATGTGTAAAGACTATAAATCACAGTTGTCCTGTCCTCTGCTATTGGCTTTGCCCACTGCAAGCAGAGGTAAGGTCTGACTCAAGCCTTTTTTATATAAGCATTCCTTGTTTATGATTTGAAAAAAATGTGTAACCTAACCTCACATTTTTCTATTTTGAAATAACAGAAAGCATTTAGTATGGGGTATGTTTAAAATGTGAAAATAGGCATTTACTTCAGATAAGTTCATTTTGTTTTCATTTTTAGGTACACAATATGGGTGACAAATCAGGTCTCAACCAGAGTGTAATACAAGAAAACTCTCGACTCTGCTCATGTCAAAAACCTGATACCCCAAAAGAGGCTCAGTCATTACTTTATATTATGTTTGGTCTGATGTCATTTCTCACATTACTTGGAAACCTCCTGGTGATCATAACCATCATTCATTTCAAGCAGCTCCACACTCCAACTAACTACCTCATTCTTTCTCTGGCTGTAGCTGATCTGCTTGTAGGAGGATTAGTGATGCCTCCCAGTATGTTACGATCTGTAGAAACTTGTTGGTATTTGGGAACCACATTCTGTAAAATACACAGCAGTCTTGATATCACAATGTGCACTGCCTCAATTTTAAATTTGTGTATAATTTCTCTAGATCGATATTATGCAGTATGTCACCCTCTTCTATACCACAGTAAAATGACTATTAACACTACCTTATTCATGATTTTTGTATGTTGGACCCTTTCTGTCTTTGTGGGATTTGGAATGATATTTCTGGAGCTTGCCATTTTGGGAGTTGAAGATTTCTACTACAATAATATTGCCTGTGAGAGGAGCTGCATCCTGTTTGTCAGTAAAACAGCAGGTGCTGTTTTCACACTGCTCTGTTTCTACACACCTGCCGTTGTGATGATGAGTCTATATCTGAAAATTCTCCACATTGCTCAAAGACAAGCACGTTCAATTCAAAGCAGCCAAAACAGGCCTTCTCAACAGAAGACTGAGATGAAGGCTACAAAAACCCTAGCAATCGTCATAGGTGTTTTTCTTTTATTTTGGACTCCATATTTTTTTTGTGCATTTATTGATCCCTTTCTTGGATATATAATTCCAAGCTTTGTATATGATTTCTTTGTTTGGGTTGGCTATTCCAATTCTACATGTAATCCTATTGTGTATGCATTCTTTTATAGCTGGTTTAGGAAGTCATTTAGAGTTATTCTACTGGGAAAAATATTTCAGCCTAATTCATCCAGAATGAAATTGCTTTGAGTGTCAGTTAGATTACTTTTTCTGCTGGATACATTTCCATTTCATCACAAGCTTGTATGAAAAATACATCTGTTTTAGTCTAACTGCTCACAATGGCATTTCCAGTGCAGCATGTGCTTTTAGAATGCTGACTCAAAACAAGCCATTCTTGCCAAGTCTTTTTAAATATCATTCCAAATGACTTGCATCTAGGTTGAGATTGATTACTTTGCAGTAATATGCAGTACACAGCTCTCCAATCTAGATTTTATTGTTTTTATTTCTGATATCCTTATGAATATACAGTAGTATCCCGATCAGCACTTACAGTCAAATACAGTCAGCAAGGATTTTGTTACAGTAACTATCTGCATGCATCATGTAAGAAAGCTGTATATTCTCCATGTGCAGTGGCCAAGCACACTCTTCTCTACAGTCAAATTAAGATTTTCAAGCAGTTTCCCTAAGGGAAGAAATATGCTGATATTATGAATACTCACTTACTTCTGTACCTTTACCTGCATACATTTTTAACATAAGACATTTGGGTCTTAATATGTTGGATAACAGAATTTTAAGTAATCAGTGACCACCCACAAATCTGTCTGATGACAACATCAATAATACGTTATTTTGTTGTTTAACATTATGTTGTTTTACATACAACATAAGTTGTATGAAACATTTATTTAGCCAGGGTAGTCACACTGAGATTAAACATTTTGGCAAAGCAGCACAAAACACAAAACCAGATATTACAATAATAATTTTAAAACATGTAACAGGTGGGGGTGGCAAACAGAATATCAGTAACATATATTACTTAATTAATTATATGCTTCAGTACATTCAAACTGATGGATCACTTATAAAACTATAAGAACAAATTGAACAGAGTCTTATATATAAATGAAAGTACATATGAATATGTACAAATAATAGCTTTGTACACAAAATGCTCAATGTCCAACCTGTAATTTCTCCTACGATCTCAATGAAGTACACTTTGATTCAACTTTTAGAAAGTTCAACATTCCACAGACGCCTTTATAGCAAATGTGAAGTCTCTATTCATGGCAGTAAGAGCAGTTGCTAAGAGCAATTTTTTTGGCAGGAAGTAGACAATCCAAAGCCTCAGGCTCCTTTGGCAAGGATGATCAATAAGTATTTTTTAATATATATATATATATAAGTATCTTAATTCAGATTATTACAGTTTATGGGGGTAAAAATGTTGCAAAATCTGAGAGCTTGAAGGACCTGATTTGAGAATTGTAAAAGAAAATCTGTACTTATATCTGTACTTATATAATCTGAGAACTTGCAAACAAAAAGTTGCACTTGTATTTTTGATGTAAGAACAAAAATGTGAACTTGTATTGTCGATGTGAGAACTTGTAAACTCAAATTTGCACCTGAATTTGAGAGTGATTGTGTTTTCTTAGAGGTTTTTGTGAATAAGTTATTTTATTGTTGAAGTTTTAGCTGTTTTAGATGTGTTTTGTGTGGGGATGAAGCTTTACATAAAGAGAAAACGTTTTTTTTCAAGTATGTACATAAGTGCTTGGTCCCAATTAGCTACCTCAGTATACCAGGTAGATAATGTGTAGACCACTTTGGTAATTTAGAAGTCTAAGCAGGGGCAGTTTGTTCATTAGGGCGATTGGGCGACGCACCACGAAAGGATGAAAAAGAAGTTTTTTTTCTCACATTCTATCACGGTATTTAATTAGCTACGTCTGTTCTGGACAGCGACTCTTGCCTCTGAATGCCATTGTCCAATCAGCGTTGAGGTGCATTCCCTGTAGTACCGCCCCTTTTGGGGCGATTTGAGTCTAACTGAAAATCGCCCCGACTGCTCTCGTAGACTCCAAACGAGGCTTTATACAGTAAATGGGAGATGTGTAGTAACCATGAAAAATCGTAACATGGGAACCTCGTAAGGATCATATTTCGGCCTCAAAACAGATAGCATGCGCGCGCGTGTGGTTTATCAGTATGATTTGACGGATTTTTCCCCCCCTCAAATTTTTTTTTCTCGCGGACATGTTGGTACGCCTGGCGTGGCACCTGAAAACTATCAGGCCTGTATATCGGTGCACAAATACTGTACAGTCTATAATGTAAAGAGAAATATATATTTATCATTATATTTTCATTGGTTAAAGTCACTGTTTTTTATTTACCCACTGAAATGGTCACCTTGGATGTCATCGCAACAATTGCCCCCCTGAGATATTTGTCAGAGGCCACCACTGAGTCTAAGTACATACATAAATGCTTGGACCCAATGTATAACCCTAATATACCATTTCGGTAATGGTAACAAGCCTTTGAAAATGAAATCCCTATCATGTCAAACTTGGGAAATGGCCAATTTCACAATGGGCAGGTGTTGGGCCTGGCCTCATGACCCCCTGAGTCCAGTTTGGTGGTCCTATGTCAAAGTGAACTTGGTAACCCTAATAGAGCACTTTGGAAATTTTTTGCACACTTAGGTGATGAGTTTAACTTTAGTCATGTTTTGGACCAGTTTAGTGATCATAACCCTAAAATTTCATTATTGTCATGTTAAGGTCACTTTGGCAGTGTAGAAGTGCTTGGACCCCTTTTGGAAGTGCTTGGATCCCGATTTGCCATCCATAACCCTAATTTACCACTTTGGTAATTTTAGGTGCTTGGACCCAGAATTGCCATCAGTAACCCTAAAATACCCCTTTGATAATGTCCAGACCACTTTGGTAATGTAGAAGCATATGGCCAGTTTAGAGGTGCCTGGACCCTTTTAGTTATACGTATACCTAATGTACTGCTTTTGTACTGTACAGAGCTGCTATTATTCTCTTTGGAATTTGATGATTCTGAACAGACATGGCCTCTTGACCCCGTGTGGCCATTTTGGGGGTCCAGGCACTTAATACATTTTTTTAGTGTTTTTATAGTGGTTAAGGTCATGACCTTTTAGGGTCTTAATGACATAAGTGGTACATCAATTAAATGTAAAAAAATTAGGCAAAATAAAAGAGCACCCAAATGCTCCCAAAACATTAAAAGGTCATATATCAGGCCAGTAGGTGAGGTAATTTTACTGAGGTAATTTTTTTAATTAAATCTTGATTATCCTATAGTTTCTCCTATAGCATCTACTTGTGGCTTATGCAACAGTCTCATTGATTTCTGGGGCTTCATGTGTGAAGCACAAAAGTTGAGAGGACCTGATCTAGATTTTCAAAAATTTGTATTTAGCCATTTAGTAACTGGTGGCACAGATAGTATTGTGGCATCTACAGTATGAGGTAAGTAACCCTAATGATTATGGCTAAACCTGTCTTTTCAAGATAACATGCCATATTTTATTGCATGGCTCCACCTTGTGGCTCCACCTGTATCACATGTGTGGCTCTTGTACCTGTTCCTGGCCAGCACCGGCCCCAGTGGCCAACTTGGCAAATGACCAAGATGGAGTGGTCTGTACACCGCAAGGCTCAGAGTCTCACCAGTTTGAATGTAATGTAAGTGTTTGAAGCCTTACATCACATGCTGCAGGCAGGGTGAATTTGGCAACAGTCTACCTTCTTCAGCATTGCAGCTTCCAAGGATTTGTTTTTATAGGTTTTATTAATATTTTATTTTTTTCCCACATCGATGGTATATGATTTCTCCACCCTTAGTTTTCACCATTTTTGTGTGTGCTCCTATTATCATATGTAATTAAACCTCTTGACTTTTTGTCTCCTTGGTTATTTACATTCTATCACTTGTTCATTTCTCCACACTGACCATGGACTGTTATAACTTTGATTTGAGATTGCCCTTAAACACTACTCAGCTCTGGACTTACATCCTGTCTAACCTTCCTACAAGTTACACTTTGAATTGGTTTCTAGGCTAATAATGCAGGCTGCATCATAAATATAAATGTATAATGTGCAGTTACAAACTTGTCAAGATTTCTGATTGAAAATATAAAAAAAGGACATTCTTAACTTAGAATTTTAGTTTCCAATGTTTACATATTATTGTTTACAACCAAATGGTAGTATCAAGGGAGGGCTCTAAGCATGTGATTTAATGAGTACAGGAGATGCATTTGTGTAAGACTATAAATTAGATGTCTCCTGTCCTCTTTTGCTTAGTGCTTGGAAAGCAGAGGTAGGCCTGACTCAGCTTATTTTATGTAAATAAGTGATGTTTATTATCATTAAATGATCATAAAACAGTATATAGCCTAATCGTTTTATGATTGTTTAACTTCCCACTTGCACATTCTAAAGAAACTTCCTATCTTTAGGGGTTGATAAAAACAGGTTTTTTAAATGTATTTTTATTGGGATTTGAAGGTATGAATTTGTTTGAATGTTTTTTTAGGAAAAGGGCATGGGCCACAAATCGATTCTTAACCAGAGTGTAATCCTGGAAACCCCCCCACTCTGCTATGCGTCTCTCACTGGCTCATGCCTGAAAACTGTTTACCCAAATGAGGTGCAGTCAGTACTCTATGCGTTATTTGGCATTGTAGCACTTCTTACATTTTTGGGAAACTTGTTGGTGATCATAACCATCATTCATTTCAAACAGCTCCACACTCCAACTAACTACCTCATTCTTTCTCTGGCTGTAGCTGACCTGTTTATTGGAGGGATTGTGATGCCTCCCAGTATGTTGCGGTCTGTGGAGACCTGCTGGTATTTGGGAAATACATTCTGTAAAATACACACCAGTCTTGATGTCACAATGTCTACTGCTTCTATTTTAAATCTGTGTATTATTTCTGTAGATCGGTATTATGCAGTGTGTCATCCTCTTCTTTATCACACTAACATGACAACTAATATTACTTTGTTAATGATCATCATATGTTGGACTCTCTCTGTCTTTGTGGGGTTTGGAATGATATTTCTGGAGCTTGGCATTTTGGGAGCTGAAGAATTTTACTACAGTAATATTGCCTGTGAGGGGGGCTGTGTCCTGTTTCTCAGTAAAACAGCTAGTTCAGTGTTCACACTGCTCTGTTTCTACATGCCTGCTATTGTGATGATGAGTTTATATCTGAAAATATTCCACATTGCTCAAAGACAAGCATGCTTGATTCAAAACACCCAAATTATATCTCATCAACACACAGTGCGGAAGACTGAGCTAAAGGCCACTAAAACATTAGCAATCGTCATTGGGGTTTTTCTTGTAGTTTGGACCCCATTTTTTATTCGTGCTTTGATTGATCCTTTTATTGGACATGTAATACCACCGGTTTTGTTTGACTTCTTTACTTGGGTTGGTTATGTCAATTCTACATGTAATCCCATTGTGTATGCATTTTTTTATAGTTGGTTTAGAAAATCATTTCATATTATTCTAATGGGTAAAATATTTCAGTCCAATTCATCCAGAATAAAATTGTTTTGAATGTTTGTAAATTTTCTTCTCTGTGTTGCATGATTTGGACTCTGTTTATTTGTCCTTATGAATGGTCATCAGTGAAATATTATGCACACAATAATAATAATGATATAGATTTTAAAATGTATATAGATAATATAGATAAAAAAATATTAACACAGATTGACCCTAACTACTAAACCACATAAATAATATGCTTCATAATTATTATTCATGCTCACGCTCTCATGCTTGATTCATACTTGATTAATCAGTAAAAATAATTATTTATAAGTCTCAACTATGTACTTAAATCAGAATCATCACAATTCCTGTTTTTTTAAACAAAATAATTTATCGATTTGATCTCTGAAGGATTTAAATAACCATGATTTCTTTGAAGACATTTGCAACAACCACAATTTTTATTTTACCAAGACAGACAAAGTGGTGAGAATAAATTACACATTTATTCACACAACACCAAAGTATATTTACAGTGAAACATGCTAAATGGCTGTGTGTGTGTGTGTGTGTGTGTGTGTGTGTGTGTGTGTGTGTGTGTGTGTGTGTGTAAAAGGCGATAAGAGTGAATGTGAGGGCTTGCTCTCTTGGTTCTAGTATGGAGATCAAAGAAAATGAAATGGTGTAGATTTTTAACAGCAGATCAATGTGGCTGTATGTTAATCACCTCAGCTGATCTGACTGCAGAAGAAAACACAATGGTCTTGGTTTCAACAATGAACAATAAAGTCAGTGGTGTTTCTGGAGATGGTGGGATGATGATCTCACCAAAAGAACGATGAAAAAAGGCCATATTCCGTTAATCACCCTGCTTAAAGTGGAAATCTTATATGCACTGGTTGAGCTTGATGCCTCAATGCTGCACAAGGGTTTAGGGCAGGCGTACTCAACTAAATTTGTCCGCGGTCCAATTTTGGCAGATACCTGTGCCCTGAGGTCCGGTGCGGCGGGGGTGGCGAACGTAAGTTGTTGAGCGGGCGGGGGGAGGGGGGGGGGTAGTGGTAGTAACACCCCTCAAAACAGGGGAATGAACATTTACCTGACCAATTTTAATGTTGCTATATGTTTCAGGTTTGAAAAGTGCTGGAATTTAGGTACTTTAAAATGCTTGAAATTGTAACTACTTGGTTTCACAACAAATAGCTGTCTGACTGAATAGTTCTCTTGTATTAGGTTAACAAATACGAGCCTCTTGTAATTCCAGGACGAAACATGAGAGAACGTGAAGACGTGAAGATGGGGCGTTTTTTAAATAAACAACCAATAAATAATGTGATAAAAAGCGAATTATTTCGAGTATATGTATAAATATTTAACTTAATTATGTTTAACATGCTGGGAAATATTGAAATGGACCTTGAAAGTGACGTACAAGTGCTTTAATTCCACCTTATAAAGGTGTATGAACCCTGAAAACGTGACTTTGTTCATTGCGCTGAAGCGCGGCGAGAAGTTACAAAATTCGAGAGGTGCACGACCTCTCGAACCGACAGCGCGCGAGACACTCGCGCACACGCGGAGCCACAGCGATTACGTCATTTTCGCTGCGCGGACCCTCGCGCCGCTCGCGAAGCGTCAACCAGGCAGGCTTGTTGTTGAGCGGGGTGGCGAACGTAAGTTGTTGAGCGGGGGTGGCAAACGTAACACTCGTGACTGAGTGTTTTTTTCAATAGCCCTGAAATAAATGCTACGGTTTTGTTTTGGTCCGTATCCAGTTAATCAGGAATGAGATTGGGTCCGGACAGGACTGCGTTCGGGTCCGGATCCGGACCGCGGTCCGCCAGTTGAGTACCCCTGGTTTAGGGTATTAAAGGCAAAGGATACTTCACAGTGCCTATTTAAACCATGATTATCTATGTTTGGTCAAAACCCACGGCACTTCTTACAATCCTAATGCAGCTGGGAAATTTGAAGGTCTATCATCTCTGGAATACCTTCTCCATGATATCATCTTTGAAGGTTTTATGTTCCTTGAGGGATAGAGAATACAGTCAGGACTTCTATTAGTATATTAGGTATATTAGTATTAGATAGTCTAGTATAGGACCTAGGTAGTATAGTGCCCTTTAAGGCCTCAGTGGAACAGTAAGGAGAATGCCAAAACCTCTAAAACATTATGATCTAAGGGCCTCTGAATTAATGGACTCAGTTGTTAGGGTTTATATAATGTGATCTGTAGTTTAATCAGACTTGTTAAAACAATGCTCAGATCATGCAAACACTGGAGGTCTGTCCAAACAGGGTTGTACTTGCATAACATAATGGGGTGATGTAAAGAGCTAAACACTAGCAGGGTTAGTTCCTCAATGTCAATGGCACTATATAGAAGGATCAAGGAGATTGTGAGGAGGGTGACCCGGCCAGTTACTAGAGGCCTCCTGTCAAAAGCTTGCACTTTAAGGCAGGATTCCTGGGGTTCAACAGGACATTCTAATCAGTACCTGTACAGAGTGTCTCTGATTGGTCAATGTCTCTCCCTTTCAGTAGGTGGGCCAAAGGGATAAAGAGATCAATGAGAGATTCCAGGCATGAGGACTTATTATGACAAGCCAACTCTGATCTTCGAGGACGCTCCCTAAGGGAATAAATCCCTGGCAGGGCTGGGCAAAGTGGGAACCCCGCAAGAAAAGGGAAAGTACCTATCCAGGAAGTGACATCATCGCCCGTCTCCAGAAGCATCCTTGGTTCCTCCCATCTCTTGAGGTTTTCTCTGCCTGATCTCATGAACCGAAGTAAGTAATGATTAAACTAATTTTACCTGGATTGCTAATTAGAAAATCTAGCAAGCTTGAGCAAAATCCTGGTGAGGACTTTTAATCTCGGAACCTGGAATTCACCACTAGTATAATTTACCATGACCAGAGATTATGGAGAAGATGTGACTTGACATGTGGAATTCTGGGCTCAGCATTATGGGTTTGGTTCAAAGGGTACACTGAGCATAGACTATCTATGCAGACTAATTGAAAGAGTAAAAACAGAGCCGATAAGAAGGTGCGCAAAAACTTTGCTAAACATAAAGCAGATATGGAAGAAAAAGCTAAATGCTAGCTTGAAGAAGCTGAGAAAAGACAGGCAGGGACAAAAAAGGTACTAATAATGTTTCTCAGTGTGTTGCTGTACAGTAGCTGATCCCGACCTCAATGCTGCCCCACAGAGACTGACACCACCAAGGCTGGCCCCAGCTAATTCAGTCCAGCTGCAAGCCCAATGCTGCCACCCCCGCCATCACTGGCCCAAGATCTAGCTACAGCTCCCCCTGTATCCAGCAGACCCGTTGGCCCCATATGCAGAAGCCCGCCAGGCAATGGAATGAGCAACCTCCCCCGGCAACCCCAACCACCAGCTTCACCCATTGGCATAGCACAAGAAGCCGCGAACCGAGAGAGATGATGCTTGAACTCATTACCCTGGGGTGTGCAGCGACCTTCCCGATGGTTGAGGTAGCAGGCCCTGCAGGAGTCATTGTGGTTCACCAGCACAGCGGGCTAATGGACCAGCAGATGTTAGCCCATGGGAAGCACACCTGAGAAACAGCTTCCTGATGAGCATGAGAAAAGACATCAGCGACATCATCAGAGCCCAGAGCATCAGGTACAACAGTGCCACCCTGCAAACCATAGAGGGTCACGCCAAACACCACGAAGAACTACTTGCAAAGAGAAGATGAAAATTCAGAAGCAGAATGATTTACAACAAGAGGCTATGCTGACCATGGTGCAAACCACCCAACATATGCTCACTAGTAGAGGATGACGGAGAAGCCGAGGAAGAAGAAAAAGAAGGGGTGACGGCAATTGTTACAACTGTGGAAAACCACAACACTTTGCAAGAGACTGTCCTGAAAATGTAGAAGACACTGAACAGGAGAATGAAAGTTCCGGAGATTGACGGGCAGCGGAGAGGAGGGACAGCACAGGGTCACAAGATGAAGACAACAAAAGGAAAGTACCACATTTCCTCGACTGTAGAGTGCACCTCAATATAAGCCGCACCTACAAAGTAAAAAAAAAAAGGAAAATGTTGTATAAGTTGTATAAGCTGCACTGGGCTAAAAACCACATATATTTACTGAACTGAATACATTTAACTGAACTGAACAAACGCCGTTTCCAAGCGGTGCCTATAGCACTTCACATGTGACAGATTTGGCTTTCAGCCGGTGTTGTGCTGAATTCCGACTCCCCTCATTTATCAGCGCATGAAGACACTACAGGTTATATTGTCGATTTACGTTTCTATGCATAACCACCTCTTTAATATTAGCCTTAAGCTAGGTTTATACTTGACACGTTGCAACTGGCGCAAGGATCTGTGCGGCAAAAATGAAAGCAATCGCGGTGGCTCCGCCCATGTGAGAGGGCCCTGTGCGCTCTCGCGTCACAAGGTCATGCACCTCTCGATTTTTGGAACTTTGCATGTTCCGCACTTCAGCGCAATAAACAAAGTGAAGTTTGCAGGGTTCTTACACCATTACAAGGTGGAATTCAAGCACTTGTACAGCACTTTCATGGTCATTTTCAATATTGTAATAAGTGTATTACATAAACTTGTTGGCATATAAAATATACTGTATAACTATCCTCGAATATCTCCTATTGGCTAAGGTTGCCACTAATGTCTGGTGCTCTGGCTCCCAGTAAACAACTGAATGTAAAAGGATGATAGAATCACTTATGACCAGAGTTCGTGAGACAGGCTCCTCAGCGGGTGTTTCATGGAGCGGGGCAAACCTGTTGGGCACGTGAACTGGGGAGTGGTGCTCTGGTAGGCTAGCATTGGCGTTAGCATTAGCTGCAGCTCTCGCTGTCCGACTGTGCCTCCGAGACATTACCCATGCGCCCCGCTGTGAGGGCTCTAATACCGGAGTTGCTGTGGCACTAGGTCTCCCTGGCGCGTCCACAGCTGTTACTGACTCTTGCTCTCTATCCCTTAATAATGAGTGGACGCGGCGCTCTAAACTCTCCACTGTCGCCACGAGAGACGAGCTGGCACCTCTCACACTATCAATATCACTGTCAGTGGTGAAAGGGTCTAAGCTAAACATGCCAAACTCCAAAGAGGAAAACAAACCAACACCAGCCATAGATAAATCAAAAACGTATCGTGTTTAGCAGATGTTAAGGACTTATGCTAGCAGACTTTTAGGAACAGATAGTTGGTCTGTCGCTGGAACAGTCAATTGCTTGACTTGACTGTGGTAAAACTACCTGTGAAAATGGGCTAGGAAGGCAATCAGTTAAGAACAGTACAAAAATAGATATTACAATTTAGAAAACACTCCGCAGCCCTGTCAGCAGGAAGCAGCGTCAGCCTCTCAAGGCATACCCTCTCAATACACATTATGAATCAAGAAAATAGACCCTAAAATTGTTTAGTAAATATATTCATTATTATTAATATTCCATATTAGAAAATGTGGCAGGCAACATTCACTCCATAGTTATACATAGTCAGGCCCGTAGCCAGGGGGGATCGAAGGGTTCGTTCAATCCCCCCCTCACGCAATGAGCGTGAGATCCCTTAAGTATACTTAAAGGTTATTTTTTTTAAGAAAACTTAAGTATATTTCCCAAGTATACTTTATGTAGTAAGTATACTAATATCAATGTACTAATGGTATACTGGTAAGTTTACTAATTCAATACTTCTTGGGACTAAATTGGCCCACATTTTAGTTTATAAAAGTATACTTTTAAGTATACTTTAGGTGAGAGAGTAGTAAACTTTGCGTGCACAACTAGTTTATATCCAAGTTTTATTTTGTACAACTATACTAAAAGTAAACTTACAGGTATACTGTTAGTTTACTAGTTATATACTTCTAGTCTAGTTTTTAGTTTATGAAAGTACACTGTTAAGTATACTTTAAGTGTAAGAATAGTAAACTTTGAGTACACAACTAGTTTACATTTAGGTTTTATTTTGTACTGTTAATATACTAAAAGTAAGCTTATTTGTATACTGCTAGTTTACTAAGAGTATTCTTAAAAGTGTACTTTCATACACTTAAAAGTGGGATATAAGTATATAACTAGTAAACTAACAGTATACAAATAAGCTTACTTTTTGTGACGCCGGGGGCGTCGGGACAGAGGCAGCCGGAGACGGGGGTTGAACAGAGGGATGTTTATTATCCATGGCAACCAAACCAGTAAAGCTCTTAGCGCACACACTGCAAGTGATGCAAGGTAAAGCTCGTAGCGCACACCAGTAAAGCTCTTAGCGCACACTGCAAGTGATGCAAGGTGAAGCTCGTAGCGCACACTAGTAAAGCTCTTAGCGCACACACTGCAAGTGATGCAAGGTAAAGCTCGGAGCGCACGCAGGTAGGGAACGCAGTGACGGACTCGCTGGGACCAGAGACGCTCATGTAGCGGCAATGTGCATCACTGGACCAGACGACCTGCGGGCTTAAGAAGAGCAAAGTAAATAAGAAACAGGTGTTCAGTATGCTGGTGATTATGACTGTGGGAGTGGTTGTGTGCTCGGGGGTGTGTGCTGGGATCGGCTGCTGGCCGGGATGCGCGCCCTCTGGTGGCGACCCTGCCCCCTCACCGTGACACTTTTGAACTTAACATAATAATTATAGTTTACTACTTATATGTTGTAAGTAGTGCTGTCAATTCCAGGTGCCGTGATTAAAAGTCCTCACCAGGATTTTGCTCAAGCTTGCTAGATTTTCTAATTAGCAATCCAGGTAAAATTAGTGGAATCAACACAATCCAGGAAGCCTGAGCAAAATCCTGGTGAGGACTTTTAATCGCGGCACCTGGAATTGACAGCACTAGTTGTAAGTATACAATTATTTCAATTTAGTTTCAATTTTTTACACTTTAAATATACCTTTAACTGTACTTTAAGTAGACTTACCAGTGGATTACATACACTGTGCACATCAAAGCCCTGCAAACATTGCTGTGTATTAGTTGAGGTACTTGCTACATCTAGCAGGCCATTGTGTAAAGATTCACAAATAAATGTACAGTGTACTTTTACACATGAGGTGAGGAAGACTGGTCAGTGCTATATGGCCAGACATGATAACAATGAAATGTGTTGTTGTTGAAATAGTTGACAAATTGTACATTACACCTTTGCCAAATCGCCATGAATGGGACTAAAAGAGCAGTCATGAGTTTAATCAAAAATTGAGTGTTGTAGCCACTGTATTACTTTAAGATACTTACTGCTGTTTGGCTTAATGTTTTGAGATGAGCTTACAAAAATATGTTTTATATATGTGTGTGCATGTGTATAATGTTATGTATTACAATATGAATCAAGCTTGTTAAAATCCTCTCAAACCTTGGGAAACTACTGTCAATAGAATTAGCCAATTGTTTATCTGTTTCTGTACTGGTTAATAACTCTGTGTACATAAAGATCTGATTCACTTCCGCCCATGTACTATTTACTCTAAGCTATTCCACCCCAAACTACAAGTCAAGTATACTTCTGTATAAGGCAAGAATACTTAATTATACTTTTCTTAAGTATATATTGATCAAAGGTTTAAGTACAAGTAAAGGCCACATATACTTAAACTATTCTGTATACTTGTCAGTATAAGTCAAGTATACTTAAGTATAACTGTGTTAAGTACATCACTGATAAGTGCATAAAGAGTAAACGAAAAACATACTTGCTTATTTTTAGTTTAAAAGAAGTATACTAATAGCACACTTGAATAAACTTCTTTTTCGTAAGGGATACACGCATTTGACTGTCTTCACACGCCACACATCCGAGAAAAAAATCAAGTTTATTTATCTCTGATCTACATCTATGATTCAATGAGTTACTAGTTTGCTCTGGCGCCAACCACTGGTGATCAACTGCTTTAGGCGCAGCAAAGAGGAAACATATAAGACATACCAACACCCCCCCACCCCCCCACCCCCAAATCAAATCTCACTCCTAGTGATTTTGATAAGTTGGCAACCGTGCTTATAATGAATAAAATGTGAGTAAATTAAAAGGTTTGAAGTGTGCTCATGAATTTAGGGGGTATTGGAGTAGAGAGCCAAATGAAGTCCACTTTTGGCGGAAAAAGATCTCCCCCCATCACAATGCTGGCTACGGGCCTGATAGTTATATGTATGAAAATACACTGAAGCTGAATTACTGATTTCATGAACAATATCCCAAAATAGCCAGTTGATCGTCACCATGCCAATACTTTTGTTTCTGATGTTTTGTTTATGGGGATGTACTGAGCACAGTATCAAGGGTGCAACAGGGGGTGGGGGGTGGTGGTGATTGAGTAAAACAGTGTATATCTATAAATGACAACTGCTCTCTCCTCTGTGAGGCTATTGTTCTCACATGCAGACTCAGGTAAGAAGTGGCAGATTATTGTATTGTATTATTGTATTGTATTATGTATTGTGATTACCTCTTCAATCAAACAATTGATAAGACTCAGTCATCTGTAGGATCATTTTCATATTTGTAATACTATAATCTGTACTGAATAAAATTCAAATAATTTCTTTACAATACCATATTTCTTCACAGTGGAAGAAAGCATACCTGAAGTTATGGACTTAAAGGACATACTAAGCCATAATGGGAAAATGGGAAACCTTTCTCTATGTTACGAAAATAATGCTAATTCATGTCAGAAACTTGTTTATCCAATGCCTTTGAGAGCTATATCTTACTCAGCTATTGGTGTCATTGTATTTCTTACACTATTAGGAAACCTTTTGGTAATCATATCTATAACTCATTTCAAGCAGCTCCACACTCCAACAAACTACCTCACTCTCTCTCTGGCTGTAGCTGACCTGCTTGTAGGAGGGGTTGTAATGCCTCCCAGTATGATACGCTCTGTGGAGACCTGCTGGTATTTGGGGACGTTTTTCTGTAAAATACACACCAGTTTTGATTTAATGTTGTGCACTGCCTCTGTGTTAAATCTAGCATTAATCTCTGTTGAGCGATATTACGCAGTATGTGTACCCTTGCAGTACCACAATACAATGACTCCTCTCACTACTCTACTCATGATTGCTGTTTGCTGGAGTGTTTCTGCTGCTGTGGGCTTTGGGATGATATTTCTAGAACTCAGCATTCAAGGTTCAGAAAACTACAGTAATATTTTATGTGAGGGAGGGTGTATAAGTGTTTTAGGGCCTGTAGCAGTTTTGATTATTTCAATGTTTAATTTGTACATCCCCACTATTGTAATGCTAAGCATTTATCTGAAAATATATCTTGTTGCACAGAGACAATCACGTGCAATACAAAATACTCTCTCTCAAATAAACACGTCTAGACAGCAGACCACAGTTAGTAAGGCAGAGAGAAAAGCAACTAAAACACTGGCCATTGTTATGGGGGTTTTTCTACTGTCCTGGGCACCGCTGTTTATTTACAGTATTATTATGATATTTCAGGGTTTGAGTGGCCCAGCACAGCTGTTTGATTTCTTTGGTTGGATTGCCTATTCAAATTCTGCATGCAATCCCATTGTGTATGCATTCTTCTACACATGGTTTAGAAAGGCCATTAAAGTTATTCTACAAGGAAAAATATTCAAAAATAATTCTTCAAGAACAGAACTGTGCTCAGATAAACATTTATGATAATTTTTGTAATTAATTAATTATAGAATTACACATTTTGTAATGAATAAAAATATACTTTTGTAATTATTTATTTGCTTCACTAATTTGCTAATGTTTGCCAAATTCTAACAATACAGAGTTTCTGTTTAATACAGTTTATTTCTTATAGTATTTGGGAGATAATTGTTGAAGAATAAAATATATATTACTTTTTTAACATGTATGCATATAAAAATGTTTTGCTCAGGGTCAACTTATCATTAGAAATAGCAAATGTAGCAGGTATGTTTCCACATTGTGTCTCACAAACATAGTACCAGTTTCCTAGTTTTAGGATTTTTCTGCTTTTATATATATCTTATTTTGTATAGCTCTTCTCACTCAGAGTCTCATTTGTGCACATTACTCAATCCATTAACCCACATATAGAACACACTGAATTAGTTTTAACCAGAGGTGGACATTCCAGGTTCAGAAAGTAAAGGTCGTCACCAAGAATTTGCTCAGGCTTCTTGGATTGTGTTGATTCCACTAATTTTTTTTATTTTTTTTTTTAGAATATCCAGCAGGTTTGAATAAAATATTGGGAAGGAGTTTTACCTTCTCAACCTGTAATGTCCACCTCTGGTTTTAACCACTCTATCGTAGGTCAATACTGTAACATAATCTCTCTGATTGTAGTGACAGAAATGTTTCAGTTATGTTCCTTTTCACGGGGGACATCTGGGTTTTCTTATTTTAAATGAGTATTATAGCTTGTTCATACAAATATGTTGATTTAAATGAAAGGCGAAAGCTCGGCATAAATTAATGCGTTCAGTCAGGATAAATGAAATGGGCTTTAGCTCTGAAATAATATATAATTTATTTATAATACAAAACACCCATTAATGCCATTTGGGGCATTTAATAACAAGTAGATTACATTAAATAAGATATTTGAGCTTACATAAACATGGACTATATCTCAAGCTAGTACACTTGGAAGAAATAACACACAAGGCTACAGTGACCACAAACATGTCTCAGATATGATTGAAAAAAATTAAATAACAGGACAAACCTTCATAAAACAGTCAACTGTTTGAGTAGTGGGCTCTTCCACATAGGCATAAAAATAGACTCATAAGGCATGGTCTGGTGCTCATGTATTTCCTCTCCACATTGCAGGAACATATCAGTGTTCATGTGTCCCTCTCTCCCCTGCTGCAGGCCTGTGATGAGGTTTTCACTGCAATAAAATTATTAAAAGGTGCTCTAGCTCTTTGGTCTTGGTTGTGGCCACATTGGAGAATCCTGACTCACACAGGTATGTAGTTGTGAATGGAAGGAGTTGCTTCACAGCCCTCAGTGCCAGACATGGATACTCTTTTGAGACAGAAATCCAGAAGGAGCCAGTTTGCTCCATTGCAACTTTAAAGTGCTGTCAGTGGAAACTTCCAAAAGTTGGGATTCCAGATGTAAGGTCAAAGCAACATCATTTGTTGTGGGATGCACAGAGAAGGGGTGCAAAATCCACATCTGTCCCTCCCTGGGATCTTCAGGAAAATATTCATCAAATTTCCGTGCCACTTGTGAAAGGTGCTGGGAGACAGAGTCACTGATCAAAATGGAAAGAAATTGAAACATGTCCATTCTCTTTTCCTGGGCCCTTTTTGTCCACAAAGCAAGTTTTTCCTTGAAAGCTTGAACTTTGTCTGCAACAAAAAATATGTTTTACTTTGTGCCAGGCAACTTGCTACAAGCTGGCTTTCAAAGCACACTTAGAGTTTAGAGTCAGTGACACAACAGACCTTTTCTGTACTATGACCATTTTCTTTCTGTCACGGTGAGGCGGCCCCCTACCGGCCGCCTCTGTCCACAGCGGCTGTGTTGTTGTTGTCTTGTGACGTCGTGTACGCCCCTCAGGTGGGCGGAGCCCGTGATCCGTTCCCACCTGATGGTCGTTTGTCTGTCTATATATGCCTTGTCTTTGTACCAGTTGACCGCTGGTCATTATATCCTTAATTTGGATCTATTGCACGGGTTTTAGGTTTTGCACACTTTATATTAAACCACCCTTTTTCCCTGAGACTTGGCGTGATCGCTTCCTTTTTGTTGCTCACACCTGCCCGTCACAGAATGACCAGCCACCCTTCGGAAGCCGCCGAGTCTCTTTTTCTTTCTCCTTCGTTCGTGGTCATGTCTCGTGGTAAGTGTTTGTCTGCGTGGTGTTTGTTTGAAGAGATCCGCCGTGCTTTTGTGTTGTTTGTGGTACGGCGAGGGACAGGGCTCTCGCCCTGGAAATACTCTTCGTTTTTGTTGTTTGTTTGTTTGTTTGAAGAGCTCCGCCGTGTTTGTGTTTGTGGCGCGGCGAGGACCAGGACGTCTTCCCTGGGAGCGCTCTTCATGTTTTGTGTGGGAAAAATGTGTACATGTTGACGGACGTGTGGATCTGTGTGCGTGCTCGTTGTTTCATGTTAAATGTTTCATGTGTGACGCGGTCGCCGCTCGTCACTGTCGCCTCGCTCCCCGTGTGTCTTGTGTTTTATGTGGGGAGCGACTGCGACTTGGAGCGGCGCGTCACTATTGTGTATGTGTATGTAGAGCGCGCATGTGTGGGTCCAGTCTGTCTGTTTGTACACTGTTTTGTTTGTCTAGTAGTTGCGTGTGTGTTGTGTCCTAACGTGTTGTCTAATGTTTGTGTGTAATTCCACGCATGCTCCTCCCCCTGAATGTGTGTTTGGGGGGGGACCGGCTGTGGTCCCGTGCCATGGGGTGTGGCACGGAGGGCGTCACTCCCGAGGGAGGCCCTGACCAGGTAAATGGGGGGTTCTCCTGAGTTAGGATGGAGACCCCTCCCCCCTGGAGGGGGGATCAGGGTAGTGCGCGTTTGTGTTCTGTGTTGGTGTGTGTGGGTGTGTGTGCATTTGTGTTTTATGTGCAGGTGCTTCTCCCTGGCGTTGAATCGTGGCATCCCTGGACCTTGTGGGGGTCTCCAGCTGGCAGGAGCCCCCTTATGTTGTGGGGTGACCGGAGCCCGGTCGGAAAGAGCCCCTCCCTAGAGGGCTGGGGCCCCCGGATGTTTGGGGACCATGGGGCTCCGGTCTGAAGAGCTCCTGCACAGGACGGAGACCCTTCCACGGGGTCCTGGAGGTGACGTAGCCACGCCCCAGGGAGGTAACCTGCACACACATACACCCCGGACGGACAAGGAGCCGAGGCCCGCCGTCCTTGCACCTGTGGGGCTATGCGGCTTAAGGCCGGTTAGGGCGTGAGGGCCCTGTGACCGACCGGGGCGTGGTTTTGTCTTGTTGACGGCCCAGTCGGTCCAGGGTCCCGCCCAGGGAGGTGAGCTGACTAATGTTATGTGTTTTGTGTTTCAGCTCGTGGACTGCAGGAGGTGTCCCTGCCTGTCCTTGCCTTCCTGCCCCTTCGTGTTGTTGTGCAGCCGCTGTGTGCCACACACCCAGTGGAGGGGAGTGCGGCTTGGTGGGGGGGTCTGTCACGGTGAGGCGGCCCCCTACCGGCCGCCTCTGTCCACAGCGGCTGTGTTGTTGTTGTCTTGTGACGTCGTGTACGCCCCTCAGGTGGGCGGAGCCCGTGATCCGTTCCCACCTGATGGTCGTTTGTCTGTCTATATATGCCTTGTCTTTGTACCAGTTGACCGCTGGTCATTATATCCTTAATTTGGATCTATTGCACGGGTTTTAGGTTTTGCACACTTTATATTAAACCACCCTTTTTCCCTGAGACTTGGCGTGATCGCTTCCTTTTTGTTGCTCACACCTGCCCGTCACACTTTCCTCTGGAAAAATTCCACTGATTTCCCGACCAGTGTTGGATGTTTGGTTTCAAGATGCCGTTTTAGTTTGGAAGGCTTCAGTACTTCATTGGATTGCATTAGTCCACACTCCACACACCGAGCTACCTCATTTCCTCTGTTCACAAAACCATATTTAATAAAGTCTATATTTTCGTACAACTTTTTTGGCCTTTTTTGACAGGTTGTCTTCATTTTTGCCTACTGACTTTAATTTAAAATAGGTTACCATTTACGTTCGGTTGGAAACAAATGTTCATAATTGGAAGCAAAGGTTCATGTATTAAAACCGTTGTTAAAACATCTGAGTGACGCACTACCGCTACTAGTGGTGAGAAAGTGTATTGCACCTTATTCAAAATCAATGCGGTTCCTCGGCCCTCTGCGGCCCAAAGTAAAAAAAAAAAAACAACTGTTGTTCTTTTGAGGCCCTCAAGGTGGCCCATGGGTTAAGAATCTCTGGCATAGACGAGATAAGTTCGTTCAGCACGCTGCCTCTCTCAGGCTAGGCTCAAGAAATGCACAGCACTGAACAGCAGGACATGCAGGTATTTACATTTACATTTTACATTTATGGCATTTAGCAGACGCTCTTATCCAGAGCGACTTACAAAAGTGCTATGTAGTTGCTTGGAATCTCCAAGGTAGTATAGATAGTCCTGAACACAAGGTACTCTAAGCTGGAAAAACCACTAGACGAAAGTCAAATGATACCTAACAATTATACCTGAATATATACATCACCTGAGGAAAAAGACAGTAAGCAATTCCTATAACCCAATTATGCACAATACCTGAGAAAAAGACAGTAAGCAATACCTGTAACAAACACCTGAGGAAAGAGACAATAAAGCACAATAGACGAAGCATAATTATGTAAAGTGCACTTGAAAGAGGTGGGTCTTCAGTCGGCATCTGAAGACAGCAAGTGACTCCGATGTTCGGACACACAAGGGAAGTTCATTCCACCACCTTGGAGCCAGGACAGAGAAAAGTCTGGATGTTTGTCTCCCATGTGTCCTGGATGATGGAGGGTCAAGACGAGACATACTTGAGGCGCGGAGGGCTCTAGGTATGCATCTGGGTTTTACCATGGCCATCATGTAAGGAGGAGCTGGACCATTCTTTGCTTTGTAGGCCAGCACCAGGGTTTTATATTTGATGCGGGCAGCTACCGAAAGCCAGTGGAGGGAGCACAGCAAAGGAGTGACATGGCTGAACTTGGGAAGGTTGAAGACCAGCCGAGCTGCAGGGTTCTGGATCAGTTGCAGGGGTTTGATGGCATGCATAGGAAGACCAGCCAGTAGGGAGTGAGAAGGAGATGGAGACTGAGGACAACACTCCCACCACCAGGCCAGGAGGGTGATCACCAGGAGGAAGGGAGATTCCCCGGTGTGGTCCGCGAGGGAGCGAGAGGGAGTATCGGCAAACCTACCCTGCGGCACGCCCCCCAAGGGCTTGCAAAGAAGCCGGTAGTGTGCCCACCGGGAGAGATGCAGGAGCGCCAGCTAGTATCAGTGATAGTATCAGTGCAGTTATTTATTTTCTTGCGTTTGTATTTATTTATTTTATTTATGTATATATTTATGCTTTATTATTACAGATTTAGTGTTTGTTTACTGATTAATTAGATTTTAGTAATGTAACTAATTGTTTTTTAGCATAATTTCTTTTCTCAGTAGAAAACAAAACCTGAAACTATGGATTTAAAGGACTACTTAGGTCAAAATGGGAGAACAGGAAATATTTCTCTTTTTTATGAAAATCTTCTTAACTCTTGTCAGAGACTTATGACTTATTTTGCCCTTGGTGTTATTATAGTTCTTACATTATTAGGAAACATTCAAAACTGAAAGCCATGTGTTTCTTTTGGAAAACACTGCAACACTCACCTAACAAAATCCATACCCAGTCCTCACAGGTTACAACACTTCTAGCTTTTTTTTTTTTTTTTTTTACAAATCTTTAGACATCAAAGCATACTCCCTATAAAGAGGCCACAAGTTGAACATTTTGATTTGCACATCAATGGAGTCCAATACTGCATAGAGATGATAAAGAGTACGAGAATGAGGAAGAGGATGAACAACCATAATGGATGAGATCAGAGCCACTCTGGTTGACCATGATAGCTTCTAGCCGTGATCCGATAGCTTCTAGCCCCGATCCGATAGCTTCTAGCCCCGATCCGATAGCTTCTAGCCCCGGTTCGCTAGCTTCTAGCCCCGATCCGATAGCTTCTAGCCGTGATCCGATAGATCCGAGCGTTATATTCTGTCTGTCCTCCTTCTGTGTACCGACCTCAGCTTGTTCCCTAGACCTCCTCTCCTGCCTGACCCATGGATACCTCCCAGACTCTGCTCACCCCCTACGACCTCGGACCGGAACGACTACCGCAACCCAGCGACACGCTTACACCTACACCATTCAAAATAAAACATTGAGCTTTTGCACCAGGATCCCTCTCCGTGTCTTCCATTCATTACAGGACCTATCCTCTATACATACTAGAGGTGTGCCAAAAAATCGATTCATATATCAAAAATCGATTCTCATTTACTACAATTCAGAATCGATTTTAAATGTCCCAAAATCGATTCTAAGTCGTGTTACGTAATTACAAAATTACTCAGACTTTACGCAGCAGGTTCTGGGACACACTCGTGTGCGGAAAGGTTTCAAAACAGATGGAGGAAAGAGATATTCAACCTGTCTGGTCTTCATTTAAGGCAAAAATATGGGTTTATTTTGGTATTTACGAATGCCAGGGAAGACCGAACTTGACACAATGTAGCTCTTGTGCAAGACGTGTGTAACGCGGTGAGCACGGGAACGTACACACAGCGTGAAATAATATAGAGAAGGGTGGACACGAGTGCCGGCTCGCAAAAGCAATACATTTGACACTCGACACATGTATTAGTGAGAGGGAAACGCGCACAGCGACCCAGAACTAACAAACAAAACAACACGGGAGACTCGACGCGCAAGAGAATAGAAACCAAAACCGTGAGGGCATGGAGCAAATGGAAACAAAAAACAACGCGCAAAATACAACGCGGGAAAAATAACAGTGAACCGTAATGAGACGGGAGAAAGAAACAAAACAACAACAGTAACTAAAAAACAGCGCGGATAAATGCAACGCGAAAACGAAACCAAGGTCGCAAGAAGAAGTAATTGGCAAAAAACGCCGCAGCTAAATAAAACCCTTTCCAAAAATAAAGGCAAAACGGATAGGAAGAAATGCAGGATTGGGAAAACTTGAGATGAGTCAGGAAGCGACGCAGGAGATAGATACTCGAATAAGTAAAGAGAAAGAGAGGTGGCGAGACACCTTCAAACGAGAAGCAATCACAGAGAAAGCAGAGACTGGCTGAGAACGTACGGTTACGCCAGTATAGTCTGGGACTGATTCTGGTGCCCCTAGCCACGGCTGGGGGAACAGCATCCGAGCCAGCCCTGACAGCTTGTAAAATGAAGCTCAAGAATTTTGAGAAGCATCAATTTTGAGAAGCTCAAGAAAAGCATTTTGTTTTACCAAAGCACATTATTTTTGTTAATTAAATGTGAAAGACACTTTATTTTCTGTATTTGTCATTCTGTCTTGCAAAGCAGACTGTAGTAGATCATGCAGATTTTATAGACTTAAGCAGAAATTTTTATAAATCAAATCGTTTTTTGAATCGAAAATCGTTTTGAATCGAAAATCGATTTTGAATTGAATTGTGGCCCCCAAAATCAGAATCGAATTGAATCGTGAGATAGTAAACAATTCCCACCCCTAATACATACTACATCATGCTTTTGCACTACTAGACTACCCCCTGCTGGGGGACGAAGGCGGCTATCCACCTGAGAACAGAAAGAAACCATTGTGGATATGGTCAGAGCAAACAACTGCTTATGTTTCCGACAACTACAACAGCACATCATTACTGACAATGTCACCATCAGCAACATCCATTCTGTGAGTCTATCCGGACTGGGCCAGTGACGGTGTGAAGCAACTGCACTATGAATTTGCCACTCATCATCATGTCACTCTTGGTCCATACAACACTGTGCACATCATCAACAACCAGGATTAATTCTGTGATCGGATGCAAAGCACTTTGTAAGTCGCTCTGGATAAGAGCGATAAATGGATAAATGCCGTAAATGTAATCACATTCTTCAACACAGTGCACAACATACTCGTTCTCCATCACTAGGGGGATGAACCAGAAAAGTCTAGGTTTGGTGTCGTCTGGGACAACATAAGTTTGCACCCACTGGGCTGCTCAAGTAAGAAATGGTTCACTGAACAGCCATGGTTTGTTGTTCTTTACCTCCACCAAACTCTATTGTTGTCGAGTTCTTTTTTGCATGAAGGTGGTCGCCAACCCCACCAATGCAAGTGCATTCAGCAGGTGATGGAAGAAGTTTAAGGTTATTTTGTCTTTGTGGGTTTTTTTTGTTGTTTTTGTTGTCCATGTGTTAACAGTATACACCATGTGTTTTTGTAGTGTTCATGCATAACCAAAATAAAGAACCTTCCCCTTATAATTGTGTTTTACTTTATGGTGTAAATGTAATTAATATGCAGAAATAATCTCAATATTTGTGAATATTCATGTATACTTGCAACCTCTGACATATCTTCACAGCAGACTGCAAACTAAACACTCACACACATTGTAGTGTTGTTTTCCATTTGTCACTTCAGTGTGTAGTCACATATATGAAATGCTAATCATCTGATGTTTGTGTATAGCGTTTGGATGCAAAAATATGGTTTTGGCAAGAGTTACATGAGTTTTGGTTGAATTGTTTGCTTTTTCCAAAAGTGTGAGATGTTTTGCCTATTGTGTGTGTAGCATTGGCTGCTGTGTTTTAAGTTTCAACAAAAAGAGAAATAGTTTCAGAAATTGGGGCTTAGTGTCTGCAAAAAACTGTAAACTCTGTGCCATGTTAGTTGCTTGGTTCTCCATTGTACTCAGGGCCAATATCAATCAATCAATCAATCAAAGTTTATTTGTATAGCGCTTTTCATAACACATGTTGTCACAAAGCGCTTTACAGGATTTAAAAGGTTAACAATACTACGGGTCCAGAACCCTAATGAGCAAGCCAAAGGCGACAGTGGCGAGGAAAAACTCCCTATGATGGTGGGGAATAGGAAGAAACCTCGGGAGAACCAAGACTCAAAAAGGGAACCCATCCTCCATTGGGCGGCCCGTTAACACACAAATTACACAAAATACAGACAAATACACAAGTCACACACAAATCACACAATCAGACTAAGTAAAGGTAAAAATGAAAGTTCTGGGTTATGATATTGTCACTGTAAATGTCTGTTGATGAACGTCAGGCTTTCATTCCGTGTCGGAGCAGCGATGCTGGTATTGTAGGCTCCGACTGCAATGTTACTCTCCAGGTGAACCTCGGAGAAAAGATACGAGATGTAGTAAATATGTAACAGATTAATCAAAGGCCAAACTAAACAGATGAGTCTTTAATCGAGTTTTAAACATTGAGACTGTGTCTGAGTCCCGAATAGAGGCAGGAAGATTATTCCACAATTGTGGAGCTTTCAAAGAAATACCCACACACTTATACATTGTGCTTGTTGTCTGTGGCATGCTAGGCAGATGTGTGCGGACTCAGCCAGTGCCATTGTTGCACTCTCACAGGAAGCAGGCAGGCCAGTGGTAGATGCCACAACACCAAGGGTCCAGCAGGGAGGAGTGATTGGGTAGAAGATGGTGCACATCTATAAATGACTGCTGTTCTGTCTTCTGTGAGGCTTTTGCCTTATCCAGCAGGCACAGGTAAAGCCTGATCCTTCAGACATTTAATATCTGTACTATTATATACATTAAGAAATGTTAATGTCTAATAATTGAAAATGCCTTTATGTAAAACACTGAATAAACAAATATTCGAAGTGAAATATTCTATGTGAATGTGACTAATTCAGATATGGCATAAAATAAAAAGTGCAGAAATTGCTTTCTCCTGGAACCTGAACCAAGAACACTTATTTTGCTTAAGATATATTTTTTTAATCATTGTATTTTAACAATGTAATTTCCATTCACAGTGGAAAAGCCTGTATCCATGGACTACCAAATCCAAAATGGGAGCACAGGAAACATTTCTCATTGTTATGAAAATCATCCCAACTCTTGTCAGAGACTTGTCTATCCACTGACTGTGAGACTTATGACTTATTTTGCTCTTGGTGTCATAATTCTTCTTACACTATTAGGAAACCTTTTGGTAATCATATCTATAACTCATTTCAAGCAGCTCCACACACCAACTAACTATCTTACTCTCTCTCTGGCAGTAGCTGACCTACTTTTAGGAGGGGTTGTGATGTCTCCTAGCATGGTACGTTCTGTGGAGACCTGCTGGTATTTGGGGAACTTGTTCTGTAAAATACACAGCAGCCTTGATCTAATGTTGTGTACTGCTTCTGTGTTAAATCTAGCATTAATTTCTGTTGAGCGGTATTACGCAGTATGTGTTCCCCTGCAGTACCACAGTACAATGACTCCTATCACTACTCTGTTCATGATTGCTGTTTGCTGGAGTGTTTCTGCTGCTGTGGGCTTTGGGATGGTCTTTCTGGAGCTCAGTATTCAAGGCCTTCAAGACTACAGTGATATTGAATGTGAGGGTGGGTGTTTAATTATTGTAGGGCCTGTGACGACTTTGGTGATATCAATGTTTAATTTGTACATCCCCACTATTGTTATGCTAAGCATTTATCTGAAAATATATCTTGTTGCACAGAGACAATCACGTGCAATACAAAACACTCTCTCTCAGATAAACACATCTAGACAGCAGACCACTGTTAGTAAGGCAGAGAGAAAAGCTACTAAAACACTAGCCATTGTTATGGGGGTTTTTCTACTGTCCTGGGCGCCACTGTTTATCTACAGTATTACTATTATTTATCAGGGTTTTAGTGGTCCAATACAAATATTTGATTTCCTTGGTTGGATTGGCTATTCAAATTCAGCATGTAATCCCATCGTCTATGCCTTCTTCTACACATGGTTTAGAAAGGCCCTCAAAATAATTTTGTATGGTAAAATATTCAGAAACAATTCTTCAAGAATGGAACTGTGTTCAGAATAGAAAGCATGTATTAACTATTGAAATAGTTTCAATAATTTGGTAAATGTTTGATCAAAAGTACCAATACTTTAGGTCATCTTTAGTTAAAAGATTTTCAATTGTAATTTCCACCTGGAAAAAGAATGTTAAATAACAAATTAAATGTTCACAATTAAATTTTTATATTCATGTATTTGTATTAATATTTTATTGGAAGATTCAGATAATAAAGGTATTGTTTTTGAACATTCTTTCACATCCACATTACCTTTACAGTAAAATGAATGTAGAATTTAAAAGAATAAAGAATGTATGTGATCTGGTGACCCAGGATCCAAAGTAATAGACCAGTGGTCCCTAACCGGATGAATACAATGAAATAAAATGATGCGACTGGCATAAAAATGAAATAATCTCAGATAACAGACTAAATGCACTCTGTTTAACAGACATGGGCTAGAGTAGACGAATATGTAGGTTTTAATGAAGCAGCTCCTCCGGGATACAGTTATGTACATCAGCCCCATATCACTGGATATAGCCACAATATATGACACAGATATAGGTTTTACTGTAAAACCAACCACCTCTATTAACTCATTCGAGGCTCTGATAGGTGAAATACCCAGCTGGCACACGACCGACCTTCAACGTTGAAATGTGGTTAAAATATAGTTGAAATACTGTCTGTTGTTGTTTCAACGTTGAAACAACGTTGAATCAACGTTTAATGTTAAATGGTTGCGCAAACGTTGAACTATTAACGGTGAATCAACGTTTAATGTTAAATGGTTGCACAAACGTTGAACTATTAACGGTGAATCAACGTAATATCTTCAACCTGCCTTTGTATTACCATTTCAAGTTCAAAAATCACATACAATAAAAAAGTACAAACAACACTTTGGCATTGGCTGAGGGTTTTGAAAGAGGTATTAATTATTATTATTATTATTATTATTAGTAGTAGTAGTAGTAGTAGTAGTAATAATAATAATAATAATAATAATAATAATAATAATAATAATAATAATAATAATATAATTTTTTTTTATTAATTCGTCCAAAAACATTGTCAAAAACAGGCAGGTATTAACCAGGAAGACAACATCAGGCAATTAAACTGATGTTGTCAGTTTTAAATGTTTTGAGGCAGAAACAAAACTTCGCAATGACAAATCAACAGGTTTAAAGAGAGTTTGCAGGGTAGTCGTGGCCTGGCGGTTAGGGAACTGGTCTTGAGACCGAAGGGTCGCGGGTTCGAGTCCCAGACTTGAGGCCATGACTGAAGTTGTGTGGTGGTACTCCAAGTAAAATGAAAGAATTTAAAAAAATAAAATTGTTATTTTTTCATTATGGCATACAGTTGTTTTTTTCCTCTCTCCCATGCAATTTTGAGTATCATGAACGTGAATTTTATGGTTTATTCAAGGTTGAATGTATGACGTTGAAACGACGTTGGCATATCAACATTGATTTACCTTTCAAAATTGACACAAAATCCAACGTTGATTCAACCATCACTTTCGATGTTGATTCAACGTCGATTCAACGTTGAAATGCCTGCTGGGTAGGCAATAATCTCATAGGCAATAAAGCAAAGCTTAAATTAGTGACCATCGACTGCCGGGTCTTTACTCAGAATTTCTTCAGGAATTTGCTGAGTTTCTTTCAGAATTAGTCTTAACCATTGAAAGGTTTGTAATTGTGGGTGATTTCAACATTCACTTTGAAAATGAATCAGACCCACTGAAAACTGCATTCAATTACATCCTAGACTCAGTAGGTATAACCCAAAATGTCCCAAACTTTTTCTGCCGTGCCCCCCTTTAGTAGATGAGAATATTTTTGCGCCCCCCCTACACACCCCCCCATATTGACACATGTGCACATGTTTTACTTCCAAGCTCCGTGCCCCCCCTGCAATAGCTCCGCGCCCCACCTAGGGGGCGTGCCCCCCACTTTGGGAACCACTGCCTTAGACAGTGTACCTCCAGTTAAAACAAAATTAGAGAGAACAAGCTTGCACCATGGTATAACGACCACACTCGTCTTCTAAAACAGGCAGCTCGAACAGTGGAGCGCAAATGGAGATCCACCTCACTAGAAGTGTTTAGAATCACATGGAAAGATGCCATAGTCAAATATAAACATGCCCTAATAAAGCCAGAGCCTCATGTTATTCAACGCTAATCGAAAACAACAAAAATAACCCTAGAGTTCTCTTCGTGACCATATCAAAACTAACAAGGAATAACAACTACACTAGTTCTAATACAACACTTATACACACTAGTGATGATTTTTTTTTACTTTTTCAATAATGAAATAGATATTTGACTACAGAGTCATAAAACATCTCAGCCTAACCGCCAATCCAACTCCAGTAGTATAGGTAGTAGTAACTACGCATCCGAAAATATTGCTGAGCTAAATTACTTCAATCCTATCTCACAAAAAGAGCTTACAACACTAATTAACTCGTCTAAGTCTACATCATGTATATTCGACCCAGTTCCAACCTGTCTATTTAACACAAGACGTAACCGCACCCACGGAGATCCACAGACAAAGATGACCAGACATAGACAACGTAAACACACGCCCAAAAGGGAGGGGTTGGGGACCGTAACGTGACAGTTTTCCTTTTAACCCTACATTTCTCAGGAGTACTCTGTCACCAATGTCAACAGTCTGGAAACTAACTTTCTGATCATATGCTCTTTTATTTCTTTGATGTGTCTTGTCAGCTGATTTGTTTGCGAGTTTATATGCTTCCTGCAGATCCTTCTTCAGTTTCCCCACATACTTGGAATTATGTCTGTCTCCAGCTCCATCAACTGAAGTACCGAAACACAGATCTACTGGCAACTTTGCTTCTCTGCCGAACAACAGTAGATAAGGTGAAAACCCAGTCGAATCACATTTTGTACTGATGTAGGCATGGATGACGTATGGAATGTGCTGACTCCACGATCGTTTCTTCTCATGCCCCAAGGTCGCCAACATGGACAGTAAAGTACGGTTGAATCTCTCTGGCTGTGGATCCCCTTGCGGATGATAGGGCGTAGTCCTGGATTTCTGTACCCCAAGGATCATCAAGAGCTCTCGTATCAATTTACTTTCAAAGTCCCTGCATTGGTCAGAATGTATTCGGCATGGCAGACCATAATGCATAAAGTACTTCTCCACCAGGACTCTGGCTACAGTGAGGGCTTTCTGACTCGTCGGAAATGCCTGGGCGTACCGCGTGAATTGATCTGTCATGAACAACACATTACTGATCCCTTTCGTATCTGGTTCCAGGGAGAGGAAATATATACAAACCAGGTCCATTGGCCCACTACTCATGATCTGGTGTAGGGGTGCTGCCCTCTTGCCCTCTTGTGTTTTTTGTAAGACACACTCTCCACAGTCTTTGACATACTGTTCAGCATGCGCTGTCATCTTGGGCCAAAAGAACCTGCTATGCAGCAAGTCAATCGTCTGCTCCACTCCTAGATGTCCCATGTCATCATGTAGGGATTTTAGGACGGCCCCTCGGAACTCAGCAGGCAGCACCAGCTGTGTTACCAGGTCTCCAGGTCGTTTGCTTGTTCTCTAGCAGTCCATCTTTCAGCACAAGATGGTCTCTCTCTCTCTCTTGAACAAAGTGATTACAGGAAGTAGTTCCTTGTCATTCGGCCACTTTTCACCTCTCATGGCTTCCATTACTCTCCAGATGATGTTGTCCTTTTGCTGTGCCTCTAACAGTTCAGATTTAGACATCTGCTTCAGAGAGCACAGATTAAGGTGAGTAAGGAAAGCGAACACTTCAGGTATGCACTCAGAGGAAGCGCCTAACTGGTCCACATACCTGTGTGGTGTTCCAGCATCATCTGTAGCACACACCCTCTGGCAAATGGATTTCACTCCACTCTGTGGTATCTCCACCCACTCTCCTCTCTCTGCCTCATCAACCAAGTTTCTGGAAAGCAGGTCGGCATCAATGTATGGCTTACCAGGCCGATACTTGATGTCAAAGTCGTATGTGGCTAAGGCCGCCAGCCAGCGATGTCCTGTTGCATTCAGCTTGGCTGTCGTTAGCACATAGGTTAAGGGGTTATCATCCGTGCGGATGGTGAATTTAGCTCCGTACAGGTAATCATGGAATTTATCCGCAATCGCCCACTTGAGTGCTAAGAATTCAAGTTGGTGCACAGTAGAGCATTTTTCAGTAGCACTCACTCTTCTGCTTGTGAAAGCAACTGGCCTGAGTCCTTCTGGGTGTTCTTGGTACAGCACAGCACCAACCCCTTTCAAGCTGGCATCGGTGTGTAAGATGTATGGCTTGTTGGCGTCTGCAAACACAAGGACTGGCGCATGAGTGAGGCATTGGATGATGCGATGGAATGCATCTGTGCACCCATCTGTCTCCAAAGGGTTCTGACTCCGTCAGATAGGTCTTATCCTTCTCTTTGACATTCCTCTCTGAGTTGGTGGGTACCCTTTGGTGAGTTCAGTGAGGGGTCTAGTAATCGCTGAATAGTTGGACACAAACCTCCTATAATATCCGCAGAATCCTAGGAACGACCTCAAGGATTTCAGATCTGTTGGCTGAGGCCAGTTGGTGACTGCCTTCACCTTATCAAGATCTGTGGCAATGCCGTCTGCCGATATTACGTGCCCAACATACTTCACCTTGGGTTGGCAAAACTGGCACTTGTCAAGAGCAAGCTAGTCCCACTTCCTCGAGTCGGTCAAGCACTTTGAGAAGCCGCTCTTCGTGTTCCTCTAGGGACTTCCCAAACACGATTAAATCATCAAGGTACACTAGCACCTGTAACAAGTTCATATCCCCTACAGCACACTCAATTAATTGCTGGAATGTCGCAGGGGCTCTAGTGATACCTTGTGGCATTCGTTCGAACTCGTAGAACCCTAATGGGCAGATGAACGCTGTCTTCTCCTTAATCAGGTTCTGCCATACCGATCTGATAGTACCCTGACCGTAGATCTAGCACCTAGACACTAGTTTCCCATTACTGTACCAACAGGAAGGACTGTATCACGTACTACGACACGAACACGGTTCATGTTCAGCTCTGGACCGGGCACGACCATTGGATGCAGTAGAAAACCAGCTGGAAGTGGAAGCTTGGGTGAAGCGTCCACCATCAACACCTCTTGGTCGAATGACTCCTCTGTCACCACCTGGCAGATGGCCTGACACACCCGACCAGCAGGTAAGGTCAGGGGCCCAGGACCCATCCATTGGATACATCCCACGTCCTCTTCTCCTTCATCGACCTCTGGACCGGGCTGGACTGCTTCCTCAGTTTATATCCCCAGCATCTCAGCTAAGTCCACGCTGGCAGTCTTTCCGCATACCTTTGACAAGTGCTTGAAAAGACTGGCGTTGGTCCCCTGGATGACTGGAATCTGGTCAGGTGTTCTGGTGTGAGCCTCCCACTTCAGTAATCTCACTTTTATTATTAAGGCACACAGTCTCTGGGCTTTTAGTCTCTTGGCACGGTGACTGCCCTGTCTTAGCCCTCTTGAGAGACTGTATGAGCTTTTGAATAACTTAGCTCTGATTTTCTACATTTTGGCACTTGTTGGCGAAGTGCCCCTGCTCACCACAACGATAGCATATGCACCCATCAGAGGCTTTGACTTTCTGTGGCTTTTGGCTGTTGTGAGCAGGTCTGGAGGACTGTACTGTAGGGCAGTCGTGGCCTGACGGTTAGGGAATTGGTCTTGTGACCGGAGGGTCGTGGGTTTGATTCCCAGACCTGAGGCCATGACTGAGGTGCCTCTGAGCAAGGCCCTTAACCCTCAATTGCTCAATTGTATAAAAAAAATGAGATAAAAATGCAAGTTGCTCTGGATAAGGGCGTCTGCCAAATGCCATAAAATGTAAATGTAATGTACTCTCAGTGCATTGGCTGGAGAATGAGAGTCTTTGTCGCTCTTGACCAACTTATTATGCAACCTGCGCACTTGCTTCTTTAATGCTGCAACCTCAGTGTTTCCACTGCTCTCAGCCACTGAAACTGGTACTGGAATAAGCTCCTTGTCATCTTCACTCACTTCTTGACATGGTTTAGTGTTCATAGTGTCAAACAATGACTTAAGTTCCCTTATTTCTACTTTCAAGGTCAGTATTTCTGTTTGGCGACTGTCCAACTCCTTGGTGGCATGACCTCCACGGACGCATGTGCTGAGCTTGGCTCTAGCAGCAGCGTATTCCTCTTCAGCCCGGATCTCCGATAGCAACTCTAAGAACTTGGGTGGGTTTTGCCTTCTCTCCCTTATCTTAAGCTGGATCAGCATCAAGTCCGAATGTTTAGCCCCTTGTAGCAGTTGTTCTACTGTACTTGGGCACTGTCCACACGGCTGGGGGGAATACCCAGTTTAGAAACTACTTTGGAGTAGACTGCTCTAGTCGCCTCAAGAAGTCGGATAATTTCTCATCTTTCCCTTGTTGCAACAATCAGAACTCAAAATAGAGGTCTTCACCTGACTCAGCTGCACCAAATGCACTCTCAATGGCATCCAAGCACTCAGCAGGCATGACATCAGCCTCAGCTGTTCGCACTGCTTTCACTACTGCAAGTGCAAGTCCTCTGATACACTCCATAAATCGTCTTCGCTTTTCTATACTTGAGCAGTCGCTTTCCTCCACCATTAAATGTGCCTGCTCGAGCCAGTGTTCCAATGCCTCTTCCCCAACTGGTGTAGCTAGTGTGCCCGAGAACATCCTTAGGCGACGATAGCCGCTGTTCTCACCTGTAGGTCTCTCTATTTTCGACAACACATCCCCAACTGCCCAAATGATGGACTCAGCAGAGCCATTGGACGCTGAGGCGTCCAGCAGATCTTTCAATGGGGTCTGGCTAGGTTAATCAGGAACAGGATGCTCACCTGCGACAATGACTGGCCAAAATTCTTCCACTGTCAGAGGGAACCCTAGTGGGGTCAATTTCCTTTCTTGTTTCACAAAGCACGCTCAATCTGTTCAATTTGGTATTAAATCTCCTTCCCCTCACTCGCACACGTCCCAAAGCTTTCACAGTTTCAAGAGTCTTCTCTATCTCTTCAACATCATAGCCTTTAGGCACCAGGGCAAGTAAGGCATTTTCTTCATTGAGAAACTCACCTTGACACCACTCTCTGAGCTCCGTAGCCAGCTCTGATTGTACTGACTTAATATCCATAATGAAAAGTTCTTATTGCAGTAATAATAAACTAATAAAAAGGGAAAATGTACAATTTTAAAGAGTTAAGTATTTTGCCTAGTGCACCTTTAATGTTATTTATTTAACACTAAATGCACAAAATAAAACCATAGGTTTACCCAATCTAATCCCAGCGGTGCCTCCAATTTTATGTAGAGCCCCCTTGCTCCTTTCAGGGCATCATGCAGGGGTTTTGCTACCCTAGGTCCTCTATAACAATTAGTTATTAAATTAGGCTATACCTTGGTATTAATAAATAAATCAAGCGATTTAAAGCAAATGTTAGTTTCCTTTAAATTCACACATAAACCCACATCCAAATGAATAGTAAATTAGTGTTTAGTCTCTTTCAGTTATAAACTAAATAGTAAACAAAAAGATTCATAAATAGTATATTCAAATATTCTCTTCCCAGTAATACACTCTTGTGAAGTAGAATATAGAAAATAGAAAAGGAAACTTATAAGATAATGCTAAACTAAGTTGGCAACTACAATGAAATACCCCAACGTCAGTGCCTTTGATGCAGTAGAGATGCTTGAGTGCGTAGAAATAATCAGAGTAGGTCTCGAATGAGATGTGACGGCGTATGATAGAAAAGGTTCCTGGCTCCTGCTAGCACAGCGTCCATGAGCTGCAGGCATGAACAACACGTGTTGAACAGCACCTCGCTGCGAACGATGTTTGCCACGGTGTAAACTTCTCCTCTGGCTCCTTACACGACACAGCCTGCTCCCCTGACTGGCGAACAATGTCCGTTTTCTCAAGCACACAACATAGCTAACTCACTTTGAAACTTACAGTAACAAGAATGGCGACTGTCCAAACTTTTACAGCGATTAGCAGTAAGTAGGTTTTCATAAACAGTCCCAAAGTCATTGTAGTAATGTTATAAGTTCCCCCGTTGTTCACTAGGGTTACTACTATGTTTACTGATCAGAAATACATGGGTTACATATTTCCATTTTTACTTCATCGCGGATTCCGACTTCATACGCACACATCAGTATCTCGGTTCTTCCCTCTCTCTTCAATTCACTACAACATTTCCGGCTGTGACGGGCAGGTGTGAGCAACAAAAAGGAAGCGATCACGCCAAGTCTCAGGGAAAAAGGATGGTTTAATATAAAGTGTGCAAACCTAAAACCCGTGCAATAGATCCAAATTAAGGATATAATGACCAGCGGTCAACGGGTACAAAGACAAGACATATATAGACAGACAAACGACCATCAGGTGGGAACGGATCACGGGCTCCGCCCACCTGAGGGGCGTACACGACGTCACAAAACAACAACAACACAGCCGCTGTGGACGGAGGCGACCGGTAGGGGGCCGCCTCACCGTGACAGACCCCCCCACCAAGCCGCACTCCCCTCCACTGGGTGTGTGGCACACATCGGCTGCACACAACACGAAGGGGCAGGAAGGCAAGGACAGGCAGGGACACACCTCCTGCAGTCCACGAGCTGAAACACAAAACACATAACGTTAGTCAGCTCACCTCCCTGGGCGGGACCCTGGACCGACTGGGCCGTTAACAACACATAACCACGCCCCGGTCGGTCACAGGGCCCTCGCGCCCTAACCGGCCCTTGGCCGGTGAGCTCCACAGGTGTGAGGACGAGGAGCTATGGCTCCTGTGTCGTCCTTAGCGTATGTGTGTGTGCAGGTTACCTCCCCGAGGCGTGGCTTCTTCACCTCCTGGACCTACCTCCTCCCAGAGCTGACCCCTGCCTTCTGCTAGGGGTCACCCCAGCCTCCTGGGGGAGCCAACCCCTCCCGGGGTCCCTCATCACAAGGTGGACTCCTCCACCCAACCCAGGAGCGCCAGAGACCGAGGCCCAGAGCACCCCCGACGCGGGCTAGGGAGCAGCCCCAAGGGCCTCCTGGTCACCCCGGGCAGGAGGGAGGATCTCCTCCCTCAGCAGGAGCATTTCAGACCGGAGCCCCATGGTCCCCAAACATCCGGGGGCCCCAGCCCTCTAGGGAGGGGCTCTTCATGACCGGGCTCCGGTCACCCCACAACACAAGGGGGCTCCTGCCAGGTGGAGACCCCCACAAGGTCCAGGAACACCACGACACCGCCAGGGGGAAGCACCTGCACAGAAACAGCACACACACACACACACACACACACACACCCCAACACCAACATAGAACACAAACGCGCCTCAGACGCCCTCCGTGCCATACCCAGTGGCACGGGACCACAACCGCCCCCCTCCCAAACACACATTTAAGGGGAGGAGCAAGCGTGGAATTACACTTAACAGTAGACAACACGCTAGGACACAACACACACACAAAGACTAGACAAGCAAACAAAACGGTGCACAGACAGACAGACGGGACCTACACATGCGTGCTCTACATAAACACACAGTGACGCGCGCTGCTCAGAGTCGCAGTCGCTCCCCACATTTAACACAAGACACACGGGGAGCGAGGCGACGGTGACGAGCGGCGACCGCGCCACACACAAAACATTCAACATAGAACATAACGAGCACGCACACTGATCCACACCTCCGTTGACATGAACACACGTTTTAACAAACACAAAACATGAAGAGCCTTTCCAGGGAAGACGCCCTGGTCTTCGCCGTGCCACAAACACAGACACGGCGGAGCTCTTCAGACAAACTAACAAACAGACACGAAGAGTTTTCCCAGGGCAGACAGCCCTGGTCCACGCCGTGCCACAAACACAACACAAAAGCACGGCGGAACTCTTCACAAAACACCACGCAGACAAACACTTACCACGAGACATGACCACGAACGAAGGAGAAAGAAAAAGAGACTCGGCGGCTTCCGAAGGGTGGCTGGTCATTCTGTGACGGGCAGGTGTGAGCAACAAAAAGGAAGCGATCACGCCAAGTCTCAGGGAAAAAGGATGGTTTAATATAAAGTGTGCAAACCTAAAACCCGTGCAATAGATCCAAATTAAGGATATAATGACCAGCGGTCAACTGGTACAAAGACAAGACATATATAGACAGACAAACGACCATCAGGTGGAAACGGATCACGGGCTCCGCCCACCTGAGGGGCGTACACGACGTCACAAAACAACAACAACACAGCCGCTGTGGACGGAGGCGACCGGTAGGGGGCCGCCTCATCGTGACACCGGCGACCTCTCACCTCTCAAGCTTCTGATTGGTTACCGAAATGAAGAAATAACGAAAGATTACGTATCTTTACAAACTTCCTTCACATTAATAGAAACATCTTTCTACTATTTACATCCTTCAGAAAATAATAAAGAAGCAAACATATATATATACACATTTCAAAAACCCTGTATGCATATTGTCACGTAGGGCTACGCCCCCTCTCCTAGCTGTCACTCCGGTTTCCCTTGTTCCCTGCTCCTGAATCCCGCCCTGGGGTGAGTTTCCCAAAACGTTCTTAGCGCTAAGTACTTCGTAACCTCGTATGAAACGTATGAGGTTAAGAAGTACTTAGCGCTAAGAACGTTTCGGGAAACTCACCCGTTTGGTTTCCCATTGTCTGCCATGCCCGTTTCATCATTGTTATCACCTGTTCCTAGTTTAGTTCCATGTATATTAGTTCCTGTGTCTCCAATGTCTGGTCATCGGTTATTTTGTTCATTCCTGTTCTGTCATTTGATGCCGTTTGTGAGTTTGCTCTTTGTGTTTTCCATTATCCGTGTATATCTGCCTGTTCCATGTTTCCCCCGTCGTGCTTAGTTTCCTTGTATGCCTGTGTATATTTCATGTTCGGACTGCCTGCCTGTTATGACCCCTGCCTACTATTTCGACTCTGCCTTTGGAATTCCATTTAATAAATCTCGCTCTCCTCAGCGTTTGTGTCCGCCTCCCTGTTCTGCCTCGCGCAGATCGTTACACATATTGCATTACATTCTCATTTAACATGACGTCACCACACACTCAATGTAATGAATGCTCATTATCAAAGGTCTAAATGTTTTTAACCTTTTTAAACTAAACCTTTTTTATTAAATCATGAACTCTATGTAAATTATTTATTACATAAACTCTTTATTATTAAAGGATGTATTTTCATAGGGCTACACTTAGAAAGAACTGGGCACCTTCCAATTAACAAGCACAGACCACATTGTAACGGTGGTGAACCCGAGGGTAGAGATGGTCCATAAGCAGGTATGAATATACTTGATTTAATAACAATAAACAAATAGCAGACCCCGTAGGGAAGGCAGGCAGCAGCACAAAAGGGCAAGGCAAAAGGGGAGAGTCAAAAACCAGGCAGAGAATATCAAAAAACCAAAAGACTTCAGAAGGCAGGCAGAGGTACAAAAGGGCTAGGCGAAACAGGAGGGTAACAAAAGACCAGAGCAGGGATCAAAAACCAGAATCAGTCCAAAATGTAATGCAAGAAATAAGGCTTGGTAGAGTCACTCAGAGAGGCAATACTTCGCAATGGTGTGTGTGTACAGAGTCCTTAAGTAGGGTGTGGTGACTGTTTCATTGGAGTCAGGTGTGCTGGTCAGTATTCCGGCGATGGCGCCCTCTGGCGGTCACGGGTGTGATTGCCATTCCTGACACACATCAGCTACATTACTACCAAAAAGAACAAAAAGCAATGATCCATCCATCCATCCATTTACATCTGCTTATTTGGGTCTGGGTCGCGGGGGCAATAGCCTAAGCAAAGAGGCCCACCCCCCGGCCAATGAAACCAATGAATAAGAAAAATAGAATACAAAGCAAGATTAGCAAACACCCATGCACAGCCTGCCAGAGCATATACCATGATTTGAAGGATCCAAAGGCCACAGAGGACTGGATGGGCTGGTGTCTGTTGTGATGATCTAAATGCATGTTTTAAAGAAATGTTTGTTCAACTTTTTACTGCATGTAATGTTTCATGGTGTTGTTACTATGGCACAACAAAGACAATAATGTCAATTTACTATGGTGCTGTCTCATTTCACTGTCCCATTTTAACTGAATTGGCCCATTTTAACTGAACGTTGAGACAAAGACCAAGAGGGCTTCTAACTCATTTAAATCTAAACCAATTAAAAATGTGGGGAAAGTATAACAAAAAAAAAAGCATTTAAGTGATTGAATTGAATAACCTTTATTTATCCCACGAGTGGGAAATTCAGATCCCCCGGGGCCATGGTGTAAAGCACCGAGATCCCAGAGTAGCCACTGTATCAAGAGATGCGCCGCCGTTCACAGATTGTGGGGAGAAACAAGGAGAGATACACATTAGGAGGAGACAAAAAATATGACCACAGTTTATTTTCACAACAGGACAACAGTCTGTGTGCATGCAAAAAATCCCCATAGCACATACTGTACAAGCATTGATAACACAGACACTCAAGCAGAGAGAGGTGTGATTCATTCAGAGCCGTAGAAAGAGAGAGTTGCGACACACTGTGATCTCGCCGCTCAGAGGTCACGTGGTTCATGGAGGACCGTATAGTTCCAATCAAACACGAACACTGAATGGTTTTAAACGGGAAAGACATCAGCGGTTACCGTATTTCTGGTAAATATTACAACATACAGGGTTGCCAACACGCATTTGACCGTTTTCACACGCTCTCACGCCACACTTCCGATATCTCACGACGAAAAAAAATATCCAGTTTATTTACCTCAGATCCACAGATGTGATTCAATACGTTACTAGCTCGCTAGCTCTGGCGCCATCCACCGGCGATATAACACTTAATCTGCTTTATATCAACTTAATATTTATATCAACTTTCAATAAATATTTATTGATATAATTTTTATAGTATCTTTGAACAAAACTAGAGTTACAAATAGCCTGTTGAAGCAGCCTGCACTATTAAAGGTTCAGGCATAGATTTATTTAGTCCACAAAACAACACTAAAAACACATTTAACATTTATTCTGTAGTCTACACTACAATACTAAAGTAACATCATTAAATACATAAATTAATTCATTAGCCACATTACAACACTAAAATAACATTATTAAATACATAAATTAATTCATCCCTAACATTTTCGTTTCACATCAAACTTCTACAGATTGATTTCTTATTGAACATGGTTGGCTGTGCAGCATTTGGATGTACCAATCGGTCCGAGAAAGGGATCCGGATGTATGGGTTTCCAAAAGATACCTACAGAAGAAAAAAGTGGTTGGCCCAAATCAGTAGAAGCAACCTGACCATCACAAGAAATTACAATAACAGAAAACTATGTGCAGTAAGTTCTGTTCATACACCATATGTGCAGATCATGATTTATTGTTTCATTTTTGTGTTGCATTGCGTACCTGACTTCAAATAAAGATATGATATGTGGTCTGAGATTCTGTGAGGAATATAAACTCATTCTGCAGGCACACTTTGAGGGAGAACAATTCACGACAACCAAAACAGGCCAAGTGAAATTGAAAGCTGATGCTGTTCCAACCATATTTATCCATCGTCCTGAGCCTAAGAAAAGGAAGGCCCCTGCTCTGAGAACCCCAAAATCTCCTGTCATTTCTCTTGCAGTGACGAGTGACCACACATATTGTCCTAAAATAAAATTTGGTATGAATGATTTTAAATAATAATTCATACGATTATAATTAATAAAGTTAATTTGTATTTCAATTGCTAACCCCGTTTTTTAAACCTAACAATGCCATGCAATAATTTCAGATATTACTGAAGGAAATGAGGAAAGACAGAGAAGGGAAAGTGAGGGAAGTGAAATAAGGGAAGGTGGAGGCTGTGAGGAGACTGAGAGAGGTATACCAGAAAGCAGTGAGCCAAGTACGAGTGTGCAGCATCCAAGTGAGCCAGGGGCAAGTGAGAAAGACCTGAGGGAGAACCTAAAAACACAAATAAAAAGTTTAGAAGCAGCCCTTAAACGACAAAAAAGAATAAATGCAGTCCTACGGAGAAGAAATTTAGTTAGGGAAAAAAAATTTGGGGCAGTTTTTTCTAAAACTCAGATGAATGCAATTGGAATGAAGAGCAAGAGGGGCATCAGATGGGGAAATGACATCATTAAAAAGGCCATAAAACTCCATTTTGCTACAGGCGCAACAGGCTACAAGCTCCTGCAGGACATGAAGATTCCTCTCCCTGACATTAGAACCCTGCAAAGAAGACTACAGTTTATAAAGATGCAACCAGGAATATTGGGGGAAGTGTTAACTATAACAGTAATACTAATCACATTTATGGAGGATTATATAGGAAACGATGAATAATTCATTAACTTACCAGAAAAACAGCCGCGGAAATGCTTCAAATATACGCAGTTCAATGCTGGAACTATAGCATGTTTGGAACTATTGGTCTCCCCATGGCACGTTTACTTCCGCATTCCTGAATTACAATAGGAGTCTATGGGAGTGTCGCAACTCTTTCTACGGCTCTGGATTCATTCAGTTAGGGAAGGAGGGGCCAGAAGCCTGGCACACAGTCTTTGTGTCAAAGTTCACGGTGGAAGGTGAGAGCCATCTCTGACTGTCTCTGTGTGAGGGTAGGAGCAGGTAACCAAGACGACGACCTTCTGGGAGAAATTTGTTTGGGCACCAATGCAGAAGCAGAATGAAGAATTTAGCAAGAAGCTCGTCCTTGAGCGCTTGAGCACACAAAACTACTCTTAAGTCAGCAGTCTCCCAACTGATCCAAATTCACGCATACAGCATTGATTCCATCCACGGTCGACTCCAAGCTTTTACCAACAGTCACAGTCTGTGTTCCGACAGCTCTACCCACCGCATCAATCATGTTGGGCACTTGGCGTGGGCATTCGATAACTGACCCCACTCTTTTAATTTCCCGATACACCAGGGCAACACCTAATCCAAACAGCAGAAACCCAGTAATCAAAGTTCCAAATAAGAACACATTTAATTTACATTTATGGCATTTAGCAGACGCTCTTATCCAGAGCAAATTACAAAAGTGCTACGTAGTTGCTTGGAATCTCAAAGGTAGTATAGAAAGTCCTGAACACAAGGTACTCTAAGCTGGAAAAACCACTAGACCAGGCATGTCAAACATACGGCCCGCGGGCCGGATCCGGCCCGTTGGATGATTTAATACGGCCCGGCATAAATTTCTGAGTATGTCAAAAAAAGAAGCGAGTCTCTAGCTCATTTCTATCAAAAGTTGTGATTTTTAAAAAATGAATACAAATCAAATGCTCTCTCCGGTCGCTAGAGGGCAGTAAATGACAGCATGCAGCACTGACACGAGTTAAGGCTTCAGTCACAGGATGCGATTCCACTACGAAGCGATTCCGCTACGAAGGATAAATTTGGGTCCGTGGAATTGAATATGTTTTATCAATATCTCGTGCCAGGTTACCCCAAATTAACAGCCATGGCTGCATAAGTTCTATCCATGTTTGGGACTACTTATCTTTGTGAACAGGTGTTCTCCGTAATGAACAATAATAAAACAAAGCAGCGCTCAAGGTTAACAAATAAACACTTGAATGACATTGTTAAATGTGCTGCTACTCAGGATTTGACACCTAATATCGATGCACTTGTGAAGGCAAAAAGATGCCAAGTTTCAGAAGCCAGCAGCAGCAAGTAGACTGCAGGAATGCAGTGAGAGAGAGAGAGAGAAAAATAAGTGTGATGACACAAACTTTGTTTGCACTCATGAATACAGATCATTAAAAATAAGATTCATCTGGTTTCATATTAAAGATAATTAATATTGTGCAGTATGTTCTCAGCTTCAGTAGGCCCAGCCTAATAGTTTGACTACCCATGCACTGCTATAACTTTTATTTTGTATTTCTTTTTTTATTTATTTCAAAGCAGTATGACAATTAAGGTGAAAATTTTTTTTTTTCATAGCTCCCACTTGAGTTTGTTAATGTGGTGAGTTGCGTCAGGTGTAAAACTGCGTTCTTTGCAAATCTTTTTTTTTTTCATTGTTTGTGAATAAATGTGTTGTGCTTAGAAAAGATCCCTTTTCATCCATGATTATAATATGTAGGGTAGGCTAAAAATGTAGGCTGAACGATAAAGCATAGTACTGAAAAACAAAGCTAAATATTTGGAGTCGACATTCTTTTACTGATCCGGCCCACCTAAGAACAGAAAGTCTGGATCCGGCCCCACAGCCAAACTGAGTTTGACATGCCTGCACTAAACGAAAATCATATGATACCTAACAATTATGCCAAGTCATTATTATATCTGAATATACACATCACCTGAGGAAAAGGACAGTAAGCAATTCCTATAACCCAATTATGCACAATACCTGAGAAAAAGACAGTAAGCAATACCTATAACAAATACCTGAGGAAAGAGACAATAAAGCACAGTAGACAAAAGCACAATTATGTGAAGTGTAATGCGGCGGGTATGAACACTTGGTAGAAAAAGGAAACAAAAACAACGTGGAAGACTCAACGCGTGAATTGAAACTCAACCGTTGATACTCGGGAGAAAACAGAAACGAAAACGAAGCGGAAAACTCACCCGTAGCGAGAGGGTGGAAAAAATAACAAAGGCAACTAAAAAGACGCGGAAAAAACTTGTCGCGTAAAACCGAAATAAGAACACCAAGGGAAGAATCTGGCTACAGGCAAAAACAGGCAGGAGATAGAAACTCGAATAAGTGACAGGAGTAGCCAGAGATACAAGAGAGAGTGGAAGGTGATGAGACACCTCACAAAACAGCACAACGGCAGAGAAAGCAAAGAAGGGCTGAAGTCGTGCCAGCATAACCAAAACGAAACAGCAATGATCCATCTCCACTAGCTTCCTTAAGAAGCCATGGCAACAGGTGAGACGGATCATTGCTGATTGTGTCGATGTAGTCTAGGGCTGACTCGGGTGCCCCTTGTGGAGGTAGATGGTGTGGCATCCGAGCCAGCCCTGACATAAAGTGCATTTGAAAGAGGTGGGTCTTCAGTCGGCGTCTGAAGACAGCAAGTGACTCCGATGTTCGGACACACAAGGGAAGTTCATTCCACCACCTTGGAGTTAGGACAGAGAAAAGTCTGGATGCTTGTCTCCCATGTGTCCTCCTGGGATGATGGAGGATCAAGACGAGACATACTTGAGGCACGGAGGGCTCTGGGTATGCTTCTGGGTTTTACCATGGCCATCAAGTAAGGAGGAGCTGGACCATTCTTTGCTTTGTAGGCCAGCACCAGGGTTTTATATTTGCACAGCAAGGGAGTGACTTAGCGCGAACTTGGGAAGGTTGAAGACAAGCCGAGCTGCAGCGTTCTGGATCAGTTGCAGGGGTTTGATGGCATGCATAGGAAGGCCAGCCAGGAGGGAGTTGCAGTAGTCCAGTCTTGAGATGACAAGGGACTGGACAAGGACCTGAGTGGCCTCCCGAGGGAGAAATGGCCGAATCCTCCTAATGTTGTGAAGGCCGAATCTTCATGATCGTGTTGTGTTAGCAACGTGGGCCGTGAAGGAGAGTTGATTGTCGACAACTACACCAAGGCTACGTGCTTCCATGGAGTGATCACGGTATTCTCGAATGGGAATCCTCAACAACTTCCAGGGAGAAAGGCGCAAGTCACAAACTACGCCACATCCCCCATGAGTCAAACACATATACAGATGAGAACGTTCCGTCTGGCCATGTGGGTTCTCCCGCATTTTGACTCCTCGTTGAAAAAATTGTGTCAATTGCGTTGAGACTAGGTGTGACCTGCAATAGTCGCTGATTCGACTATAGTCGACTATACCCCCTAGTCGACTATGAACGTCATAGTCGAATGTACCATTCTAACTGCGTGGAGGTGCCCAAGGATGCAGCTAAGCATTAGTTGTTACATGAAATGTCTTTGTTTTCGTTATATGTAGCCTTTTGTCAAATAAAATCATCCTAATTTCTGTTAATAAATATTTTCAAATGGTGTTTGCGCATTAACAATAGGCATCTTACTTACTACACAATAATAAATCACACCCTGCAGTTGCACAATCCAAACGAGCGGAGCTGAACACGCAGAATACGCAGCATCTACCGAGATTATAATGGCTACTAAAAAACTTCAAAAGTATTTTGAAAAAGATAAAGATGAGTAAAGTGCAAGTTATGTCATCAACGTCTTTCATTTCGCACGACAACAACCAACATGGCATACCATTTAAAACGCGTAAGGCGAAAAAAAACCAGTTCAGTCGTTTGTCGTTTCGGTCGCGTCATCTCGTCTCGTCGCGGTGCATCTCGGCAAGTAAGCCTATAAACATTTTTTGTTGTTTGCTTTTAAACACCGTTATTTGAACCTTTCCTTATATATTTTTTTGCTGTTGTGTGTCATTTTTTTATATTTTCAGGCAGGCATATTTTATTTAAAATATTTTTGACATTTTGCACAGTGCCTGTCTGACAGTTCGATATGCGCAATGCGCACTGACGGTTAATGTTCTCTAACGTTTCATAAAAAATAAGTAAGTAAATAAATAAAAGCTGAATAAAGCCAACCTACCGTATTTATTCATTTATCTGAGTGTTTTAGGTTTTTACTTTGAAGAGGAAAAAAGTCCTGAATGAGAACGGGATCCCGTTTAAGATGCTCTAAATAAAAAATAAATAAATAAACCCGATTCGGCTATTGGTCGACTAAAGGGAAAAGCTGACGAATCAGATTCGACTATGAAAATCCTTAGTTGAATACACCCCTAGTTGAGACCACCTGATCAAATTCATTTTCTTTGTTAAAATTTGAAGAGCAGTGTCAGAGATCCAGGTCAATTCAAAAAAATATCTTTAAATCTCAGGCATAGCATATTTGATGGTCTTATAAACCAGAGCAGAAGACGTCAAAACCAGACTGAAACGGATATAGTAAGACGCCATGTTATAAAATGCGCTACACTCCCTCTGACCAATAGATGTCACTGTGCACCCATAAAAACATGCTTGATTGTATTTCCTTTTTAGAACTAATTTTCGTGAATTATACTAACATAAGTTTACATAAAACAAAGTGTTATTTATTTTCCTCATACGTATATATAAATATTCAGAGCCTTTAGTAAGTTTGCAGAGGATGTATGGCATTGTCAAATGCTAGGTAAGGTATAGAACCTACATCTCCAAAAAAAAAAAAATGATCACATAGAACAATGAGGACATTTTGGTAATCACTCCAAATTGTTGAACAGCAGTCTAAAAATATGTTCTGCTAAATTCCCAGGGTATTCAAGAAATGTATTAAAGAAATGTGTTTGGGTCATTCTGTAGGAAAGTCAGACGTGGTAAATATATTTTCATTCACTGTCATCATTAAGCAGAATACCATGTGACCAGCACAGACGAGTGCACAGCATTTAGTACAAAGGCGTTCCTGCTGCAGGCTTGTGAGACTATAAATGAAAGCAGGTCTCATCAGTGCTGGCACTGCCCTGACATGCAGAGAGAGATGAGGCTGCACATGAAAAGCATTGTGCCTGACACTGGCCTGGCATAAAAAAAGGATGAAATTACTCTTTTAAATCTGCTCTTAATTACAGCAGGGACACAGACTATGATTCCTGTATCATTCATTAAAGTTAAAGTTAAGTTAATGTATATGTTATATATAAATGAAAATCATGAAACAGTAAAAGTGACCACTATATTCAAGACTGGGTTTTCTTAGCAGCTGTGAAATGAAAATGAAAAGTTTCTAACAGTATTTAATAATTTTGTAATTTGCAATTGTTACCTAAAATAATATTTTCACTATATATTTTCATAATTTTTATTACATGTCTTCATGGTAAATTGTTGATGTCCTGTTTAACAACAGACAACAGAAGAAGCAAAATGGACAGGAGCCTACAACAAAATTGGAAGACAGAAAACATTTCTCTATGTTACGAACATGATTCTGACTCATGTCACAAGATCATCTTTCCCCTGGCTTTGAGAGTTGGGATGTATTTCCTCATTGGTTTCATTATATTTTTTACATTAGTTGGAAACCTGCTGGTCATCATTGCCATCATTCATTTCAAACAGCTCCACACCCCGACTAACTACTTCACTCTCTCTCTGGCTGTAGCTGATCTGCTTGTAGGGGGTGTTGTGATGCCTCCTAGGATGATACGCACTGTGGAGACCTGCTGGTATTTTGGAACTGTGTTTTGTAAAATAATATCTAGTCTTATTGTTATGTTGTGCTCTGTCTCTATTTTAAATCTTGCTTTCATCTCTGTTGAACGATATTTCGCTGTATGTCACCCCCTGCTGTACCACAGGACTATGACACCTCATGCTACATTGTTCATTATTGTTTCATGTTGGATCTATTCTGGTGTAGTGGGCACCATAGTCATGAAGTTAAACTCTAAAAATAGTAATGTTTTATGTAAGGGGGCCTGTGTTATATTTGTAGGGACGATGTCAACTTTGATACTGACTTTATGCTGTTTGTTCCTCCCCACTATTATAATGGTGAGTTTATATATGAAAATATATGTTGTTGCACACAGACAGTCACATTCAGTCCACAATGCTGTCTCTCAGCTAAACACATTAAGAGGGCAGCCCACAATTAATAAGACAGAGATAAAAGCTACTAAAACACTAGCCATTGTTATGGGAGTATTTTTATCGTTTTGGACACCACCGTCTATGTACACGACATATGTGGCATTTACTGGTAACAGAAATGAACCACAAGTCATGCAGATAATTTCTTGGACTGTTTATTTTAATTCAGCGTGTAATCCTATTGTGTATGCCTTCTTCTACAGATGGTTTAGAAAGGCTATCAAAGCTATTATATTAGGCAAAATATTTCAGAAAAGTTCTTCAAGAATGAATCTGTTGAATTAATTTTTCCAACATAATACTGCAGATGTCTTACATAGTGATGTGAAATTGTTTATTTGACTGACATGGAATATACAGAAAAGGTTAATATTTGGTCCATATAATAAAAAATGTATTCAGTCAACAGCAGGCCTGTGGTTAGTCACTAGAAGTACTAGAGCAGGGGTACTCAAACATTTTCACATTTTATTTTTTCAATCACTGACGGGGCCGGGGAGGGGGGGGGGGGGGTGTTGCGAACGTAAATTGGCGACGGGGGGGGGGGTGGGGGGGTGGCTAGGGGGTGAACGCGTTTGGGCGTCTGCTACCTGTTTGTTGTTGCCATAAAGGCAATCCCCGGCATCGTCTTGAGATCGCGGTGCGCGATTTCAAAATAAGAGCGGATAGCGCGATTGAAAAAAAAGATTCCTAAAAAAAAACACTTTTCATAACAGCTTGCGGGCCAGAAATAGATAGCCCGCGGGCCGCTATTTGAGTATGGGGGTACTAGAGGATGGTTTATTATTATTGCTGTCCAGAGCAACAGATGAGCAGTAGCCTATAATACATCTGTCAGACCTGTTTTGAGTCATGTATCAACTACTTTCTGTTAAAAAAATATTAATAATTTTAAAGCAAAAATATAAAATAAAATAAAAAAAATAAAGCATTGTCTTTCTCTTTTTAAAACAATATCATAAACTATAAAACATTACCAATATTATAACATCAATTATAGCATCAATTATATTTCCAATGTTAAGCAAAACTGGTCTAACTAAGACCCTCTCTGTGGCTGAGATTATTTGTAAAACAATCATTTATATGATTACCTTAAGGTCTACGTGAGCCATTATTATTTTAAAGTAAAATCACTTTTACTTGAATGCAGGTTTTCACTGCTCCACACACTTCTCTTTGTACCTATTTGTCTTCATGGGCATTCTACAATGAGTACCTGATGGAAGAAGAGAAAAATCAAAATGCAGTGGATGCAGGCAGGATGAGAGGTCAGCCTGGGCCTTTCATCACAGCCCTTCTGTCACACAGCTCTGCCACACATCTCTCCTGTACTCCAATAATCTTGCTAGCTTGGTTCAAAGCCATTTAGATTCTTACATTTGTTTCAAATTCATATGAAACCAACAAATCACAGGAAAACATAAAACAGGCTTTAAAACTTTTACACTTTTTGGTGCAGGAGGTAAGTACTCAAAGTGACAGTATAAAAAAAACAAAAAAATCTCAAACAAGAATGAGGTAGGGTGACGAGACACCTTGTCATGACACAACAGAGAGAAGGGCTGGAGGTTGGCAACAAATAAGGCAGACAACTCAGCGGCGAGACACTGCATCTGTCTCCCTAATAAACACAGGTGCAGGCCATCACTGCTGATTGGCCTGAGGTCTAGCTCGTGGGCTCCTCCTAGTGGTGACTGAAGGACCCGCCCTGGGGCCAGCCCTGATAATCCTTATCTATAGCTGTCTCTCCTTCCACTGGTTCTGCCTCTCTATCTATTTCTTGGCTCTGTCCCTGTGACGAGAGTAGTGAGAGCGGCCTGCAGAAAGAACAGTGTCAGTATTTACAGGAAAAGCGTAGGGAGGATCTTGGAGCTTAGGATTTTCCAAGTCTTCTTCAGGCATACTGGGCTGCACAACAGTCTCCCAAACTGTCTGCGTGGTCTTTCTGATCTCATGCATCGACAGGTCACCTTGGCGTGCCAAAAGTGTGACATAGGTTCACACACAAGGGTGGAGGTTGTGCAAAAATAGGGTTTTGAAGGTCCTGTTTTCTATGAGACCTGGTCCATTTCTTCCCTGGAAAAATGTTTGGTTGACATGATTGCTGATGTTTCATCAAAGAAAGGGGAATACTCCTTAGCGAGGGCTCTGCAAAGCTGGATGTAATTGTCCCTAATGGCAAACGGCTGTGACTCTATGAACGTGCAGACTGATCTAGAGGCTTGATTTTCTCTTGTTCTGTTGCATAAGGCAAGTCCGAGAGGCTACACTCAATTTCTTTGAGGTAGTCTTCAACATGGTAATTTGACCTTACGGGGTCAAATAGCTCCATGTTCTTGGCTAGTGAATCTAGCAGCTTTAAACGAGGGAAATGTTCAAGGACATGTCTATTAGAAGAGGAAGGTGGACCTTCACTATCCAAGTGGTGTAACTCATGGTCAACAGGATGCCTACTGCCTCCAGTCTTTCTGTGCCTAGGTGGCAGTAATGAGGCTTTATGCATCTCAAGTTGAGAAATATCTGCATTTCTCCTTGAGGAAAGAGCTGGAGCATGTACGTCACTCTCCCAGCCTGTGCGTGGTATCAGTGGAATGATGCTCAGCATTGAAGTAAGGACTTATCTGCACTACCTGGTGAGACATCCCTTGTCTGTACATTTTGGTGTACATCAGAATGCCTCCTGCCGTCCTGCGCTGAGTGCATAGGGGGCAACAGTGAGCCTTTGTGCATCTAAAGTTGGGGAAAATCTGTGTTACCTCTTGAGGAAAGAGCTGTACATCACAGTGCCAGCCTGTGTATGGGTCCGTGGAATGATGCTCAGCATTCATACAAGGCTTCCTATCTGTTGTACCTAATGAGATGTCCCTGGTCTTGACATCACACAGAGGATATAGGTCTCCAGCATGCTTTCTACCTTCTTGGTTTCTGTCCTTAGGGGGCAACAGTGAGCCTTTGCGCATCTCAAGTTGAGAAATATCTGAATTTCTCCTTGAAGAAAAAGCTAGAGCATGTACGTCACTGTGCCAGCCTGTGCATGGGTCAGTGGAATGATGCTCAGCATTTAAGTAAGGCTTCCTAGCTGCTGTACCTGACGGGATGTCCCTGGTCTGGACATCATGCAGAGAATAAGGAGGACCAAAAGACATAGCATGATTAGTTTTACTCTTTTTGTTACTCAAGAGTAAGGGGGCAGAAGCTAGGGACGAATAAGAGGGCTCTGCTTACTCGTAGCAAGAGGATGCAGATGGGCATCTGCTCTAGGAGGGTGATTCTCCACAGAGGCTGTACTTTGAGCTTTGAGAAGCTGAACAGTCAGTAGTATCATATGGATACTCAGAGGAAGAACTAGTTACATCTAACCTAAGACTGTTCATGGGGACTGGGGCCGGGGATGTATGACATGTGTATCTTCACCTGTGGAGTGCTGACTATGTTGGCTTTCCACAGAAACCAATGTAGAAGTTCTAGAGGTGCCAGATCTAGTTGCAACAAAATCTTGCGCTCTTGCACGGGCAAGCTCACTCTCCCTTTGGAGGCGGGCAGTTTCTGTTAAGCCAGTGATGTTCACTTTTAGTGAGCACGTTATTTAGCGCATGAGTGGTCAGTTGAAGGTCGTGGTGAAGGCTCTCAACCTCAGAACAGAGCTTAGCAGTGTCCTGTTTAAGGAGTCTATTTTCCTTATGTAATGCCTCTAATCCTAGCCTAGCCTGCTGCTGACATAGAAGGAACATTTTAAAAACTAGATCTGGAACGGTAGGGGTCTCCTCAAAAGAGTCCTTTAGAGGTTTGTCAACGTCCTTTCCACCTGGTTCAAGCATCTGAAGAAGCAGAACAATCAAAGATGGACAAGTACCACATTTTCTGGACTATAGAGCGCACCTCAATATAAGCTAGCACCTAGCTTGCACCTAGCAAGTTGTTTTTTTATATGGAAAAATATATGTTGTATAAGCCACACTGGGCTATAACCCGCATATATCTACTGAACTGAATACAGTGAGTCCCCACTTAAAGACAGGTCTGGTTAACGACGGACCGGAATAATGACCAATTTTTTTTTATTTTGCGCGGTGCGCAGTGGCAGCACAGTGGAGTGTTGTGGAGTGTTATGTACGATAAGCTAAGGCAGTGTAGCCTCCACCACAGCCCATATCAGCAACGCGATCGCTCTTTATCACACTGTATGCATGCACGAGAACATTGTTAGTTTTTTCTATATGATATGTATTTACGATCAAAGCGTATCTAAATCTAAGGTCACGCTTAACGACAAAAACTGCTTTACGATGGACTTTTCAGTCTCTAACCCCATCGATAAGCGGGACTTGCTGTACATTTAACTGAACTGATCAGATTCTGAACGGTGCCTTTAGCGTTTCATGTGTGACAGTTTTGGCTTTCAGCCGGTGTTGTGTCGAATTATGACTCCCCTCATTTATCAGCGCATAAAGAAGCTACAGATGATATTGTCGATTTATGTTTCTATGCATAAATAGGAGCTAGACTTTATACATCACAGCAAACGGCACGACATTATCTATGTCCAAAGACACAATGGCTCAAGGGTGTTCAATTATTTTAAATAAAATACACACTGGCTATACCGAAGTTGACGTCTGACCACGACTTTGCAGTATTATGTCTAAATATCTAGTTAGGACAAAACTAGAGTCCTCAATTAACTAAGTTATAGTCACTGTAACTCTCTAATATCATCTGTAGCGTCTTTATGCATGTGCAAATGAGGGTACTCGCAATTTGGCACAACACATAAAAAATATTCTCCTTTGTGCCTGTTGCTTGCATGTGCTAAATGAAATTGAGCACTTTCTTCTTTGATTTACAACTTTGACCTACCACCTGATTCTCTGTCTGTTCCGCCCCCTGACAGGTGAAGAAAAATCTACAGAAAAGCCGCACCTCAGTATAAACCGCATTGTTCAAATCGTGGGGAAAAAAGTAGTGGCTTATAGTACGGTATTCTATTTTAGAAAAGCCATTGTTAGTCTCTCTAAGCGTACCTATAGACTAGTTCAAAAAGGAACAAAATCAAGTCAGCTTCAGTACAATCTGGCTTAGCTATTGTGCCAGGACCTTGTGTCTGGCAAGTGTGGGCAGGTAAAAGGGTAAAACCTAGATAGACAAGCCAAATTGGAACTTGGGGTAAAAAGAGTTGTGCAAGGTGATTATGGTCTCTGAAACTAAACAATAGCACACTGGACAATAGACTGCAACAGTGAAGTTATAGAAAGACAATGAAGTCTGATAACTGTGCTAAATAATTGTCCCAATACTTCTGCAGTACAGGGGAAATCAGTGAGATGCCACACAAGGTAAAGCAACTGAGTTACTATTGAAGTAATCAGAGTTTAATGTACTGACCCATCATGCGCTCCTCTTCTTGTGAAAGAGGGTAAACTCTGCCTCGAGGAGGAGTGGTGCCCTACTTCAGAGTGATGCTACAATCCCACAGACGATGGGGAAGAAAACATGTAGCTTTAGCCCGCGCTGAAAACCTCTCCTAGGTCTCGGTATTGCGAGGGAATGATCTGATGGACAGCGATGTTGGGACTTTCAATGCTGGTTGGCTGCACCAGCACCCTGGGGAGGCGCCTGACCCTACAGAGGGGTGTGACCCACCTTACCAACTTGCTAGTAATCCAGTTTATTATGGGGTTGTGCAGTTTAAACCAAGGCAGTCCTAATGTGACAGGATAATGAGTGACGGGGAAAACGTAAAAGCTTATGGACTCTGTGAGACCTTGGAAGTGCAAACGAACAGGTGCGGTGCGGTGAGAAATGAAACCCCCGCCCACAGGCCGGCCATCCAGTGCATGCATGCGTCTCGGCAGGTCCAATCCTCCGCCACGCTCCACCGTATCAGGTTCCCAGACACTCCCGAGTCCACTAGGGCAGAAACCCCGAAAGAGACGTCCCCATAAGAAATTTTAACAAACCAGAGTAGTAAATTCCCCGTCAAGGAAGTACTCGCCCGGGGACGACCCCTCTGAGAGCTAGGGTCTCTTGTAGGGGCCGTAGTAACTCCCACCTGCATGGGTTCTACCATGTCCTTCTCTTTAGGGGGCTCCGGCGTCGCGATGGGCATCTGCAGTGTAGTCGTGTTGGTTTTTGCTCTGTCCTGCAACAGCCGATTGAATGTGATAGCCAGCCTCACTATCTCATTGAAAGACTTCTCCTCCGGGCGGCAGGTCAAGTCGGCCCGTAGTTTGGGCTTTAGGCTGGCTGGGAACACATCCGTGAGGACTGCGTAATTCCAGCCGGTACCCGCGGCCAGGGTGCAGAACTCCAGGGCATGCTCGGCAGCGGACCTATTGCCCTGGCGCAGACGGAGCAGGCTTTGTCTGCAGGCACGTCCCTGGCGCGGGTGATGGACACCTCACGGAACTCACGGACGAAGGCATCGTAGTCCTGGAAAAGGGGCAAATCTCGAGATAATCGCCACCCCCCAGGCAAGAGCCTTATCAGTAAGGTGGGAAATCACATACTCAACCTTAGCGTGATCCGTAAGGAGAGGCTGGTATGTGAAGTAGAGGTTACACTGAACCAGGAAGCCCTCACAGCTTTTGGCGGCTCCTCCATACACCTCTGGGGGTGCTATGGGTGCTCGCTCTCTCCTGTTGGCCTGTATAGCTCTCTCTGTCTCCATCTGGGAAGAGAGAGCTTGCAAACATCCAGTAACTGAGGACAGTACCTCTCTAAGCTCCTGCTGCTATTTGCCAAGCTGCTATTGTTGCCCCCGGTCGCTCCAGGCTGCACATTCTGTGACAGAGGTATAAAGGCAGCTGGAGGCACTGGTTGCATGTCAGGAGTTTTATTATCCATGACACAAACAAAAAAAGAGCACGCAAAAGCAAAGCAAACAAAGCTTACCGCTCACACAGAGCAAATACTGTATTTTCTGTATCTTCTGTATTTTATCCATTATTTTAATTTATTTGTACCTTTTCTCTGTCTTAATTTTTTATTTATATTATTATTATTATTATTATTATGTAAGGTGACCTTGAGTGTCAGAAAGGCACCATCAAATAAAATGTATTATTATTATTTTTATTATTAATAATAATAATAATAATAATAAACAAGCTTAGAGTAGCAAGCTAAAGTACGTCTTCTGTGCAGAACGTCTGAGACACTGAAGTCCTCTAAGGAATGTGCAGCACTGGACTGCATGACCTGTGGGCATAAAAGGAGTGCATGCTGATAGTGAACAGGTGTTAATAATAAGGTGAGTTGGTGCAAGGGGGCGTGTGTGCAGTGCGTGAACGGGTGAGTGCACGCGCCCTCTGGTGGCCCCCTGGCCAACCCACTGTGACAAAGCCCTGTCAGGAGTCACTTAGAGCGTAGCGTAGCACCCCTTAAGCCCACAGAGCTTGTGTTTGCAAAGGATGTATGGCATTGTCAAATGCTAGGTACGGCATAAAACCTACATCTCCAAAAGAAATCATCACATAGAACAATGAGGATACTATTTCGGTAATCACTCAAAATGGATAAAAAGCAGTCTAAAAATAGGTTCTGCTAAATTCCCAGGGTATTCAAGAAATGTTTTGAGGGAATGTGTTTGGGTCATTTTGTAAGAAATTCAGACGTGGTAAATGTATTTTCATTCACTGTCATTGTTGGGCAGAGTATCATGTGACCAGCAGAGACGAGTGCAAAGGCGTTTGGTAGAAAGGCGTTCCTGCTGCAGGCTTGTGGGACTATAAATGAAAGCAGGTCTTTCATCAGTGCTGGCACTGCCCTGACACGTAGAGAGAGATAAGGCTGCACATGAAAAGCACTGTGGCTGACACTGGCCTGGCATAACAAAAGGATCAAATGACTCTTTTAAATCTGCTCTTAATTACAGAAGGGACACAGAGTATGATTCCTGTATCATTCATTTAAAAAAGCTAACGTATGTCGTATATATAAATGAACATCATGAAACTGTAAAAGTGACACTATATTCAAGGTTGGGTTTACTAAAAGTTTGGAACAGTATATAATAATTTTGTCATTTGCAATTGTTACCTTAAATATATTTTCATAATATTTTATTACATGTCTTCATGGTAACAAATTCTTGATGTCCTATTTAACAACAGACAACAGAAGAAGCAAAATGGACAGGAGACTACAACAAATTTGGACGACAGAAAACATTACTCTATGTTACGAACATGATCCTAACTCATGTCACAAGATCATCTCTCCCCTGGCTGTGAGAGTTGGGATGTATTTCCTCATTGGTTTCATTATATTTTTTACATTAGTTGGAAACCTGCTGGTCATCATCGCCATCATTCATTTCAAGCAGCTCCACACCCCGACTAACTACTTAACTCTCTCTCTGGCTGTAGCTGATCTGCTTGTAGGGGGGATTGTGATGCCTCCTAGAATGATACGCGCTGTGGAGACCTGCTGGTATTTTGGAACTGTCTTCTGTAAAATATTATCTAGTCTTATTGTTATGTTGTGCTCTGTCTCTGTTTTAAATCTTGCTTTCATTTCTGTTGAACGATATTTTGCTGTATGTCACCCCCTGCTGTATCAGAGGACTATGACACCTCATGCTACATTGTTCATTACTGTTTTATGTTGGATCTATTCTGGTGTAGTGGGCACAATAGTCATGAAGCTAAACTCTTTCCGTGTTGAAAAAAATAGTAATTTTTTATGTAAGGGGGCCTGTGTTGTTATGGTAGGGCCGATGGCAACTTTGATACTGACATTATTCTGTTTGTTCATCCCCACTATTATAATGGTGACCTTATATTTGAAAATATATGTTGTTGCACACAGACAGTCACGTTCAGTCCACAATGCTGTCTCTCAGCTAAACACATTAAGAGGGCAGCCGACAATTAGTAAGACAGAGAGAAAAGCTACTAAAACACTAGCCATTGTTATGGGAGTATTTTTATCATTTTGGACACCACCATCTATGTACACCACATATGTGACATTTACTGGTAATAGTAATCAACCACAAGTCATGCAGGTAATTTCTTGGACTGTTTATTTTAATTCAGCGTGTAATCCTATTGTGTATGCCTTCTTCTACAGATGGTTTAGAAAGGCTATCAAAGCTATTATATTAGGCAAAATATTTCAGAAAAATTCTTCAAGAATGAATCTGTTGAATTAATTTTTCCAACATAGTACGGCAGATGTCTTACATAGTGATGTGAAAAAAATTATTTTACTGACATGGAATATACAGAAGAGGTTAATAATTGGTCCACATAATAAGGATTAATCCTGTGTTAAAAGTGTTCTACCACCCAATCTGTGGTTAGACACTAGAAGTACTTTACTTTAATGGTTTTACTTTAATTGCTGTCCAAAGCAACAGATGGGCAGTAGCCCATAATAAACATGTAAGACCAGTTCTGAACCATGTATCAACTGCTTTCTGTAATAATAATAATAATAATAATAATATATTAATAAATTAAACAAAAAAGCTTTTGCATTTTATTTCCTTATGGATTTTTACATCTTATTGTATTTCTCTTAACAATATCAAGCTATATAACACTACTACTATTCTAAAATGTATGTTTCCAATGTTAAGCAAAACTGGTCTCACTAAGACTCTCTTTTTCACTGAGATTATTTGTAAAACAAACATTTTGATTGTGTTAAGTTCTACTTGAGCAAATATTAATTAACCCTCCCCGGTTGAGGACCTTTTTTTCTGTTTAAAGTAAAAGTACTTTTACTTGAATACAGGTTTTCGCTGCTCCACACACTTCTCTTTGTACCTATTTGTCTTCATGGGCATTCTACAATGAGTACCTGATAGAAGAAGAAAAAAATCAAAATGCAGTGGATGCAGGCAGGATGAGAGGTCAGCCTGGGCCTTTCATCACAGCCCTTCTGTCACACAGCTCAGCCCCACATCTCTCTTGTACTTTGATAATCTCCAATAATCTTGCTATCATGATTCATAATGCCATTTAGGTTATTACATTTGTTTCAAATCCATATTATGAAACCAACAAATCACAGGAAAAACATAAACAGGCTTGAGAACTTAAATTTTGTACATCTTATAAAACATTTCCATTAAGGTTTTATCAGTGTTATATAACATATGCTTCCTCTGACAAATCAAATGTTGTAGGCCCTTTTTTACACAGAGAATACATTTGGGGTTTAAATTACAATTTATTGTTCTGAGCAGTTTCTAACTAAAATGATCAAATCAAATCAAATATATTTGTATAACGCTTTTCACAACATATGTTGTCACAAAGCGCTTTACAGGATTTACAAGGTTAACAATACTATGGGTCCAAATCCCTAATAAGCAAGCCAAAGGCGACAGTGGCAAAGAAAAACTCCCTAGATGGTGGGGAATAGGAAAAAACCTTGGGAGGACCAAGACTCAAAAGGGAACCCATCCTCCATTGGGCAGCCAGTTAACACACAAATTACACAAAAACAAATTATACATACTAATACACAAGTTACAAATAAATCACACAATCAGGCTAAGTATAAGGTAACTAGAATGAAAGTTCTGGGTGTTGATATAGTCAATGTAAATGTCTTATGATGAACGCCAGGTTTTTATTCCGTGTCGGAGCTGATACTGGAATTGTAGGCTGCAACTGCTGTGTTACTCCCCAAGTTAACCTCGGAGAAGAAAGATGTGTGATGTGGTGAATATGTAACAGATTATTCAAAGGCCAAACTAAACAGATAAGTCTTTAGTTGAGTTTTAAACATTGAGACTGTGTCTGAGTCCTGAATAAAGGCAGGAAGATTATTCCACAGCTGTGGAGCTTTAAAAGAAAAGGCTCTTCCACCTGCTGTGATCTTTTTGATCTTAGGAACAGTTAATAAGCCTGCGTCCTGTGAACGAAGTGAACGTGCTGGATTGTAATCATCAATAAGTTCACTAAGATACTCTGGAGCTAAGCCATGCAGTGTTTTATATGTTAATAAAAGTATTTTATAGTCAATACGGAATCTAACTGGCAGCCAATATAATGACGATAGTACGGGACTAATGTAATCAAATTTTTTAGTTTTCGTTAAAACTCGCGCTGCTGCGTTCTGAACCAGCTGGAGTTTGTTTATCGATTTACCAGAACATCCACTCTCGCTGCCCTAGACCCAACTATTATTAGCTCTGTTTTATCTGGATTTAGTGCTAGAAAGTTACACGCCATCCGATGTTTTATCTCTTCTACACACTTCTCGATTTTACTGTTTACACCTAAATCATCGGGTTTAGCCGATAAATATAGTTGGGTGTCGTCTGCGTAGGAGTGGATACTGATGTCGTGCTTATGCATAATCTCGCCTAAGGGTAACATGTAAAGTGTAAATAGAAGTGGTCCTAGGACTGTCCCTTGTGGGACACCATATTTAACCTGAACAGATTTAGATGTTTTATTATTAACATTTACACATTGGAGGCGGTCGGTCAGATATGATCTAATACCTACCGTGTTTTCTAGTCCAGTAAAATGTTGTGGTCTACAGTATCAAAAGCTGCGCTAAGATCTAACAGTATAAGGAACAAGATGAGCCCATTATCTGACGATATCAGTAAATCATTCACTACCCTGAGTAAAGCTGTTTCAGTGCTGTGGTTCGGTCTAAATCCTGATCATGGATACTATTTGATTGGATACTATTGGATACTATTTCTAGAATTTTAGAGATAAATGGGAGATTAGAAATTGGTCTATAGTTGGCTAGAATCTGCGGATCGAGATTCTGTTTTTTAATCAAGAGTCTAATTACGGCGCATTTAAATTGTTTGGGCACATATCCTAGGTTAAGGGAACTGTTAATCATATTAAGTAAGGGCCCTGCAATAGTTGGGAGTATGTCTTTGAATAGACGGGTTGGAACTGGGTCGAATTAGCCCCGTCGACAGGGGGGGACAACCGGGTCTGTTGTCCCGGGCCCTAGGGCCAGGGGGGCCCATCAAAGAGCCCAGCAATTTATTTTTTATTTAAAGTCTATAATTTTTAAATAATCTTGAAATCTTCCATTAATATAAAATTCTGTACTCATAATAAGCTCAATGGCTAAAATATATATGTTTTTTACCTATCTGCATATTTTCCATTAAGTGCATACACCCCCGCCTCCCACTGGAAAATGGTTTGATCCAGCACCGACCGTAACTGGCTGGTACCCGCCTAACAGCGGGAAATACAGTTGATACAGGAAATACAGATAGTTAAAGAAAATAGAAATCTGGAGCGCAGAAAAGAAAGGAAAAACATTTACCTGACGAATTTTAAAGTTGCATTGTGTTCCAGGTTTGAAAAGTGCTGGAATTTAGGCTAAAGTACTTGAAAATACTTGAAATTGTAACTACTTCGTTTCACAACAAATATCTGTTTGAACAGAGCCTCGTGTAATTCCAGGACGAAACATGAGAGAACGTGAAGATGTTAAGATTGGGCGTTTTTAAAATAAACAACCATTAAATAATGTGATAAAAAGCAAATTATTTCGAATCATTTCAAGTATATGTATAAATATTTAACTTAATTAAGTTTAACGTGCTGGAAAATATTGAAATGGACCTTGAAAGTGACGTACAAGTGCTTTAATTCCACCTTGTAAAGCTGTATGAACCCTGCAAATGTGACTTTGTTCATTGCGCTGAAGTGCGAAGTTACAAAAGTCGAGAGGTGCATGACCTCGCCAATCGACAGCGCGTGCCACTGCGATTACGTCATTTTCGCGCAAACCCTCGCGCCGCTCACGACGCGACATGAAACTTTCTTGTCCCGGGCCCTAGCAAGACTGTCAACGGGCCTGGGTCGAATATACATGATGTAGGCTTAGACGAATGAATTAGTGTTGTGAGCTCTTTTTGCGATATAGGATCGAAGCCATTTAGCTCAGTAATATTTTCGGATGCTATTCCATGCTATTCTAAACACTTCTAGTGAGGTGGATCTCCATTTGTGCTCCGCTGCTCAAGCTGTCTGTTTTAGAAGATGAGTGTGGTCGTCATACCATGGTGCAAGCTTTTTCTCCCTAATTTATTTTGTTTTAACTGGAGCTACACTGTCTAAGGTATTGCTGAGTGTGGAATAAAACTGGTGCGTTGCCTGTTCTAACTCATTGGGCTGCAATGGCATAGTGCTCGGTAGCTAAATGATTAGTAAAAACTACATTAGTAAAAAGCCTCATCACTCCACTTGATAAAATCTTCCATGACGGGACTATGTTTCCCTTAATCCTTGAAAAGGAGACTTACAATGACAGTCATCAGCAAATTTCACAGTTTTTCTATTTACTAGAAAAACATCTATATAGAGCTTTTACAATAAAGGAGAGAGTACACAGCCTTACGTTTAACCAGTGGATGACTTTAGGTGTTCTCAAAAATACTTTTTATAGCCCCTACCCTTTATATTCTGTCAGATTAAAAGTTTATAATCTATCCTACCATACAATGAGCCAGGTCAAAATTATCCTTTAGTTTCTTTATAAAGAAACTGTTAAGGTGACAGTCCCGGACCCTTCCCTGTGGGCGTGCCGCTACGTTGTCTGCGTGCTGTTATGTCCATATTAGTACTTCCGTGGGTGTGGGTTGTCCGTGAGCGTGTTCGTAGTATCACCTGTGCCTTGTCTCGAGATCACGAGGGTCTGTATTAATCACCTATATAATGTGCGTTCGCGCAGTGTCTTGTGCTCGTCTTTGTCTAAAGTTTCGTGCCTGTGTGAGTTGTGTGATTGCTGTTTACACTCCGCATGGAGCTCCACGTGTTTGTTTGTCATCAATAAATGTTAAACGTTTCACAGTTGACGTTCGTTGTTCCCCTGTTACCGAGCGTCACAGAAAGACGAGCCGAAAAGAAAGGTATGCCAGGATACGCCACCCGGGCACCTAAAGGGAGGAGAAAGAGCCGACGTCACCACGGCTCTTCCCCAGTCCAGGGCCGAGACATCACCGAGCAGGAGATGATGCAGAACCCCGTTTGTGCGTACATGCTCTGCGCGGCTCGAGAGACGGAAGACGCTGAGGTGGCCGAACAACTCCGCCAATCCACGGTGCGCATGTGGGAGGAACAACATCCCGCCGCGTCCCTAGAGCTGCCACCCAGGGCTGTGGGCGGCTGTGTTTCGGGGGCGGGGAAAATCAAGCCCCAGCGCGCGTCTTCTCCCGTGCGTGTGCCTGAGAGCGCCGAGGAGAGGAGAGAGGAGGTGTTTCTCCAGGCGGCGTGGAGAGAGGGACTCCGCACGACGATGCGCGAGACCACCCCCCTGGCTGAAGCCGAAGAAGGCACAGAGGACCTGCTGGTTGTTTACGCGGGGATGGTGAGTGCCAGCCCTCCGGAAGACGAGTTCGGGAGCGAGGACTCGGAGGAGGAAGAGAAGGAAGGTGGAGTCGGCTACTCTCCTTCCATCTACTCCGCGCCGACGGTGTATTACGGAGAGGAGGGAGGAGAGGTCAGCCCCCCTCCATCGTTATACTCAGCCCCCACTGAGTGTTATGGGGAAGACGAGGGAGAGGTCAGCCCCACTCCGTCGGTGTGCTCAGCCCCGTCAGGAGACGAGAAGCAGGGCGAGGAGAGTGAGGGGAAAAGCCCTCCGTCTGTGTGCTCAGCCCCGTCAGGAGACGAGGAGCAGGGCAAGGAGAGTGAGGGGGAAAGCCCTCCGTCGGTGAGTTTGGTCCCGACCGTGTATAAGAGGGGAGGGAGCGGACCGGACAGTCCGCCCGCGTCAGAGAGTGGGGACTCCTTTGGGGAAGAGCCCATGGAGCACAAAGGAGGGACTTCCTACGGGGGGTTCCCAGAGAGAGGGGAGGGGCGCCGGCAGGCTTACAGGGCGGCAAGCCCCTATGGCACTCCTGGAGGAGGGAGCCGCGGACCTGGGAGGCTCGTGATCCCGGCGGCTCCGGACCTGCCCGTTGGTGTAGGTTCGGGGCTTTCCAGCTGCGAGCCCCTGGCGGGGGGTTCTGTTACGGTGACAGGCCCGGACCCTTCCCAGTGGGCGTGCCGCTACGTTGTCTGCGTGCTGTTATGTCCATATTAGTACTTCCGTGGGTGTGGGTTGTCCGTGAGCGTGTTCGTAGTATCAACTGTGCCTTGTCTCGAGATCACGAGGGTCTGTGTTAATCACCTATATAATGTGCGTTCGCGCAGTGTCTTGTGCTCGTCTTTGTCTAAAGTTTCGTGCCTGTGTGAGTTGTGTGACTGCTGTTTACACTCCGCATGGAGCTCCACGTGTTTGTTTGTCATCAATAAATGTTAAACGTTTCACAGTTGACATTCGTCGTTCCTCCGTTACCGAGCGTCACAGAAACTCTTTATCCCCCCTTTTAAATCAGTCCATTTTGTCTGATGAACTGTGTAAATTCCATCCTAACATACAAAGATACAGAAAAATTGTCATCGAGTTTCTGTTGTAATTATCTATTATTATCTTACTTATTGACTCGGGACTAGCATATGTCTCCAAAATCACACAAAAACTATGCTCATACCTGAGCATTGAATGGAAGTATCAGACCATCCATAAAGCAACGGGGTAATAATAATAATAATAATTATTATTATTATATTTATTATTATTATTATTATTATTATTATTGCATATTGCAGTTGCATTCATAAATACATGCAACTCAAAGTGCTTTACAGAATAAATAAAACAAAACAGAAAACAAAACAAACATAATAAAATAAGGTAATAAAATAATAAAATGACAAATAATTATTAAAAATTATTAAAAATAATACTGACATGTTGCATGACCAGGAGGACTACAATATTCAGAACCCTTTGCGACAACTTCCTTGTTCCTCCTTCCCTTATTATTAAAACTGCCACAGTAGGTTGGCCTGGACACCACCAGAGGGCGCGTACACACACCCCCTCTGTTACACGCACGCCCACAACCACACGGAGCACACCCTCTCAGTCTCGGTCACTCCTACCTTCCCAATCACTGGAGTACTGACACCTCTCACATAATCAGGTGGTGGTGTATTTATTCCCACAGGTCACGCTGTCCAGTGCTGCGCATTCAGCCTGCTACCCCGCCTCGCACCGTTGGAGAAAGACCAGGGGGGTATTCCACGAAGCGAGCTAACTCAGTAAGCCGGGCTTTTAAAGACAAGCCTGGCTCATTTTGCTCAAATTCGGTTCCACGAAAGAGGCTAGACTTGAGCCTCGCTCAGTTACTACAGCAACATATACATTTGAACTAACCTGCTCCGTACCAGGCTAAATTTGAGGCTTAGCTTAGCGGGGCCGCTTCTATTGGCTGAGCAGCGTGATGTCAGTCTCGCCATCCGGGAAACTGAATTGAGGAACAAGGTTCCGCTGCAGTTCTATCCATTAAATTGCTGTGGATGTAGCATATCATATCATATCTTTATACATTTAATTGAGTACTGTAATTATTAGTTTGGAATGATTGCAGGTTATTATTATCAAAATTTACTAATTATATTTCAAAATGCAATTTATACTTATTGCATTGAGTACATATTCATTGTTAATCAGTGAGGTTTCTGCACATTTTAATGTATTGGTTTAATCTTCACAAATTCAGGTCAGTGTAAAATAGAATACAGTGTCTAATCGCAGTTATGGTGCAGAAACATACATTAGCATAAACTCTATATCACAAAAAATACAATTCTTTGTACCTGAGTATTAATAATTATTAATACTGAGTAATTTAGGTGAAGATACTTTTAGGTATATATTTATCCCCATACTTCCTCTTTTGTGTTTAAATTACAAGCAAATCATATCACTCTGCAATTTACACATATTCAGTATAAATAATGTAAATGTGTGGTTAACTTAATGGTGCAAAAAGGAAATGGACACAGACAAATACCTTACCAAGATTTTCATACAGGTGATACAAATAATCCAAAATGTATGCTATAAAAGAACAGCTAACAGTGAAGGCTGAAGGCTGATTGACCATGGCATGCCCATTTGTAGAAAATCCAGTAGATGAGGGAGCGTGTGTAGTGCGCAGAGCATTCATGCTACCAGCTCCAAGGTCATTCCAGGACAGGACAGATCCACTGGGCTTTCCGGATGACTATTTATTTGAGCGCTACAAGTTCAGAAGACACAGTATTATAAATCTTTGTAAATTACTGGGGCCATATATTGAGAAGACCACTAGATATAGTAAAGCTCTTACCAAACCCCAAACGGTCTGTATCGCTTTGTGCTTCTTTGCCAGTCGTGCATTTCTGTACAGCTTTGGGGATGCATAACATCTTAGTAAGGCAACGGTCTGCCGCGAAATTCGAAAGGTTTACCTTGCGCTTAAGCGTTTCCTTAATATATTCATCAAATTCCCTGGTCACAGAGGCATCCTTCCCATCCTTTTCAGAACAGCTGGCATGTATTCATGAGAAGTAGTGTTGGTTTGATCAGTAACTTGGAGTTAAATGTATAACTTTAACAGACGCTCTTATCCAGAGCACTTACCAAAGTGCTTTGTATTCATCTTAATCAACTATTTCATGCTAAAATTCATTCAATTCAAAACACATTGAATTCTCTAGGATTCCCAAATGTCATTGGTGCTATAGACTGTACTCACATCTGGATAAAGGCTCCATCTGTACCCATGGAGGCAGACTATGTGAACCAAAAAATTATTTCACAGCATCAATGTACAGGTACATGCAAGTTTTGCCTACCCAACAGAAAATGTAAAGCATGTCAGTTCATGGGTTTGAACAACTTTCACCCTTTGTCACTTTTGCCATTGTTCTAAATGGTTTGCACCAGCCAATTTCTATTCTCCAACACTGAGGCAAAATAGCCCGGCTCGGTGCACAATTCCAGGATATTTCGTGCCTCCTCACTGGCACAGAGGTTTGCCAAAGGTAAGAATACTCCAACCACACAAAATAGTGCAGATTTGGCCTCAGTGTTTAACTCTACTCCTTATAATCGTAGGTGCTTTTCCTGGCTTATTGCTTGGGGATAGGGGTTACCCCTGCCAACCTTTTCTTCTTACCCCAAATACTCACATTTTTCTCCATTTTCTTTATTTCAAGCTCCAACTTCCGTATTTTTAGTTTTTGGTACTGCAGATCTGCTTTTTTACATTCTATATCTTAGAGCAAGTACCTTTTGTAGATCTCACTAATCATGGATTCCTTTAAGACTGAAGTATAGTCAAGAATGACAAGTATTTATTCATGTTGAACGGCATAACTACTACTCACGTGTTCTCTTGCAGAGGTGTGAGCTCTGAACATGGAGGCCTGAGGGTCTTCTCTGTTCTTCCATTTCCTTTAAACACAACACAAATCATGAGATCACACAGCACATTAATAGACAGATACATAGACACACACGCCTTACAGAACAGGCAGACACTGTGTCCTTTCTGAACAGACAGAAACTGTGTCCTCATCCTCCTGTACCATCCTGGATGGTCCGGCAATCTCCCCCTGCAAACAACAAATCAAGACACGTAAATGTTAACGGTCCTCAGGGTTCAGTCATAAGAAATAGGCTGGTTTATGGCACTCACATCATTGTCAAATACAGGAGGGTCCAAAAGAGTCAGCACACCCCCACCACTGTAAAATTTTAGTCATCAAGTATACAATAATACTACAATGTAGCCTGTAAGAACAAAAATGTAAAATCTGAGAAACAACTGAACCTACCTTTAACATAAGGCTGTGTATCATGAGGACAGACAGGATCAGATGATGTTCCTCCTTCAATTCCCACAATGATGGGGCGTCCGCTGTTTTGCTCTAAAGCAAGGTCTTCTGCAGGATTGAGGGCTGCTACAGGAGGCCCACCACCACCAGCAGCAGTAGCAGTTTTCTTTCTGGTTGCTAAAATATTTTATAGGCTACAGTTATTTAATATGGTGTTTTACCTTTTCCTGCACATTGGACTAATCAACTGTACTTACCATTCTGGAGTACATTTTTATATTTCACCTTGACCTGCTGCCACGTTCTCCTAGCCCCGCTCATGTTACTTCTAAATCAGGAAATTATTAACATTATTAATTTACTATAACACTTTTAAAATGCCAATGAATGGATTAAATTATATGCTCACGCATTTAATCTGTCTGCAATATTGTGCCAGGCAGCTTCTCTGGCTTTATTAATACAGGACGTGTTGCCTTTCTTCATAATAATGTCTTTATATTCCTCATAAAGACGTATGAGTAGCTCCTGTTCAGCAGAAGAAAAAAAAGCTGCTCGTTCTTTCAGCTCTTTCGACATTTTCTTGCCTTTTCGAATATCGATTAGTGAGGCTGTGTAAATACTGTGTGCACGCGCATGATCGCCGATTACAAAAGCCGGGCTTGAATTAGCGGGAACAGGTTGAGTCTGGATTTCGTTAGTGGAACGGAACTAGACGGAAGTGAACTGTTTGGCTAACTCAAGCGAGGCTCACTCTAATAAGCGCCGCTTTCATAAGCTCGCTTCGTGGAATAGCCCACTGCTCTGTATCTACTTGCATTTAAACTCCATTGTTTATTATTAGAACTACCTTCATTATCTTTTTCTGTTCATGTTTTTTCTGCCTTGTGGCCTGAGCATTTAAGTTTCACGATGGATAATAAAACCTTCACCCTCAGCCTCTGCCTCCTGCTGCTTCTGTCCCAACATCACAAAAGCATGCACCTGTTTCCGGTGTAGTAAGTATACTTACAGTGTTTCTCTGTGTTATTCTGTTTCATGGTTCAATCTGGTTTCTGTCTCACCTTTCTCTTCTGGATTTGCCCCTTAGTACTTTTGCTGGTTCATTACATGCTGACCTGAATTACCCTTGAGTCTGTGAATTATGTTTTGGATTTGGTTGACCCATTTTTCATTAAAAGTCTGTTTTTCCCATCTGCAAGCATCTGTGCAGTACCATGTTGCAGTCCTCACAGAATACTTCGCCTCCCAGGCCGACAGTGGGTGATGAGAGGGTGGCTCAAGGGCAGTTTCTGGGACAACACCAATGCCAGTTTGAGGATTTAAGAGCCTCCATGGAAGCTCTTACTCAACAGCAAGCAGGCCATGGTGGATTTGAATAGGAGTGTGGGAGAAATAAGCTTACAGTTACAGGCTATCAGAGACATATCAGCCCTGAACAGCTTCAAGAAGAGCCTCAAAACCGTCCTGTTTAGAGCTGTATTATGTGTTTAGTTGTGCATTAGTTAAGGAATTTCGATGGTTGGTTATTTTATTAATTTATCACATAATTTTACTAAACTACATTTTATGTCTATTTTCCCATTTTAATATTTTAGTACATAATTTATTGTTGTTTCATGTGTTTTGTTCATACAAAAACGGCCCAATCCAATGCCTTCAGTAAGGCAAGAAATAAAAAACGTCACCTTACTGTTATTAGTGCTGACTGGTTGTTGAAGAAAATCTCACATTGCAGCAAGAATCCTATGCACTTATCCAGTGATCCATCGTACGTCTCAGGTTTGCTCCTCCCCATATAGGTCTGGGGAGAAGGAGAAGCACCAGCCACTGGGTTGGGAGCACAGTGGGGAGGCAAATACTTTAGAGATAACTATAGAGAACAAGCAGAGCTAGCAGAGAAGCAATAGCAGGATTGAAAGGACGGTTGAAAGGACTGACCATCTGTTGAAAGACAGCCTAAAATACAAAAACCATGCTAGAGCAGGAAAAAAGTGTGATATAAGGGTGACCCCCAGTGCCACTACTAAATTATCCCCTTTTGAAGTTATCTTGGGTTGATCATTTACTAAATCATGAGTTAAAGGCACTCCAAGTGTTTCTCTTTCAGGTGACCTGGATGTGTTGGTTAGCGAATACACTTCTCTCCTCATAGAAAAGATGAATAGCATTCATGGTGACGTGTCTTGGTCTTTGCAGCTACCTGCAGGTCTACCTGCACCTGTTCCAGGAGATGTAGTGTTGGTGAAATTGTATAACACACGGAGGGAGAAGCTGTCTACGGCCAACCTACAACAATAGTCACCTGAACCATGTGGATGGGCCGATGTGATGTCTGTATCTCCCCCTAGTCTACCCACACAGACATGTCTAGTAGCTGATGGAGGCTCCAGCTACTTGGCTGCTAGAGCCAGTCAGACCTCAGGTGGATTATACACTATATAAAATGCAAATTACGATGACGGTGTAACGCTACTCCTCGGGAGACAGAGTGCGATCAGCAAGATGGCGGCACACACTATCTAACAACTTAACTAACAAAACAAACAAGAGAAAACGACAGCAAACAAAACACAACGCCCTGGAAGCGTTAGAAGAATTCGTCGACGAGTATTACCGTCTATATTGCAGCATGAGCTCGGACAAAGGAGAAGGAAAGAAAGGAAAAATGAAGGCAACTCCTATCTCCAAAAGACCACGTCCGACCAGCTCGACCGGAGACTCAGAGGAAACGGATTCCCCAACCCACACAGAGGTCAGTGAAATCCTCATCTCCATTGACTCCAAACTAGCAACCCTGGACGCGAGAATCTCACTTGTGGAGATCCTGCACAAAGAATTCCAGGCGCTGCGTGAAAGCCTAGAGTTCAGCCAGGAGCAGGTCGCATCACTGGCAAAAGAAAACAAAACCCTACAGTACAATATAAACACCGTCACAACCCAACTTTCACACATTACCAAAGAAAACAAGGAAATGAAAAGAACCATACTAGACTTACAAACTCGCAGCATGAGGGACAATATTGTATTTTCCGGGATCCCCGAAAATACATCCGAAAACCCGGAAAAGCTGATCACGGAGTTCATAATCTCCAAACTTAAAATCCCACCTGAAACGGCCAACACCATAACCTTTCACCGCGCACACCGCCTGGGAGGAATAAACACGCAAAACAAACGCCCCAGACCCATCGTGGCAAAAGTGGAACACTATAAACACAAACAACTCATACTCGGCAAAGGAAGAGAACTGAAAGGAACAAACTACGGCATAAATGACCAATACCCCCGCGAAATACTTGACAGACGGAAAAAATTACTCACCGTGAGAAAACAGCTGATTCAAAACGGAAAACGGGCAGTTCTCTCCGTGGATAAACTATACGTGGATGGCCAGCTATACAGAGATCAAGAAATCACTCCCTGGCTGTACTGATACGAGATGGATGATCATCAGTGAAGATACATCACAACTGACTACCTGACAGCTGACTACAAGCTCTCTTTTCTCCCTTAAACCTGATTCGATGTCTATAATATATATGTATGTGTATATGTATGTATATATATATATGTATATATATATATGTGTATATGTATGTATGTATGTATGTGTAGGTATATGTATATATATATATATATATATATATATATATGTATGTGTGTGTGTGTGTGTGTGTGTGTGTGTATATATATATATATATATATCTACCCGCCTACATATTGGTTGATCTACATAGCTAGACAATTACAAATATTTCAATAAGTATACATACAAATATATATATATATAATTAATGTACATAAGAATGTACATCTGAATATGTACTAATAACTATCCATCATATCATCGCACTCGTCTACACTACACCTTCCTTCATGTACAAAAGAGGAAAACGACCCTGCATTACCCTCCTTTTCCCCACCCCTATCTTTCTCTCTATCCTCTGTCTGTCCCAAATAAATTACATTCACCTAAATAGAATCATGAACATAACTATACAATTAATTACAAACTATTGGACACCTTACAACACTCCAACATGCTACAATTAAAATTAGTTACATGGAACATACATGGAATCGGCTCCCAAGAAAAAAAAACTAAAATATTTTCCTATCTCAATAGATTAAAAGCAGATATATGCCTCCTACAGGAAACTCACCTAACAGAATCAGATCAACAAAAATTGAAATCAGCAGAATACAATCACATATTTACAGCCAATTACAACTCTAAGCAAAGAGGTGTAGCCATTTTAATTCATAATAAAATCACATTCACACACAATGCTACAATCACAAACCCAGATGGACGATACATCATCATAAATATCACCATTAACAACCACACTTTTACCATTGCTAACATCTACGGACCAAACATCGACAATCCCTCTTTTTTCCATGACTTCTTCACACAATTAACCTCAATAACCAACTCTTCAATAATAATAGGAGGCGATTTTAATACAGTTATTGATCCAACACTAGACCGGTCAGCCTATACTCAGAACACACGCAACTGGAATTCCACTGAAGTAATAAAACAATACATGCAAGATCTCGGTCTTGGTGATAGCTGGCGACAAAATCATCCAACCACCAAAGAATTCACATTTTACTCAGCAGTACATAAATCATACTCACGCATTGACTATTTTTTAATCAGTAATTCAATTCTGTTAAATATTGTACATACACAAATTCACCCTATAACAATAAGTGACCATGCCCCTGTCTCAATAATATGGAACTCAAACCAACAACACAAACAGACATTTAGATGGCGCCTTAACACATCACTTCTCAATGATCAAGAATTCGATAACTATATTAAAAAAGAGTGGACATCCTTTTTAGAAATAAATGACACTCCAGACATACCAGCATCACTTTTATGGGAAACAGGTAAAGCAGTGCTAAGAGGAAAAATAATCTCATACGCTACATTTAAAAAGAAGAAAGAAACAGAACTTGAGATAAAGTTAGAATCAAAAATTAAGGAATTAGAAAATATTACCATAAGTAACCCATCTGAAGATAAGCAAAAAGAACTTAGGAAACTTAGATACGATTTAAACGAATTGACAAATAAAAAAACTAAATTCCTACTACAAAGATTAAGACATGAAAACATCGAATACTCAAATAAATCTGGAAAATATTTAGCAAATCTTATTAAGCGTAATAAAGAAAAAACATTTATTCCAACCATAAAAAACTTAGCAGGGAAAACAGTGCAGACACCTGATGAGATAAACAACACCTTTAAAGATTTTTTCAAAAAAGTATACTCAACAGACAATGAAACCAACTTAGACGAAATTAATAATTTTCTGGACCATATCAAACTACCTAAATTAACTGAAAACCAAAAACAAACACTCGAAAGACCATTATCCCTAGAAGAACTTTACAAAGCTTTAAAACATATGCCCAACAGTAAAGCCCCAGGACCTGATGGATTCCCTGCTGAGTTTTATAAACACTTTTGGCCATCCTTATCACAACTCTTTTACAGAACAATAACAGAAATCAAACAAAATGCAAAACTCCCAGCAAATATGAACACTGCAACCATCTCCCTTCACCTTAAACCAAACAAAGACCCTACCCAACCATCTAGCTACAGACCATTATCATTAATGAATACAGACACAAAAATAATCAGCAAGGCCCTAGCCAACAGAGTAGAAACAGTAATTCATAATTTAATACATCCTGATCAAACGGGTTTTCTCAAAGGTCGACACTCATCCACAAATATGCGCAGATTAGTGAACATAATAGATTACACCTCACACCAAAACATACCAACAGCAATTATAACGCTAGATGCAGAAAAAGCCTTTGACAGAGTAAACTGGAAATTCTTATTTACCACACTGTATAAACTCGGATTTGGAGAATCATTCATTAACTGGATACAGATCTTATACACTGCACCTAAGGCTACAGTCAACACCAACGGGGTAATATCACAACCTTTCACATTACACCGGGGGACCAGACAAGGATGCTCACTCTCTCCCTATCTATTCTCTATCTTCATAGAACCACTAGCAGCAGCAATACGACAAAACACAGACATTAAAGGAATCCAAACACCTAACATGGAACATAAAATCAGTCTATATGCAGACGACATCTTACTATTTCTACAAAAACCACATATCTCAATAACAAAAACAATTCAAACAATTGAAACCTATTCAATAATATCAGAGTACTCAATTAACTGGTCAAAATCTGCAATTCTCCCAATAAATATAAATAAATGTGATAATGAACTGAAAACATTACCTATCCCAATATGTAGTAATTACATCACATATCTGGGTATAAAGATATCTCCCCAGCTGTCAGAATTGTTCAAGCTTAACTACAATCCATTAACTAAAACAATAAGTGATGATCTTCACCGCTGGACTACACTTCCTCTTTCACTTGCTGGCAGAATTGCTACGATTAAAATGACAATATTACCAAAAATCAATTATTTATTTTCAATGATTCCCATTCAGCCCCCACTCACTTGGTTTCAGACTTTAAATACCACAATAACTGATTATTATTGGAAAAATAAACCATCTAGAATCAAACTCACAACGTTACAGAATTCAAAATCATATGGCGGTCTAGAGGCACCAAATTTCCACAATTATTACCTGGCAAATCAATTACAATATATATTAAAATGGATAAAACCTAATAGTACAGATAGATCATGGACTGATTTAGAACAAGCACTATGTAAAGATATACAAATATCCAATTTACCATTTATCAGCCAAACAATTAAACATCACCCATGTTTTTATAATACAACTGTGGCCACAACTCTGACAGCCTGGTGGAATTTTCACAAACTAACAAACTCAGCACTAACACCAACCATCCACTCACCCATCTGGAATAACCCGGACTTTACAATTAATAAAAAAACATTAAATTATCTATCATGGGCTAATAAGGGAATCACACACCTAAAACATCTGTATAACAATACCACACTGATGTCACTACCACAAATAACCCAGAATTACGGAATCGAAAGAACTCAGTTCTTACAATATCACCAGTTAAGATCACTCATCAGTTCAAAAATCAATCCAACTACTCTAGCCCTCTCTACACCAATCTCAGAACTTCTTAACATTAATACAGCAAATAAAACATTATCCAAAATATATAAAATTATATCTCAATTAAATCTTAACATGAGCCTACCGTATAAGCAATGGGAAGAAGATTTATCATCAACTTTTAATACCAACTTTTGGATACAGATATGTAATAATAACTATAGCATTATCACAAATACTAATTTACAACTAATCCAGTATAAAGTTATCCACCGAGTACACTATACCACATACAAAATGTATAAAATGGGATTCACAAACTCACCAAACTGTACACACTGTAATCAGAACACTGTTGATAATTATATCCATGCTATGTGGCACTGCACTCCAGTTAACCTGTTTTGGAATGAAGTCACTACTCATCTATCTCAAGCACTAAATACCCAAATTCATCCAACACCTTCATTATGCCTACTAGGGGACATATCAACCATTAGCACAACACCACAAAACAGTAGAACAATCCTAATGTCGCTAGTCATTGCCAAAAAAGTCATCCTCATGAATTGGAAAACAAAAAATAACATAAACATCAATCACTGGAAAAATCTTCTAATATATTATATCCCCCCAGATACACACTTAGAGCCTACCATAAATACAGATACAGACTTAATCTAGACACAACTAACTCAAATATTACATCACAACATAAGCAAATTCAACTGTAGCAAACAAATCACAAGTTCATGATTAAAGTACATTTCTATCTTTTTATAAGCAATATGGTATATTATATATTATTGTATTATGTTATATTATAATATACTATATTTGCACTATATTATACCATATACATATTATATATCTGTATAACCCCCTCTTCCTTTTGTTTCTGTCCCCCTTTACACCCCCCCTTTTCTTCTCCCTTTATACCCCCCTCCCCCCCCCATTTAAAATGTGCTAAATTTATATATGTTTTTATGATTCAATAAACAATAAACAATAAAGTATCAATAGTCCTCCGAAGAGGGGGGGTGGTGGTGGGAAAAAAAAAAAAAAAAAAAAAAAAAAAAAGGATTATACACTATATTGCCAAATGTTTTTGCACACCCATCCAAATTATTGGAATCAGGTGTTCCAATAACTTCCATGGCCAAAGGTGTATAAAATTAAGTAACTAGGCAGGCAAACTGTTCTTTTGTGGAACATTTGTGGAAGAATGTGTCGCTCTCAGGTGCTCAGTGAATTCCAGTGTGGAACTGATAGGATGCCACCTGTGCAACAAATCCAGTCATGAAATTTCTTTGGTCCTAAATATTCCACAGTCAACTGTCAGCTGTATTATAAGGAAATGGAAGTGTTTGGGAACGACAGCAACTCAAAAAGTGGCGGATGCTGAAGCACATCCTGCGAAGAGGTTGCCAACTTTCTGCAGAGTCACATGCTAATGTCATGTTAGCTTGGATGAGGGAGGAGTTGAAAATATCTGCCAGGATGTCAATAATTCTCCTGCACAGCCCTTCAGCCCCCATCCAGGGATGTTGTCCGGGCCAGCAGCTTTACGGGGGTTGATCCTTTTGAGGGTCCTCCATACTTCTGCTGAGGTCACGCTGAAGGGCTCTTCTCCAGGTGATGTGGTGAGTCTGGTGCTGAGGGGTGTGTTGGGGTCCTCAAAGCAGGCATAGAATTTATTTAGAGCCTCAGGCAGAGGGGGGGGGGGTCTCTGGGGCATTGTGCACCTCGTGCAGCTCTTCCACCAAAGTGCAAGTCCAAATGGCCTCAGATGTGGTACACATTGAACTTCAACTATAATTGAACAGTGCACAAGACCACAGGTTTTGCTGTACTAGATTTGGGAAAACAGTCAAACCTCCAGAGAGACTTATATGTGAAATGTCAGAACAAAGATATTGGGTTTATTAGAAGTGCCTTAGCTGAAGGGCTGTGCAGGAGAATTATTGACGTCCTGGCAGATATTTTCAATTCCTCCCTCATCTAAGCCATTGTCCACAGGCCACAGTCTGTAAGGATCCACAACATCTCCTCCTCTACCATCACCCTCAGCACATTTGCTCCCCTCAGGGCTACGTGTTGAGCCCCCTCCTGTTCAAGCTGCTCACACATGACTGCTCAGCCATTCATTCGGGCTGTCATATTGTGAAGTTCACAGATGACAGTGGTCGGATGCATCACAAACAATGATGAGTCCGGCTACAGGCAAGAGGTGGAACACCTTTCTTGATTAGAATCTTGTGTTTTTAGTATGGGCTTGTATTAAGAGCCTTGTGAATTTGGGTTTGTCACTCCTACAGCTTAAGAGAGCAAAGTAGAGCGTGTTTGTTGAGGTGTACAGTATATGGCATGTTTTTGTCTGTGCTAAGTATGGGATTTGGGCTCATCCCATATTTACACACTTCCTAAGGAAGAAGGGACTCATGGGTCTTTCTAGGGAATCATGTTTTTTTTTGTCTAAAACAGTACAAAAACCACAAAAAACAACAAAAATACAGCAAAAGCTTGGAGCACAGCCTCAAAATGGTTTAAAACCCATTGACCAACAACGGCAACTAAAGGCTCAGCTATACTTTCGGGAGTGACCGTAGTGCTAATAATGTGATAAAAAAGCAAATTATTTCTAATAATTTCGAGTATATGTATAAATATGTAACATAATTAAGCTTCAGATGCTGGAAAATATTGAAAATGGACCTTGAAAGTGACGTACAAGTGCTTGAATTCCACCTTGTAAAGATGCATGAACTGCAAACATTTACATTTATGGCATTTGGCAGACGCCCTTATCCAGAGCGACTTACATTGTGAGCAATTGAGGGTTAGGGTCTTGCTCATGGGCACCTCAGTCATGGCCTCAGGTCTGGGAATCGAACCTGCGACCCTCCGGCCATGACTGCCCACAAACATGACTTTATTCAATGTGCTGAAGCACGGCATGAGCGAAGTTACAAAATTCGAGAGGTGCATGACCAGAGCCACCGCGATTGGGTCATTTTTGCCGTGCGGACCCTCGTGCTTGTCGCAACACGTCACGTTTAAACCTAGCTTAAACGCCAACTAGCGGCATGTGACCGAAGCACGAACTGCATTTTGTTTACACAAGTCACATGAGTCGGGTCAGATTCTGAAGTTTTGTTTGTGAGACAAAGTATTCACTTATAGACAAATAGTGTCCAATATACAAGTGTGTTTTGTGAGCTGATTCCAATGCTTTTAAAAACGTGGTTAATCAGAGCTGTGTCATTCTGGAACTGAAGCTGGAAAGTGTATCTTGGGCTATTAGCAGTTTCGTAGCCGTCCTCTAAGTGGCAATATTAACTAAACCACATTAACCTTCCTGTTTATGCCTTCTGCAGAACATACACCATCTGCAGCAAAATTATGTAGGTCTTTGGAGCTGGTCTGGGTGTTGACTATGTCTTTTCTCACCATCCCCCGCACCTGTCTATCTTAGATGTTTCTTGGCCTGCTACTTCAGGCCTTAACTATAATTGTGGCTGTGGTTTTCCATTTCCTCACAGTGGAAACTAACAGCTGAAATCTCTGAGATAGCTTTTTGTATTCTTCCCCTAAATCATGATGTTGTTTTCAGGGCACTTGAGTGTTGTTTTGAATAATTCCAATAATTATCACTGTTCCAAAAATTAGTGCTAAAGTTATTCAAATCAATAGAATGAATGACAAGGGTTCCCAAATTTATTCACCTGCCTAATTTTGTTTAAATAATTTTGTCTTTAAATCCTATAAACTTCACGTCACTTCTCAAATAATGCTGTGTTTATCTGCTGTATGATATATTTAACTGAAATTGCTGATCTGAACAACCAATGATTTATGAAGGGGTGCCCAAACTTTTTCATACTACTGTGTGTCTGTGTGCACGTGTGTGTGTATAACGAATAAGATTCAAAGCCATTTATTGTGTTTACAGAGGATGTATGGCAGAGGTGTCCAAAGTGTGGCCTGCATTAAAATTTTCACTGGCCTCTGTTGACTCTATTGCCTGCCTTGCGGGCGAAATTTATTGTCAAATTTTCATCAGCTTTTGTTCAAATATTCCGGCCCAGTTTATGCAAGAAATGTATTAAAGAAATGTGTTTGGGTCAAGACAGTAGGACGTGGTAAATGAATTTTCATTAGCTGTCATTGTTGGGCAGAGTACCATGTGACCAGTAAAGAGGAATGGTTTAGTAGAACGGCGTTCCTGCTGCAGGCTTGTGGGTCTATAAAAGAAAGCAGCTCTATCATCAGTGCTGGTACTGCCCTGACATGTAGAGAGATAACGCTGCACATGAAACGCATTGTGGCTGACACTGGCCTGGCATAACAAACGGATTACATGATTGTAATTTATTATATGATAAGCAAGGTTGTATTTCTGAGCTGTTAATGAAAACTTTGCAACAGAAATTCTTAAATTGGTAATTTGCAATTGTTCCTTTAAATAATTAAGTATATGTAAGATGTATGTAATATTTTATTACGTCTTCATGTTACAATTTCTTGATTCAAAAATTCTTGATGTCTTATTTAACAACAGATAAACGAAAAAGCATAATGGACAGAAGCCTACAGCAAAACTGGATGACAGGAAACGTTTCACTTTGTTATGAACATGATCCTGACTCATGTCAGAAGGTTAACTTTCCCCTGGCTATGAAAGTTGGGATGTATTTCCTCATTGGATTCATTATTTGTTTTACATTAGTTGGAAACCTGATGGTTATCATAGCAGTCATTCATTTCAAGCAGCTCCACACCCCAACTAACTACTTCACTCTCTCTCTGGCTGTAACTGACCTGCTTGTAGCGGGGTTTGTGATGCCTCCTAGGATGATACGCACCATAGAGACCTGCTGGTATTTTGGAACTGTGTTCTGTAAAATATTATCCAGTGTTCTTGTTATGTTGTGCTGTGTCTCTGCTTTAAATCTTGCTTCCATCTCTATTGAACGATATTTTGCAATATGTCACCCCCTGCTGTATCAGAGGAATATGACACCTCATGTTGCATTGTTCATGATTGTTTTATGTTGGATCTATTCTGCTGCAGCAGGAATCACATTCATGAAGCTAAACACTTTCTATGTTGAACAGAGTAATAAGGTTATATGTAAAGGGGCCTGTATTGTAGCAGTAGAGCGAGTGCCAGCATTGATAGTGACTTTATTCTGTTTATACATCCCCACTATTATAATGGTGAGTATTTATATGAAAATATATGCTGTTGCCCAGAGACAGTCACGTTCCGTCCAGAACACTCTCTCTCATCTAAACACATCCAGTGGGCAGCCCATTGTTAGTAGGGCAGAGAGAAAAGCCACTAAAACTCTTGCTGTGGTTATGGGAGTGTATCTATCATTTTGGACACCACCCTCTATATACAGCACATATGTGGCATTTTCAGGATATATTGGTCCACCACAAGTGATGCAGGTGATGTCATGGACTGCATTTTCCAATTCTGCATGTAATCCTATTGTGTATGCCTTCTTCTACTGTTGGTTTAGAAAGGCTATCAAAGTTATTATATTATGCAAAATATATCAGAAAAATTCCTCAAGAATGAATCTGTTCTGAGTAGGCCTACAATAGTGCATTACATCTCAAATGTAATCTCAAAATTTCTATTATAGTATTGCATATATCTTAAGTATGTGATAATGTAATGTGATATTTTTTCTTTTACTGATATAGATTGTAATTTGACCTGTTATTTCCAACATAGTACTGCAGATATCTCATGTGTAATAGTTTATTTTACTGACATGAAATATACAGAAGAGGTTAATAATTGGTCCATATAATAAAAAATGTGTCCAGGCAACAGCAGGCCTGTGGTTAGTCACTAGAAGCACTAGAGGATGGTTTACTATTATTGCTGTCCAGAGCAACAGATGAGCAGTAGCCCATAATACATCCGTCAGAACAGTTTTGAGTCATGTATCAACTACTTTCTGTTAAAAAATAATTACATTTAATTAAGTAATTAATTAAATTAATTGATTAATTAGTTGATTGAAATGTTTTGCATTTTCCCCTTTTTGTTAATTCCATTTTTCCCTGTTATTTCTCATTTTAAAACAATAATATAATAAACTATAAAATACAACTATTATGTGTTAAGCAAAACTGCTGTCACTAATTAATTCTAAAATTCTCTTTCAGAGAAAGAGAAAGTGTGTATTTAAAAAATGAAAATTTCTATCTTCAACTATCTTCATTTTTCAACTTGAAAATAGTTTGTGGCTCTTTTAAGCACCTCCGTACCAGTTTATCTTCATACACATTCTACAATGAGTACCTGATGGAATAAGAGAAAAATCTAATAGCAGTGGATGCAGGCAGGACAGCCTGGGCCTTCCTCACAGCCCTTCTGTCACACAGCCCAGCCTTACTGTGACGCTGGGACAGAGGCAGCAGGAGGCAGAGGTGGTGTAAGCTCGGGTTTATTATCCATCGTATAATAGAACAAAAAGACTCAGGCTCAAAGGCAAAAACGAAAAGCAACAGAATGATAACTACTGAAGTAACACTCGTGAAGTAGTAGCTGTACTCTCCCACGTAGCGAGGCGCGGTAGCAGGTGAATGAGCAGCGCTGGAAGGAGCGACCTGTGGGAATATAAGGAGGAAAGCCTAACGAGAAACAGGTGTTAGAACTCAGGTGATTTGGAGCATGGGAGTGTCCTGCGACGTGAGGGTGTGTGCTGTGATATGGTGGGCGTGTTGGTGCGTGTGTGGGTCACTTGGGGTGCCCTCTGGTGGCATCTGGGCCGACTCACCATGACAGAACCCCTCCCCAAGGATCCTACCAGCCGAGCTTTCCTCGGGCGTCCTGGGCCACGCGGAGCAGGAAGACCAGGGTGCTCGCAATGAAAGGAGGCGAGCAAAGAAGGATCCAGCACCTGGGAGGCAGGGACCCACGACCTCTCCTCCGGTCCGTAGCCCTCCCAATCGACCAGATACTGCAGCACCCCGCCCCTGTGCCTGGAGCTCAGAAGACGTCTCACCCCATAAGCCAGACCATCTGGCAGCTGCAGCGGCGAAGGAGGACGCGGTGTAGCCTCCGCGCTCAACGGGCCCTCCCGGAATGGCTTCAATGCCGACACGTGGAACGTCCTCGAGACCCTACGGTCCTCAGGTAGCCGTATTTGGTAGGTGACGGGGTTTATTCGTCTAGAGACGGTGTACGGACCTGTGTAACGGTCCGTTAGCTTCCCTCTAGGTCCCAGGCGGCCGTCTCCTGTAGCCACCCACACCTTGTCGCCGACTCTGTACGTGGGCGCCTCGCTCCATCGGCGATCAGCTTTGGCCTTGAACCTCCTTACCGCGGCTTCAAGCTTACGATGGGTATCTGCCCATACCCTCTCGCTTCGCTGGCACCACTCCTCGACTACGGGTTGGTCCGAGGAGGCGGCGTTCCACGGATAGAGAGGAGGTTGTCTGCCTAACACGCACTCAAATGGCGTTTTACCCGTACTCGACTGTACCAAGGAGTTCTGTGCGTACTCCGCCCAGGTGAGTAATGTGCTCCACGTGTCCGGGTACTCACTGCAGTATGCGCGTAAAAACCGTCCGAGCTCCTGGTTGATGCGCTCCTCCTGCCCGTTTGCTTGAGGATGGTACCCTGAAGAAAGGCTGACCGTCACGTTCAGCTTGGATAAAAACTCCTTCCACACCCGAGATGTAAACTGAGGCCCGCAGTCAGAGACGATGTCCTCTGGTAGCCCAAACTGACGAAATACCTCTTTGAACAGAATCTCCGCCATCTCCCATGCCGTAGGTAATCCTGGTAGAGGTATGAAGCGCACCATTTTGGAGAACTTGTCCACTACGGAAAGGATGGTGGTGTTTCCGTCGGAGACAGGCAGGTCTGTCACAAAATCAACAGCTATATGAGTCCAGGGCTGAATAGGTATGGGCAAGGGCAATAGCTTACCCGCAGGCGGCACACGGGGCAGCTTGCTCCTCGCGCAGTCCGGACAGGAGGCCACGTGCCGCATAACGTCTCGGTGCAGTCCTGGCCACCAATAACGGGCTCCCAGCACCTATGATGTCCTTGTTGATCCGGGATGACCGGTACCTAGCGAAGAATGCGCCCAACTGATGAGAGGGGTTCGCTGAGCAGGAGGAACATACCTGCGGTGAGGAGGACACCGGGGATGTGGGTTGGCTGCCGAGACCGCCCGATCAATCTCCCAGTCCAGCGCGCCTAGGAAGTACTCCGTTGGGAGGACGGGCTCTTTTTCTGTGGACTCTCTGCTCTCAGGGAAGGAGCGAGAGAGAGCGTCGGCACGCATGTTCTTCTCTCCGGGACGGTACGTGACCTGAAAACGGAACCTGGAAAAGAACAGCGACCAGCGCGCCTGACGCGCATTCATACGTTTTGTGGACTTGATGTATTCTAGATTTTTGTGATCTGTGATCACCGTGAACGGATGTTTAGCCCCCTCCAGCCAATGTCGGCATTCCTCAAAAGCCAATTTCATGGCCAACAGTTCGCGATCGCCGACTCCGTAGTTTCGTTCGGCCGAACTGAGTTTTCTGGAAAAGAAGGCGATGGGTTTAAGCGAACAATGTTTCTTAAAGCGCTCCTCACGGACACGGATGAGATTGTAGGCACTGCGTAGATCCAGTTTGGTGAACACACTCACCTCCCGTAGCTGCTCCAGAGCCAAAGGCACCAGAGGCAGTGGGTACGAGTAGTTAACCAAGAGGGAATTGAGCCCTCGATAATCTACGCAGGGCCTCAAACCACCGTCCTTCTTCTTCACGAAGAAGACACTGGCTGAGGCGGGCGAGGTAGAGGGAGTGATATAGCCTTGTGCCAAAGCCTCTCTAATGTACTGGTTCATCACCCGCTCCTCTTCCTATGACGGGGTAGATCCTGCATTTAGGGGGAGTCGTGCCCTCTCTCAGGGTGATGGTGACATCCCACGGGCGGTGTGGCGGCAACTGCGCAGCTTTAGACGTGCTGAGCACCTCCGCGAGGTCTCGGTACTGGCTTGGGATCGCTTGGGGATGAGCGACGTTGGGGCTTTCTATGCTAGTGGTTAGCATCTTAAAGGGCATTCTGCGACCAGCACGTGGATGTTTGGAAAGAGTAGACCAACGGAGAATGCGACCCGTGGACCATTTAATGTGGGGATTGTGCAGACGGAGCCAGGGAAGACCTAACGTGACTGGGTGACGTAAGTGTGACAGAATGTAAAATGATATGAATTCTATATGACCCTGGATGGTGAGATGGAGGTAAGCAGTGCGGTATTGGATCACACCCCCGCTCACAGGTCGTCCGTCCAGCGCCTGCACATGCCTCGGTTTCTCCAGCCTCTTTAAGGGGACCCTCAGCCGCTCCGCCAGGCTCTGCTCCATCACGTTCCCCGATGCTCCCGAGTCCACTAGGGCAAAAACCCCCACAGAACAGCCCCTGTAAGACACCCAGGCTTGGATGGTAAGCAAATTGCCTGTCAAGGAGTTACTCACCCGAGCTCTGCCACTGCTCGGGCGAGTGGTCTCCTTGGCCGTGATCGTCTCTCCGATCTGCATGGGCTCAGGCTTCTGGTTCTCTTTGGGGTTCGCCGGAGTCGGGGTGGTGTCGCCAGCAGATCCATGAGGAGCTCTGTATGTCTTCTCCTGCAGCAATCGACCGCGAGACGTACGACCTGCGTGAAACTCGCCCCTTCCTGGCGACACGCCAGCTCTGCCCTTAACTCCGGGCGCAAACTCACGATGAACACGTCGACAAGAGCCGCGTCATTCCATCTGGTGTTGGCGGCCAAGGTTCTAAAGTCCAGCGCGTATTCCGCTGCATGACGTGTGCCCTGACGCATCCGTAGTAAGCTCTGTCCGCACGCACTGCCCTGTCTCGGGTGGTGGAACACCTCCCTTAGCTCCACGACAAACGCGTCGTAATCCGTCAGCAGAGCTGATTCCAACTTCATTAGCGCCGTTCCCCACTCTAGTGCTTTACTGGTGAGGCGGGACAGAACGTAAGCGAATTTCTCCCTGGGACTCAGAGAAGGGCAATACGTGAAGAACAGTCCACACTGCATAAGAAATCCCTCACACCGGTCTGGTTCCCCTCCGTAGGGCTCTGGAGGCACGATGAGATCCTTTCCCTCTCTTACAGGGGGAGAAGCGCTGCTCGCCTGAATAGAAAGAGACTGCAAGCAACTTGACATCATTTGCATCATGTTTCTCATTTCAGTAAGCTCTTGTTGTTGCCTTCCGATGGCCCTGCCTTGCATCGCCAGGACCTCCAAGGGTGACGGCGCTTCTGCTCCTGCTGCTGACGGCTGCTCATTCTGTGATGCTGGGACAGAGGCAGCAGGACGCAGAGGTTGTGTAAGCTCGGGTTTATTATCCAACATATAATAGAACAAAAAGACTCAAAAGCAAAAACGAAAAGCAACAGAATGACAACCACTGAAGTAACACTCGTGAAGTAGTAGCTGTACTCTCCCACGTAGCGAGGCGCGGTAGCAGGTGAATGAGCAGCGCTGGACATCACCCATTACCCTATCACCCATTATCAAATGGCTGCATGTACATAACAAAGAATGAGGGCCATACAGGTGGGCCATACAGGACAGGATAGAAATGAGGGGGAGAGAAAGGTACATTTTTAACCTTATTTTCAATAATTTTTAGCACTGAGTTGCATGTATGTATGAAAGGTGCTATACACATAAAGATTATTATTATTATTATTATTATTAATAATTATATTTATTATAAAAAGGGAAGGGCAAAAAAAACACAGTTCAAATGACCACTGCAAAGGTTCACCAACTGCTGCTACATTGGACATCTATATTCACCCAAACACATATACACCCACAAACACATATACACCCTCACACACATATACACCTACAAACCTTATTTTCAGTAGTTTTTAGCACTTTGAGTTGCATGTATGTATGAAAGGTGCTATACAAATAAAGATTATTATTATTATTAGTTATTATAAAAAGGGAAGGGCAGAAAAAAACAGCTCAAATGACCACTGCAATGGTTCACCAACTGCTGCTACATTGGACATCCATATTCACCCAAACACATATACATCCACACACACACATACACCTTCATCCCAACATAAATTTACTCATATATGTACCCACACAGACAATCTCCCTCAAACTCTCAAGGGGATCTCAAGGGGAGGCCAGGGTTTTTTCTTCTCTATCTGAGTCAGTAAACACATCCACCAGAACAATGAACTGATCACTGGTTCACACCATCACCCCCCCCCCCCCCCCCCTCCATCTAGTGGCTGCATGTACATAACAAAGGGTGGCCTAATGGGATGCAAATGTCCCCAGAACTGCCCCCTGGTGGAGACAGGTAGAAAAAGTTTGGAATGAAAATGCTGGGAGTCCTAGTGTTAAAAGATAAATGTCATGATCTGTGTCATTTATAGCAAATATCTTTGCAAACTACTGTATTTGTATTCATTTGATTTATATCCTATAGTTCTCACGATGGGAAACGAGTTTTACTGCAACATAAAACATCTGTCTTTGCAAAGAACTATTGCTGTTTATGGTCATTAAGAGGAGGCACTGTCACATTGTGGGGGGGGGGGGGGGGGGGCTGCTGGTTTCCGGTTGCCCCCGTTTACAGCGGCAGATGTCCTGTTTTGGTCACGTGATGTTCATCCCTCAGGTGGGCGGGACTCGTGATCCGTTTCACCTGAGGGTCATTTGTTCGTCTATATCTGTCTTGTCTTTGTACCAGTTGACTGCTGGTTATTATTTCCTTCATTTGGAACAATGCACAGGTTTTTGGTTTGCACACTTTCTATTAAACCATCCTCTTTCCCTGAGACTTGGCGTGATCGCTTCCTTTTTAGTTGCTCACCCCGCCCGTCACATGCACAGATCATATTTTGCAAACAGCTGCGCAACACCTTCTATTAGCTAGCAGTAGCTAGCCAGCTAACTACATAGGTAAACGTAGCAATTTACAGTACATAGCAGTGATGAATGTAGCTTGAAATCCTGAGGGGTATGAAGAAGAAGCATAAAAAATTGATGGCTAAATGAATGCTATTTTTTTATTTTTACAGTATCGCTCACTATAATAGCGGACGTACACAGCTAGGTTCACATATATGTACAATGTCTGTTACTTGCTAGCTAGCTAACGCTAGTAGTCATGTAGATAATGGTGATGAAGATCTAGAAGCTTGAAACCCTGAGGGGTTTGAATCCTTCGATGAATGTGAATACGAAAATAAAAGATTGGCTAAATGAATGTTATTTTACAATATCGCTCACTATAATACTTAGGGATGCCACCTAGGTCTGACAAAAAACAAGGACACTCTGTCATACGCGAACGTAAATTGTTACCGGGGGGGTTGTAAAATGGACACAATGAGAAAAAAAGACGGATTTAAAGTGTGCAGAAGCAGTCTAAGTAGTCGATTGAACTAACCTAGTGAAAACCGGGACATTTAAGGAATTTTTTTGCCGGGACCAAATATTAAAAAGAAGGAAAACCGGGACAAACCGGGACAGCCCGGGAAAACCGGGACAGCGACGTGAAAACCGGGACAGGTGGCAACCCTAATAATACTGGACGTACACAGCTAGGTTCACCTTTAGGCACGACGTGTTACTAGCTGGCTAGCTAGAAACCGGTTCTGTCCAAAATTCATGTAATTGATTGATTATAATCATATATAATAATTATTATATAATTATATATATAATAATAAAATTGTATATATATAAATATATAATTATAATTTATATATAATTTATACAGTTTATTTGTTTTTATAGTTGCTGTAATTGTTTTCCCTGCTTGCACACATGAATCTTGACATTTTGATACTACATGAAGCTTGATATGTAATTTAAAAAAAATCATTGATCAGTGACATTTTATCTCAGTTTATGCAATAAATGGTTGTAAAAAATAAATTTTCTGCATTATTTCTACACATTTCTATACTGGTTTATTTAAATATTTCACTATTTTTGTGAAGCAAACTCTTTTCAAACATCAGTATAGTTCGTTTCAGTAAAGGTGTGGTTTCATAGAATTTGAAAATCGTACCTCATGTTTTCAGCTTTAGGACCATATAATTTATTTATGCAGTACTCCAAGTCAAATTTAACCTCATTAGGATAAGGGCTGAGATTATTGTGAACATTTTGATATGCACGGACGTAATTTTGGGGGGGGGACGGCGGGGACATGCCCCCCCCCCCCCCACTTTTTCAAAAGCCGGTTTTGGTCCCCCCCCAGTTTTTACGGTTAAAACCAAATATTTAAATAGCGACAAATCCATGTCCCCCCCACTTTTGAAATCAAAATTACGTCCATGTTGATATGAGATATATCGGTGAATAAGTATGTTTAGAGACAAAATAGGCAAACACGCCTAGGCCCCTAGACCTCAGAGGGTTTAAGATCATGGAGGCCACTGTGCTCTTAGGAAAACTGAGCACTGCAGAAATTCTTCTGTAACCTTGGCCAGATCTGTGCCTTGCCACAATTCTGTCTCTGAGCTCCTTGGGCAGTTCCTTGGACCTCATGATTGTCATTTTCTCTGATATGCACTGTAAGCTGTGAGGTCTTATATAGACAGGTGTGTGCCTTTCCTAATCAAGTTCAGTCAGTTGAATTAAACATAGCTGGACTCAAATGAAGGAGGGCCACCTCAAGGAGGATCAGTACAAAATGGACAGCATGTGAGAGTCACAGTTAAATATGAGAGTTAAATATGAGAGTCACAGCAAAGGGTTTAATTACTTATGATCATGTGATATTTTAGTTTTTCCTTTTTAATGAATTTGCTAAAAAATATTATGATACTGTTAATTGTGAGAGTAGCATGTGACCCGCACAAAGGAGTTGTTTAGTGGAAAGGTGTTACTGCTGCAGGACTGTGAATCTATAAATGAAAGCAGCTCTCTCATCAGTGCTGACACTGCACTAACATGCAGACAGAGGTAACACTTTACATGAAATTCACTGTAGCTAAAAATTTTGAAAAATGGATGGGATTGTTTTAAATCTATACATAATATGTGAATCCATTTTATGTTCTTTATTTCAGCATGCCATTGAGATTTTCTTTGTGTGCTATGCAAGCATAACAAATGTAAAGTTTTCATATGTTAAAAAGATTTCCAAGAAGAAAGGTCTATTTTAAACAATTTGTTTCATTGCTGAAGACAACAATACTTCACTATCAAACCATCTAACCAGATTAAGGATTAAAGCGCGATGGACTCAAGCCTACAACTATACATGAGCACAGGAAACATTTCCCTTTGTTATGACCTTCATCCTAATTCATGTCAGAAGCTTGTCTATCCTCTGGCAGTACAAGCTGTTTTATATTTTGTCCTTGGAACTGTTATTATTCTTACAATATTTGGAAGCCTTCTGGTGATCATTGCGATCATTCATTTCAAGCAGCTCCACACCCCAACTAACTACTTCACTCTGTCTCTGGCTGTAAATGATCTGCTTGTAGGAGGGATTGTGATGGCTCCATGTATGATACGCACTGTGGAGACCTGCTGGTATTTGGGGACTGTATTTTGTAAAATACACAGCAGTCTTGATGTTGTATTGTGCACTGCCTCTGTATTAAATCTAACTTTTATTTCTATTGAGCGATATTATGCAGTATGTCACCCCCTGCTGTACCATAGTAAAATGACTCCTCTTACTTCACTATTCATGATTGCTGTTTGCTGGAGTTATTCTGCAGCTGTGGGAATTGCATTCATAAAGTTAAACACTTTGGACACTGAACACTACGTTGATGTTAAATGTGAGGGCGAGTGTGCAGTAATTTTGCAGCCAATTACTGCTTTAATAATTTCTGTTTTTTCTTGCTACATTCCTTCCATTATCATGGTAAGCATATATTTGAAAATTTATCTTGTTGCACAAAGACAGCTACATTCAGTCCAACATAGTCTCTCTCAGCAAAACACATCCAGAGGGCTGCACTCTACTAGTAAGGCAGAGAGAAAAGCCACTAAAACACTGGCCATCGTTATGGGTGTGTATATATCATTTTGTACACCATTTTTTATCTACAGTCTATTAGTGACATATTTTGGTTATAATGGTCCACAACAACTGTTTGATGTGTTTAGTTGGATTGCTTATTCAAATACAGCATGTAATCCTATCATTTATGCTTTCTTCTACAGCTGGTTTAGAAAGGCCCTCAAAGTTATTTTATTAAGCAAAATATTTGAGAAAAATTCATCTAAAATAAATCTATGTTCATAGTACAATAATGCTAAAAACTCAACTCAAACTATTTTATATGATCATTTAGTACATATCATTTATGTAATCACTGTATATAAATTTTAAACTCAAAGTAAAAGCACATTTCATTTGAATAAAGTTGTAGATCTTGCCATGCTATCTGCACCAGCAATACTTGGGTGGTGTTCCAGTTTCAGCACAGCAATGACACTACCATTGAAGTAGCATAGAATGTGTAGAAGTAGTTATGAGGCCCAGCACTGCATTGGTTATTTTAAGAATTAAATGTCACCAGCCCTGAATGGATTAAAACTATGTACTAGGCTAGAAAGAATATAGTAAATAATTTGGGATCTGTAATAGTCTCACTTGTATATATGCAGGTTGTAACTTTGAATATTATTAGTATTAATTTGATGGTTTATAGTGCCATGGATTGTACACATGGCTGATATCCATTCCTTTTCCTATTCACATCCTGTTCCTTAACTTGACTTTAGTTTTCTCCTTGGTATTTAGCTGTTTTGCTCTTAGTTCATGTGCTATAAACCTCAGTGTATTTGCTTTTAGAATCACACAGTCAAATCCACTAATAGTACAGTCTACAATATATGAATGTGTATCTACATGAAATGTACATTAACCACAGCTGAGATAAAGAGTATAGGAATCAATCAATACAGGAATAAACTCACACAAGCCTCATATATTGTGGTCTTGTGTGTTTTATTGTACAGAACATATGACTGGTGGTGGGGGTTAGGTTTGGTGGCCTCAGGATTTCCATGCTTCCTTTATGCAGATGTTGTGGTCCTGTTGGCGTCATGTAAATGTAATGTAAATGTGCCATATTTGTCAATTGTGATTTTTTTCACCGCAATCAAAAATTGTCCTCCACTTTTACCCATCTGTGCAGTTAGAACACACACACACACACACACACACACGTGATTACTAGGGGGTTGTGGTGCACACGTGCCCAGAGCAGTGGGCAGTTGGGTTAGGTGCCTTGCTCAAGGCTTCAGGCCTGGGAATCGAACCCACAACCCTCCAGTCACATGACCAGTTCCCTACCACCAGACCATGACTGCCCCTGTCATAGGGCCAGAACCTGAAATAAGTTATCTCATGGTAGGTATGGTAGGGCTCTCTTTTAGAGATAAGAGCCACTCATCCTCCATGTAGAGAGGAGCCAATTGAGGTGGTTTGGGCATCTGGTGAGGTGTTCTGGGCATGTCCACCCTGGTGAGGTGTTCTGGGCATGTCCAACTGGGAGAAGACCCCAGGGAAGACACAGGAGACACACTAGAGTATTTTTTGACTTGACATGTTATTTAAAATTATTTATAGTTATGTGAAATAAGTACATCAAGGAGTATCTGGCCCAGGAATACATCCACCTCTGCACCTTGTCTGCTTCAGCTACTGTGTTCTCTGTCACGGTGGGGAGGTTGGTCCCAATAACCACAGTACTAGCACCTGTCCCTTATTATATTGTGCACCTTTTTAAACCCGCAGGTCATTAGGTCCAGTGTGGGTCGGTACGCTACTTTGCTGCATCGCAATTATTTCTGTTTTGCTATCATTTCGTGTTCTTTTCTGAATGGAGAATAAAGACCACTCAATGCAACCCTCGCCTTCGGCTGCCTCTGTTCCCACATCACAGTAATAAAGTGACAAATTATAAAATAATAGACAAAATAATGTAATAAAGTAAACAAGATGGCAAAACTATTAAAATAATAGAACAGACATAAAATGTAACTAAATAAAATAATTTAATAGGGTAAATAAGATGGAAAACTATTAAAATAATTAGAACATAGTTAGAGTTTAGCATGACCTCAGGTCACTGTGAGTATCTTGTTCTTCCGTAAGGTCTTGAGGGCGTGGGAAGATCTGTCCTCACCTATACTGATGACATTGTGGTTTAGTTACCCTCATATGACATGAAGTAAGTCTGTCAGGAATAGCACATGATCTCCGTGCAGATGCGATTCACCTGCTACTCATCGCCCCTCCCCCTTCGCAACTATTTATGCTTCCTCCTCTCTCTTCTGGGTTGCGAAGTAATGTATGTACCAAACGTTCTCTCTGTGTTACTGCCTTTCTGTGTACCGACCTCTGCTCTTCTCCTAGACCTCGTTCCCTGCCTAGTCCCTCTGTACCTCCTGGCTTCTGTCTTACCGGTGTGACCCTGGACTGTCCTGACTATGATTACAACACTCCTGCACAACACACCCTGAACAGAATAACTCACCTGTTTGATTGCTCTGTGATTGTTGTTTCAATAAAAGCGGCTATTATCCGCACTTGGATCCTTGTCTGCCTGATCAGTATGTTACAAAGTCCTTAGCACTTTTCTGCATGATAATTTATATAGCAAGCTAAAGTGCGAGTTTTAAATTCACAAGGTAAGCAATCACCACATACAAAAGCAAGGAGATAAGGAGGGAGCCCAATGTTACAGCTTGGGGAACTGTGACTGCCACTAAATATGGCTGAGTGGGGCCCACAGGCAAGCTGACCCCAAGTTTGGTGTGTGCACCCTGTTAAACCTACAGGGTCGGCTTGACAGGAAGCAGCTGTGCTACGTATTCCTTCCACATGTCTATCTTGAATTCAGTGGTTTGTTCTGGGGTAATACCCTTAAATCAATTCATTATTTGAGTTACACTCGGATGAGAGCAAAGTACTGAAGATTTACTGTAGACAGTCTGCGTATCTACTGTGGTGGAATTGATGGCACAGAATTTGAGGTCTTATAATATATTAAGCAGTATTTATTTGATAGCAAGAGAATTACAAAATATAAAAGTATAAAAGTATGATGTGAAGCTTACGCTTCATGCAGTAACTCTGAACTGTCTCTCTCAGTCCAGATTCTTATAGTCAAAGTGTGTGTGTAGAAAAAACTAAGGATGCCTGCTTCCCAGGAGCAGTTATCAGTTTCCCTGGGATTCAACCTTGGGTGCTTAGAAACAGATAAGCAATATTCTCACTAACTCTGCTGCTGCACAGAAAACTTCAGTCTTACAGAAAAACATCTTCAGTATGGTTACAGTTAATTACTAAGCAGTACTTTTCACACAGACCGTGCTATAGTGTCTGCATGGACATGATTAACATGAATCACACATGAATATAATCAATATTTCCTTCACACTACACAAAACAAATCAAGTAGCCGACATACAAAGCAAGATCCTGTCTTGCGCACGAGACACTACGTTTACCTTAATGCAAAGCACTTCCAAGAACTCAACCGCATACATCCTCATCAGTATAGAATCTAAAATATTTAAGTATTGGGAGAACATTTGTGTTGGGGACATTTACCAGTATAAGACCTACTACTATGCAACCAGGATGGGAAATTAGCACTTGCCAAATGTGGGTAAATTTATGAAGTGGCAGATACACTTAATCAACTCACAAGCTACAGTGGTGGGTTACCAATATGAACAGGAGAGGCAGAAAGCATTCAGTGTAATAATAGAAAAGGCCCGTCAGGTGTAGCAACAGTAGATAATCATAAATGTGGCGGTCTCTGTCACTACCTAATTTCAAATGGAAACTCTATTTTAACTATGCATGTGCGTAATTGAACATAAATTCCAATAAATCTTTGTAACGGGGTGACGGAAGCAGCAGACACATTTGGCAGTGCTGGGTCGCGTTTTGATGTGAATCTCCATAACTAACATAGCACAACACAAACACTCAGAAATAGGTAAAGAACAGAAGAGCGTAGTGGCTCAAAACTCTGTTTAAGTCACTTCTCAATTGGCCTTGCAATGGTAGGCGTGGTGAAAGCAGCACAGCAACAGGTCCGGGTAGGCTCAAGCAATGTACAGTGGTAATGAACTGGAAAAGCGGAGAAATTAGTAGGCGGGTGAATGTGAGCAAGGAGGTGTGTGATTGGTGTTGTGTGATGAAGTAGGCGGCTCCCCTGCGGAGCCAGTCCGGCCTACCGTGACAAAAACCCCCCCACCAAAGGCCCTGCCCTCCTTCTAACTCGCGGGTTAGGGTTAGACATACTTCGCTTCCAGCATGCTGTGTGATCCAACCAGGCCATCCTTCGTAGCCACCCAGACTTTATCTCCGGGTCTGTAGGTGGGCGTGTCTTTCAGTCTGCTTTTTGTTTAAATGCTGCAATCGTCATCCGTATTTTACAGTGAGGTGTCATCCCAAACCCGCTTGCTCCTCTGTCATCATTCTTCAACAGCCAGTTATTCTGACGCGGGGGGTTCCATGGGTACAATGATGGCTGAAAACCAAGCACACAATCGAAAGGAGTGAGTCCTGTCCCATCATGAGTGAGTGAGTTCTGCGCATACTCAGCCCACGCCAGGTAAGACGACAAAGTGTCAGGATGCTTGTGACAGTACGCCTTCAAAAACCGCATGAGCTCCTGGTTAGCAGAGGTGGGTAGAGCATTCAACAATTTTACTCAAGTAAAAGTAAAAGTATGCATCCAAAAAATTTACTTGAGTAAAAGTAAAAAAGTACTTTGATTAAAAGCTACTCAAGTAGTGAGTAAATGCATGAGTACTGTCTCGTGTCAATAAATTACATCATGGGAAATTGAATTACTGGAAACAATGACTTTTAATGATAACAAAAATTATTTATTATAAATATAATATATAAATAATATGTATTTTAGTTTGTTCCTAATTATTAGGCCTGTGTACCTTTAATGTGTTCCACAAAGGCACTAACTGATGAGACTGTCAGCCAATACGTGTAGCTACAACTTGACGCCAACCTAATCAATTTATAGCAAACTTAATCATCATATATTGCTAGTGTGTACACTCAGAGTGTGAACTGGTTTTTAGTATTGCACTGCGTTACATTTAATAATTACATAATACAAACGTTATGCCTCAGAGATATAGCATTACACAATATTATACATACGACAAACTTATCGCATTGCAGGGTTGCCAACTCTCACGCATTGAGCGTGAGACACGCATTTGACCATTTTCACACGCTCTCACGCCACACTTCCGATATTTCACGCCGAAAAAAACTAGTTTATTTACCTCTGATCCACATCTATGATTCAATGAGTTACTAGTTTGCTCTGGCGCCAACAACTGGCGATCGATTGATCGCGATATAACACTTAATTTGTGTCCATTTTACAACGGCCCGCCACCCGCCCCCCCCGCACATCGTGTTTCCTCATATTTGTTCTTGTAGGCTGAAATGTCCACATGCTTTGGCAGACACAACTGACAGTGCATTAACTGTCCTTTTTACACATTTGTAATATAAACATTGGCTGTGAGGTCAGGGATGCTCGGTAGGTTTTTCTGTCACTTTCTTGCTACCGGTTGAGAAAGTTTGCTTATGTGATCACGTGACTGACCGGCTTCATTTGATTGGTCACTCATACTCGGGTGACAAGACGTTGGTCAGTCTTCTCATTGAAAAGACGAATTATTTACAAAACAAAAGAAACTGTAGCGAGCGGCGCAAATCTGATTGTAATGGAGTAAAAGTCGCGTTTTTCTCAGCACATATTTACTCAAGTAAAAGTAGAAGTCGTTCATAATAAAACTACTCTCACAAGTACATTTTTGTCCAAAAAGCTACTCGAGTAAATGTAACGGAGTAAATGTAACGCGTTTCTACCCACCTCTGCTGGTTAGTATGCTCTGTTTGTCCGTTAGCCTGCGGGTGATAGCCAGAGCTGAGGCTTACAGTGACGTTTAGCTTACTTAGGACCCTCCAGACCCGTGATGTGAATTGAAACCCCTGGTCAGACACAATGTCTTTGGGCAGACCCAACTGCCAAAAAACATGCCGAAGAGCTACTCATCAATTTTATCTGAACATTTAATACACATCATTTATGTAATCACTGTATATAAATGTTAACAAACTCAAAGTAAAAGCCCATATCTTTTGAATAAAGTTATAGATGTAGTAAATCTTGTCATGCTCTCTGCCATTCTCTACCCCAGTGGTTACCAAAGTGGGGGGCGCACCCCCTGGGGGGGCACAGAGCTATTGCAGGGGGGGCGCAGAGCTTGGAAGTAAAGCCTGGTTTATACTTTTGCGAGTTACCGTAGCGCATGACCCTGCACGAACGGTGTAGGTGTTTATTAAACTTTCGTGAGCTTCACTGCAGTGTTCTCCGATAGGTGAACGATAGGTGGCGATAGGTGGCAGTGGAGAATAAAAACTCCTGCAAAACCGGTGAAAGAACATTTTTACCTGACGCTACACCAGGCATCAAAATAAATAAATATATACACACAGAAATATACATCTATGAATCTGCGCGAATGGTGGAGGCGTTTATACTAGCCGCGTCACATTCATTGTAGTTTTGTCCGAAACTATATGTGGTAGTATAAAGAAACACCCCTCAACAACAGGGGAAGGAACATTTACCTGATGAATTTTAATGTTGCTTTGTGTTTCAGGTTTGAAAAGTGGTGGAATTTAGGCTAAAGTACTTGAAAATTCTTGAAATTGTAACTACTTCGTTTCACAACAAATATCTGTCTGACTGAACAGTTCTCTTGTATTACATTAACAAATACGAGCCTCTTGTAATTCCAGGACGAACATGAGAGAACGTGAAGACGTTAAGATTGGGCATTTTGAAAATAAATAACCATTAAATAATGTGATTAAAAAGGAATTATTTCGAATCATTTTGAGTATATGTATAAATATTTAACTTAATTAAGTTTAACGTGCTGGGAAATATTGAAATGGACCTTTAATGTGACATACAAGTGTTTTAATTCCACCTTATAAAGGTGTATGAACATGGCAAACATGACTTTGTTCATTGCGCTGAGGCGCGGTGCGCGCGAAGTTACAAAATTCGAGAGGTGCAGGACCTCGCGAATGGACAGCGGGCGAGGCCTCGCGCACGTGCGGAGCCACCGCGATTATGTCATTTTCGCCACGTGGACCCTCGCGACGCATCAAGTATAAACCAGGCTTAAAACATGTGCACATGTGTCAATATGGGGGGGTGTGTGTAGGGGGGGGGGGGGGCGTAAAAATATTCTTATCTACTAAAGGGGGGCACGGCAGAAAAAGTTTGGGAACCACTGCTCTACCCTGTCTGTAACTGGCCAGTTTACTGACCATAGAACCAGCAATATTTTGATGGTGTTCCAGATTTAGCACAGCAATGAGACTGGCATTGTTGTAGCATAGCATGTTCATGGTTCACGGCGATGGGTGTCAATCATTGACGGAGGGGGGGTTTGGGGGGGGGGGGGCGAACTCTAGACGTCAGATTGGCTACCATGTATGTCAATCAAAATACAACCGTCAGTGCAAATGGACGATATCCTGTCATTCTTCCAATACATTTTAATGTCATGCGGTCTTCCCACACTTTATTCGCGTTCAACCCACACTTCCTTCGTAATGGCGTAATGGGCACCCCAGTCTACAATATGTGAATGTGTAGCTGCATCTGAGATAAAGAGTATAATAATTAGGGGTGGGCATAGATTAATTTTTTTAATCTAGATTAATCTCACTGAAGTCTTGAAATTAATCTAGATTAATCTATATTAAAATGGCTCATATGCGTGCTACCCAAGTAATGATTAAAAGTCAGTTTTCTTAATACAGAGGGTGCATTAGACCAGGGGCTCATCTCCTGTTTCCAAAATGCATCAATGACTGCTTGAGGAAGCTGTTCTACTTTGATACTTGAAGAAAAAAAACATGCTCAATAAAATGTAGGCTACTCGTGTTCAACGGTTTATTCAGTTACACATGAATTTGTAAGCCTACATACTGTACATTAAAAGGGGTTGATAACATGTTTATATTCAGCTAAACATGACATTTGAAATGTAAGCCAACATTTAGTACATTTAAACTCACGGACGTAATTTGGGGGGGGACTTTTTCAAAAGCCGGTTTTGGTCCTCTGCAGTTTTAACGGTTAAAAAGAAATATTTAAATAGCGACGAATCTAGCGCTAGGACCATGCAGAAAACGACCGCTCCGAGCTCCGCTCCGGTAACACTTTACGTTCCTAAAAATGAATTGTCCATGAAGCAAACCTGGCGACTTCGTGGCTGCATCCATGTAAACACACGTACGATTTGTAATTCACAGGTTTGAAAACTCGTTCTCGCCCCTACTGTGCAATTTGGTTAGGAATACAGCCGAGCTAAACTATCAAGTTGAAAGTCATCATAGTTTGCTTACCCATTTTGACCCAGTTCCCAACCCAACTTTAAGAATAGATAATTTTTATATCACCCGATAAGAGTATCAAATTTACGACCGTTGTTAACGCCATTAACGGCCCACCACTAATAAGAATCAATCAATATTCCTGTATTGATCTATATTGATTCATATTAAACTCACACAAGCCTCATATATTGTGTCTTGGGTCTTGTGTGTTATTGTACAGAACACATGACTTAAACACAACATTTTGACCACTTTGTGCATTACATCAGAGCACATAGTGGCACACTGAGTGACATGTAGACAAGTAAATTTTCCATTTAACTCATGTAAATTTTCAATTTTCAATACATCTGGCCAGTATTTTGCCGATATAATACAAATCGCGATATAATAAAATATTTGTCTCCATTTTACACTCAGCCACCCCCCCGTCAACAACTTACACTCGCTACCCCCTGTCGACATCTTACACTCGCCACCCCCGCCCCCTTCCATCAACAACTTTGGGCTTTGGGCTAGTTTAGGCTTCTGAAGAGCGGGTTTTACTCTGACTTTGTGCAGGATTTTTTTGTAGGACCTGGCAACCCTGGTGAAGGGGGCAGGCAGCTCCTTTGTTTCCTCGTGCTAGCATATGCTAAGACCAAACTTTCATAGGCTATGGGGAAGAATCTGCTGCGAGAGTTCTGCCAGAACACTCCAACAAGCAGTGGACAATAGTAATGTGCTTTAGGACACTTTTCCTTCGTTTTGTTTTAAGAGTTAAAACATAGACCGTCGTGAGAACGGCACACGGATAGCGCAATAGCACGCCATGTTCCAAAACAGTGCAGAGGGTTTGCTACTATGCTAGTAAGATATCCGTGGCTGTGCTTTGGGAACTGTGGGGTTAGAATAACCGAGAACACCGGAGGAGTTGAGGTTTCGTTTGAATAAGACGGCCGAGACCAGCGACACGGTGGGGACCGGGAAATTCGGTGCTGAGGGAGTCAATGCAGGCCACATCCGTGGAGGAACGAGCCACGACAGGTCCACGCTTCAGCTGGGCGATCACGCAATGAGCACGTGAACATTTGCTTCTACCCTCCTCTCCTATTCGCAACGGACAGGTACAGAGTCCGTTAACATTTTATTTTACATTGAGTGAAGCGGCCAGTGTTTAATTTCCAGGCCTCAACGCACACAAGCGGCAACCAGGCCTGCATCAAGGTACTTTTGGAGGGAAATTTTAGTTTATATTTAAAGCCGGCATAGCTTAGTTATGGAAAAGATTCCGTGCCAATTCGAAATGTAATCGCTACTAGGCAAAAATGGAAATGCAATCCACAAAATGCATTGCTTTTCCATACAAACATGCAGAATACGTGCCACAATGAAATGCAAAAGCACTATTACATTACGTTTCAATGCACTTTATCTCTTTATTGAAAAACAATACACAAGAATTACCATTCAAAACCCAAATGCTGAATTTGTGCCAGAATTGAATATAATACAGCTCGAAATGTAATCACGGCACCGAGGTATTGCTTTTCACCTTACAGTATTTCTGACATAAATGTCTCCTTTAAATGTAATGATCACGAGATTGATTTAAACACTGATGTGATGAAAACATGCCACAATGAAAAGTAAAAGCTCCAGTGTGTGGATTTGTATTTAAAGAAACGCTGAATTCGTGCCAGAAGCCACCTTGAAATGCAATCGACTGAACGTCATTGTATTCCACTGTGTGTCTCTGCGAAGCTGTATTCGTGCCAGAATGAAATCTAATCACCGTCCAATAGGAACGCTCGCCTGAATTTGGGGCGGGGCTTAGACTCCAGTCAGAAGCAATCGCTCATAGTTGGACTTGAAAGCAGCAGAAATGTCTTTTCACGACAGAATAAAAGAGGAAATAAACAGTCTAATTGGACAAATTGAGGCTGGTGCAGTTACAGACGACTATGTGCTTAACTTAATTAAGCTGAAGGTGCTGGGCAATATTGAAAATGGACCTTGAAAGTGTGTTTGAATTCCACCTTGTAAACACGACACGGTGAGACACGGTGAAAATATCAAACACATTAGATAAATGTCTCTCAGGCACGAGAGGCAAAAAATGTTATTTAATGTGTGCACACACAGTAAGCAACTAGCTGAGCAAACGGGCATGCGTGACAGTTTGCTCAGCTAGTTGCTCGCTGTCTGCAGGGGGCTTAAGTAGGTGAAATCAACATGGCTCTAGTAGTAGGTGGTGAAATTGCAGCATTGTGTTACTTTGTCTGTTCTCGAATTGCAAAGCTGCAGCTGTTCTCACTTGAAATCCATTGTTTTTAATGGCAGCTTTTCTCACCTCTGCCTGGTGAGGTGTGAAAGTGGGAGGGGTAGTGGGTCAACCAAGAAGCCTTGACGACGACCAGCTGATGCCTTCAGTCATTGATAGCTGTTCTAACCAATAGTTCACTGAAAGTTGAAAAGACTGACACCTCACTTGCCATGATTCGTGAATGTTTGTCTCTGACAAGGACATGCGCAAAACAACAAGCCAGTTGGGTTGTAAACATGTAAACATAAACAGTCTTGATTGTAGCCAAGATGAGCTACGCTCTCCAGAACACACACAATTGACTTTGTTGTGGATTATTTTGTTTTTGTACTTTTGGACATCACAGAAAAGAAAAAGCTTACTTTGACTGGAGTTGTTTAGGTACAGCGTTGAACCAGAAGTTAGCATGAACAACAGCTACGAAGATCTACGAAGGACTCGTTTGTATTTGTGAGTATAAATTGTATAAACAATTGTGCATACAATGATTCATGCTAAATATCACCTAAATATTAGATGATAAACAGTATAAGAGCATTTAAGTACTGTAGTACTTCCTCAGCATCATTTAGGGTCTTAGCTAGTATGGTTAGCTTAGCTAGACTCTTGGACATCTCTATCCTATTATTCACATAACATAAAATGAATGTTGTATTATAACTTCATTTGGAATTTTCTGGTCTTTCTGTAAGATGTCGAACATTGTGGTGCATGCTCTTGGATCAGGGTGTGCCACATTCGGGCAAGGGTGTGGCACTATGGACATTTCTTGGGAACGCGCGATATTGTGTAATTCTTCAATACTTATATGTATGTGCTCAATATTTTTTATTTTTGTCAGACAAGACCAAGATAATAAAGTTTTTTACATCGCCAGTGTACATATAAACACTGTACATCCCCAAAGTCAAAACACGACCACGAGCTACTCAATGGTTCAATGAAGCCTTCAGCTGTGATCTCACGGATCTGTTGTTCGGCCACCATACACTTCGCTAGCAGGAGATGGTGCAGCCTCAAACAAACAATGTAGGCCCAAGGCCCCTGCCAAAAGTTTTTCAATCGCTATTACGAAACTAATAATAAAAAAATTAAAAAACACGGAGAGAAATAGAAGAACCAGACTGAAAAGGAAGTGTTTGCAAATGTGTCCCTCTTCACTAGGACAGCAATAAAATGGATCGAGGAGAAATTGGACATTCATCTGCAAAACAAAGCAGATATTTACTTTTTAGTCTTGACTCTGGATGATAGCTGTGATGATACTTTCTAAATTGAACAATCACAAATTCATTAACTATTTTAAGCTTTATAAGCATTATTATAACCGTTATAAATATGTTTTAACAAACCGTGTCCTCTAATAGTGAGTAAAAGTGAGGAGGACATCTTGCTCATTATTAGTCCTTTCCAGGAGCATATTTGTACTGGCTGTGAGAGTTGACATATTTTGTTATTGGAGGTCCTGTTTGTTAATTCTGAGAGTATCATGTGACCAGCACAGAGGGCTGATTTAGTGGAAAGGTGTTTCTGCTGCAGGACTGTGGGTGTATAAAAGAAAGCTGCTCTCTCAATGCTGACACGGCCCTGGTATGCAGACAGAGGTAAGGCTGTATATGAAACGGACTGTGTGTGTGTGTATATATATATATATATATATATATATATATATATATATATATATATATATATATATATATATATATATATATAATAAATACCCAGAATGTGAATGTTTTATGTTCTTTATTTCAGTATGGCATATACATTTTCTTGTTATGTTTTCAGACGTTGTTTGAAAAGATTTCTAAGAAGAAATGTTTGTTTTAAATCATTTGGATCATTGCTGAAGACAACAATACTTCAACAGTACTTCAATATCAAACCATCTTGCCAATTAAAGGATTAAAGCATGATGAACTCAAGCCTACAACAATACATGAGCACAGGAAACATTTCTCTTTGTTATGACCTTCATCCTAATTCATGTCCGAAGCTTATTTATCCTCTGGCTGTAAAAGTTGTGATATATTGTGTCATTGGAACTGTTATTATTCTTACAACATTTGGAAGCCTTCTGGTCATCATTGCCATTATTCATTTCAAGCAGCTCCACACCCCAACTAACTACTTAACTCTCTCTCTGGCTGTAGCTGATCTGCTCCTAGGAGGGATTGTGATGCCTCCCAGTATGATACGCACTATGGAGACCTGCTGGTATTTTGGAACTGTGTTCTGTAAAATACACAGCAGTCTTGATGCTGTATTGTGCACTGCCTCTGTTTTAACTTTAACTTTTATTTCTATTGAGCGATATTATGCTGTATGTCACCCCCTGCTGTACCATAGTAAAATGACTACTCTTACTTCTCTATTTATGATTGTAATTTGCTGGAGTTATTCTGCAACTGTGGGAATTGTATTCATACAGTTAAACATTTTGGGCACTGAACAGTACGGTGATGTTAAATGTGAGGGTGAGTGTGCAGCAATTTTGGGACCCATTTCTTCTTTAATACTTTCTCTCTTCACTTGCTACATTCCTTCCATTGTCATGGTGAGCATATATTTGAAAATTTATCTTGTTGCACACAGACAACTACATTCAGTCCAACATAGTCTCTCTCAGCAAAACACATCCAGAGGGGTGCACTCTACTTGTAAGACAGAGAGAAAAGCCACTAAAACACTGACCATCATTATGGGAGTGTATATATCATTTTGGACACCATTTTTTATCTACAGTCTAATGGTGACCTGTTTTGGTAACATTGGTCCACAACAACTGTTTGACATGTTTAGTTGGATTGCTTATTCAAATACAGCATGTAATCCTATTGTGTATGCTTTCTTCTACAGCTGGTTTAGAAAGGCCCTCAAAATAATTTTATTAGGCAAAATATTTAAGAAAAAATCATCAAGAATAAATCTGTGTTCATAGTAGAATAATGCAAGAAACCCCCCAACTTTTTATGAAAATTTAGTACATAAGTACATCTAAGACAATTTAGTACATAAGTGCTGTTTTTCAATGTAAACAAAACATTTTGTTTTAATGAAAATGTAGTAAGTAAAAAGAGTGAACTACTAATAGACCAGGGGTGAGTTTCCCAAAACGTTCTTAGCCCAGATTTATTTAAGCGAACTCGGAGTGGTCGTTTTCTGCGTGGTCCTAGCGCTTGATTCATCGCTATTTAAATATCTTTAAATGTCTGTAAAATTTTTTGCTGATGCTGGTCCAGCGTGGCGCGTGCCAGTGATTATGCCTTGGCGTGCCAACAGTGGCACGCGTGCCATAGGTTGCCGACCACTGGTCTATAGTATCATTGTTTATACCTGAAATCACAGGGGCAGTTTAATTGATGTTTAAAATGAACTCTGTGCCAATGTGTAGAATGAGAGAACAAGCAAAAGTCAATCACTACATAGAAGTGGGCAAATGACCCTTTCAAAATTTGTAAACACATGATGTTGCAGTGATATGTTCATATTTTGGCAATGTCAGTAATGTTCCCTTGCTCACATTTCTTTAACAACTTAGTCAAATAATAAAAAGTAGTATATCAAAATATATCATGTGTATGTGTATCAATGAAATATTCCACTTTTTTCCTTTCACAATTATGATGACAATAAGCAGACATTCATATTTAATAATGTCCTTCAAAATAACTCCCAATAACTTCACAAAACACAAAAAATGAACTGAGTCTAAAGTCACTATGTGAATGATATCTGTTGGCAAGTATCTGTCAAGGTTGGCTGGGCCAGCCCCACAGGGGAGCTGCCCACTTCACATTCCTCAACACAGCCAGTCCCTCTATCCAATTCACCTGCATACATCTTAATCACGAGCACCTGTTCCTTATCACCCTCACTCCCTACTTCAGCCCACAGGTCCAGCAAGTCATCGCTGTGCATTCCTTGAGCCTTGAAGAGTGTGTGCATCATCTTCGGTTACCTCCCTCTGATTGTCATGGACTCTGCAGTGCTTATCTTTATTCTGCCTATCACTGTGTGAGTGTGGCTTTGCTTTATTTCACTGTGATTCCACGGCAGCATACTCCACGTCTGCTGCTTCTATCACCCTGTTACAGAATGCAAACCCGGCAGGCAGCAGCGCGATGGCTACAGATGTGGCTGCTATGCTAGCCTCCCAGCATGTTGCCCTTGAGCAGCAACAGAGAGTTGGGAGAGCTAAGAAGCGATATGGGCAGCTTGGCTACCTGCACGCAGCAGTTAAGCACCTGGGCTAGATCTGAAAGAGCCACAAACCCCTCCCCTTCTTGATCTTACATAGCCTGCCCACAGCATTACTTTGGAGGCCCAGAGCTGTGAGAGAGGTTCAGGGTCAGTGCGAGATATACTTCGCCTATTAACCAGCTATGCCACATTTGGCTCGGGTAGCATTTGTCATCTCCCTGCTGACAGATAAGGCCAGGTCATGAGGTACCGCCCTCTACTACTGTTCGATAAAAGCAAGACTACTGGACTGCGTTAGGCAAATTCTTAATATTATTTCGTCCACCTTCGGAGTGTAGAATGCACGTTGTGATGTTCATATGTTTTAATAACACTCTCAGCACAGCACATCAGGTCCACAGACTAATCACAATGTTCACGGATCTGTCTAGCATGTGAGCAGGAAAGATAGTGAAGTGGAGTGAAGTGTGTAACGTATGGTCTGCAACGAATAGCAGATGACATGCATTAATGTAATCGTTCAACAGTAATAAACATTCAAACATGGTGATTTTTACACGCACACAGCCTGCCTAACATTCAAACTAATTTAGTATTGTCCTTAGACCTTACAAGAATTAACAACAAGGGTGAAATATCTACCCTTAACTAACCTGTTTACAAATTCCACAACAGTAACAAATATTCACATTTAGTCATGAATGCATATTCTAACACACATGCCAGGTAGGGAGAATGTCAGAGTTTGCATGTGCTCGATATCTCCCGCCTCTGGCATTGCCAGTCTCTGGCGTGTCAGCAGTGGCACTCTCTGCTGCAGTATGTATGGGAGAGCAGCGGTCTTTCCGATATTGCTGCCCCCAAATTTATTATTTTGCTCCCTAGAAGGACCGAGTGACCTGTTGATCATCCTCGTCATCCTGCATCTTCAGCAACAATATCAGTCGGTGTCTGGCCTAAGATACAGTCTTTTATCCGAACTTCTGCTGTTCTCACTTAATTATCGAACCTGGGAAAGACTCTCATGGCTTGTCCTATATGCCAACTTGTCCATGGCACTTGTGGGTCAACCAACATTACAGTCTCTCCGATCGTAATGTTGTCATCTGGGCTCTGCTATCCTCTAGTCTGCATCCCAAGCAGTTATTTATTCACGAAGGCTGACCACAATTTATCAGCCAACAGCTGGGAGTGTCTCCATCTGACCTGGGATAAACTACTTGAGGTAAAGAGCTGTCTGGCAACCCCATGAGACAGCTTGGAATTATGCGATCGGGGTCTGAACAGTCTGAAGAGGCATACCCGAGTGACTTGAGTTGAGGATTGCCTTGATCTCTATTAGGACCGTCATAAGGACTTCTTCAGTAACTGCATCTGTGCTGAGAGTGATGTAGAGTGCAGTCTTCAGAGAGCGGATCTCTCGCTCCCATGCTCCTCCGAAAGTGAGACGCGACTAGAGGATTAAAATGGAAGTGGATCTGTTGGGTAGCCAACCTCTGCTGTAGGTTCTTGAGCTCAGTGGTGCCTCCAAGGAAATTGGTTCCTTGACCAGAGAACAGTTCTGCCGGCGTTCCGTAGCCTGCTACAAACCTCCTAAGGGCCATAAGGAATTCAGCCGTGTCGACTGCAGTCAGGACTTCTATGTGAACCGCTCTTGTGGTGAGGAATTTAAACAGAAGGCCCCATCTCTTCTCGCAAAGGAACGGCCCAAAGCAGTCTACTACAGTTGAGTAGAAGGCAGGTTTGTATAATCTGCAAGTCAAGGGGGAGGTAAATCCGCCATGTTCGGGCAGGTTGGCTTTGACTTCCACCTGCAAAACATTTGGCTTCTCCTCTGCTCTTTCTTAATGGCATTGTAGGAGTGGTCGGATGTGTTCCTGTGGGGGATGCAGGATCTGGTGTTCCTCCATAACCTCAAGAGGTTCCCATAGCAATGGGATAAAACTGACCATTTGTATTTTAGTTACATCAGTTTGTTTGTGTGGCATGTTTAGTCTTGTTTTGCCGCTTGTGGTGTACTGGGAAAGGTTATGCTAACAGGGTAAGAGTTCCATCACTCCCTGAGAAGGTTTGTAGACTTCACCCCAAAGCTGGCAGTCCTGTGTGGAATGCACTCTATGCAAATGTACTGTTGTCTTTACCAGGAACTTGATTCCCATTGGTTATGAAAATATAGTACATAAGTACTATGGGGGGGGGGTGGTTATAAAAGGAGAGGTTTGTGAGTACAGGGGGCTCTTCCTCTTCTGCTCTTCTTCTCTGTGAGGCAGCCTGCACCGGTCGGTAACTCTTGTTTCCATTAGGTATTATTCTTGTTACTTTAATCTAGTATGGTTATGTTATTGTTTTATATGTTGTTGGTTATTTAATAAATCAAATTAATTAATAAATTAATTGTTTAGCTACGGTCTTGGTTATAGCTATACTGGGCCAGACAAGCTCATTATTAGTATCAGTTAAAAGGTAAGGTAAATCAATGCTAATACCAATTCCCTCTAAAGTATCCCATCTGTTGCGCATGTTTATGATAAACCTCTGACAAAGCAGGCTATTGTTTATAGCAAAGTTTATAGCAAGTTGGTTAGGTATATTGTGTAGTGGTGCTTCGGCACCACTACGGGTGCTGCAGCCACGTCGCGTCATTGGTTGCGTTATCACGCTGCTCGGGCATTCCACGTAGGGCTGGACTTTAAATTCAGGGCGCCGACATTGCCAGACGCACGTTCTGGCTGCCCTACGCCGTCCGGTCATCGGCGTTAGTTTGATGCTGTTCGTCTGCGGGCGATTTTTGTCAAGGCTGTGGTTGGGGTTCGTTTAGACTACACTCTTCCTGGAGGTAGGTAAATTGTTTTCTCTGGTATCGGAGTGCAAGTTAGTCATCGATTGTTAATGTTAGCTGTTAAATAGACTGTTTCATGAGCAACGTCACCAAAAAGATGCGCGCGCATTTTGGCCACGGAAGTGGAGATTTGTCCCATGGGACCACAGTGCAGATCCAAATTCTTTACTGTAGGGGTTTCACCTACTAATCCTTTAAAGTAGATATAATTTGTTTTACCTTAATTATTAATCAGTCTCATTAATTTTAGAATCAGTCTCATATTCTAATTATACCAGAACCACAAGTTTAGTTATCAACTAAAGGTAATGAATGGTTTGGTATCTGAAGGATTTAACAATGAATTCTTTGGAGGTTTTGGCAACAACCACTTTTGAATGACATCAACACAGACAATTTGGTGAAAATAAATGATACATTTATTTAAAACCAACTATTCTAAAACACAAAGAGCATCAACATGGATCAGTATATTTACAGTGAAGACTCAGCATCTAGTGTGTGTGTGTGTGTGTGTGTGTGTGTGTGTGTGTGTGTAAAAAAAGGGGAGGAGTAAGTGTGCGCGCTTGTGCGCGTGTGAGGGGGCGGAGTTGTAATCTCAGTTCTCCTATGGAGAACAAAGCAACTAAAATGGCGCCGACTTTAAATAGTAGAGCAGCGCGACTATGTTAATGAGCTCAGCTGGTTTATTCCAACGTGGTCAGAACAAAGAGTAATGGCGCTGGCTTACTAACTAAAAATTAATGTAGTGTGTCTGAGAATGGGAACTACAAGTTGTCAAATATTCAGAAGATAAAACATGGAGATTGCATGCCAGGTGGAGAACTTGTGTGTACAAATCTTAACGAAGTTTATGAAAATAAAGTTAAACACAAACATTCAGAATGTATTAACAAAAAAACTTAGTTAACTCTGTAGTTCAAATAACTATGCCCTTTGATGAACTATGCCCAGCGGTAAGAGTCTCACGTGTTGAGGATTTGGGGTTTTGTCGTCCTCCCTGAATTCTCCTGGAATTAGGAGGGAATTTCCACCGCAGGCTCCTCGTTGATTAAGCGACGTCGTCCAGGTGTGCTGGGGAATCGTCCAGGAACGCGAGTCTCGTTCACGGTTTAACAACAGGGAGTTGATCGCCTTTGTTTCAGTCCGTGTGGCCGCGTTAACAAGCTTGATTGAAGTCGTTTGGTGAATCTGTTGTCGCGGTAACGTTGATCGGTTGCTGGTTAGATTGCACCGTAACTCGGGCTCGTTAATTAAGTAGTACGACTTTCAGCTGTTTGCTGTTAGTCGTTGCAAAGTTCGCGTGTTCTCAAAGAAAACCGGAGAGAGAGAAGTGGCGGAGCCTCTCTTTAATAGGTCTAACCTATGTGTCGGTCAAACCAGAGAGAGAGGGAGATATTACGGAGCCTCTCTTTAATAGGTCTAACCTATGTGTCGGTCAAACCAGAGAGAGCGGGAGATATTACGGAGCCTCTCTTTAATAGGTCTAACCTATGTGTCGGTCAAACCAGAGAGAGAGAGATGAATGGCTGTTCAGGGTATTTAAACACCTGAACTGTAGACACACCCTTACTTCCGTCAAAGCAAGCTTGTTCCATGTGTTTCCAGTGGTACTGCCACCTGCTGGTTTAGCATGGTACCTACATTCCCCCCTTGGTCTTCAGACTGGGGCTGATGTCACAGTCCTGAAGAGCACAAAAGGTTATCCATGCAGTCCATGTTCCCTGTAGCATCCACTGGAAGATGATCAATTCCATGAGTCAAGTTGTCCATCCCGCTCATAGCATAATCCATGAGATGGCTGGGAGACGCTGTAGAGACACATCTGGGCAACAAGTTCACTACTGGGCAGTTCTTGAACAATAACTAAGGTTAACCAAATCAAGAAAAACAATGAAAGGATACTAATGCATGGCTTAGATTTCTCTTGGCTTTACAATAAGAAAACAAGGTCACATGCAGGATTAAATGCCTTTGATGGAAAAGAGGAAATACATCAGGCATGGAGAAAGGTGTGGAGTTAGCACATGTTGGTGTTAGTTTGTTGGCTGGAACAAACCTAACAATGCTTTAAAGGAAAGATCTTGCTGGACTAAAACATTTGGGTTAATGTCCAGTTAGAGTGTGGCTTCTTGTGAGATCTAGTAAAATGTAAATGGGGGTTTAACTGAGGTGTAATGCCTCATCCTATCCTGTGATAGACAAGTATTTAAGTATCTCACACTTGCTATACTGGTAGAGGAGAGAATGAGATCTGTGTGAGGGGTAAAATGTAGAAGTTAGGAGGTAACGCCGGGTACACCCCCCTTAGTAGAGAACCTATTGCATTGAGAATGCAGAACTGTGAGCGGAGATGATGCCAGGGACATCTCCCTTTTAAAGGGTTAGAGATCTGGAAACATAGCTACATGTTTACAGGCTGAAGGTTTACATGTAACTTCGTATAAAGTCAGTTCTACCTCCTCCTGGCTCAGGCTGGAGGTCCACTGACTGATCCTCATCTATGGCTGTCCCCCCTTCCACTGGTTCTGCCTCTCTTTCCACCTCTTGGCTCTGTCCCTGTGACGAGAGTAGTGAGAGGGGCCTGCAGAAAGAACAGTGTCTGAATTTGCAGGGAAATCATGGGGAGGATCTTGGAGCTCTTTGGAGTCTCCTTCAGGCAGACTGGGCTGCACAACAGTCTCCCAAACTGTCTGCGTGGTCTTTCTGATCTCACGCATCGACAGGTCACCTTGGCGTGCTAAAAGTGTGACATGGGTTCTCACACAAGGTTGGAGATTGTGCAAAAATAGGGATTTGAAGGTTCGGTCTTCTGTGAGACCTGGTCCATTTCTTCCCTGGAAAAATGTTTGTTTCAAGCGATTAAAGTAATCCCTGGGATGCTCTGAACGCTTGTGCTTAATTTTAATGGCTGACATGAATGCTGACGCTTCGTCAAAATAAGGGGAATACTCCTCAGCGAGGGCTTTGCATAGCTGAGTGTAACTGTCCCTAATGGAAAACGGCTGTGACTCTATGAACGTGTGAACTGATCTAGAGGTGGTTTTCCAAATTAGCTTCACTTTCTCTCGTTCTGTTGCATAGGGCAAGTCTGAGAGGCTACGCTCAATTTCCTTGAGGTAGTCTTCAACATGGTAGTTTGGACTTGCTGGGTTGAATGGCTCCATGTCCTTGGCTAGTGAATCTAGCAGCTTTAACCGAGGGAAATGTTCAAGGACATGTCTATTAGAATAGGAAGGTGGACCTTCACTATCCAAGTGGTGTAACTCATGGTCAATGGGATGCCTACTGCCTCCTGTCTCTCTGTGCCTAGGTGGCAGTAATGAGCCTTTATGCATCTCAAGTTGAGAAATATCTGTATTTCTCCTTGAGGAAAAAGCTGTAGTATGTACGTCACTGTGCCAGCCTGTGCGTGGGTCAGTGGAATGATGCTCAGCGTTTAAGTAAGGCCTGTTATCTGCTCTATCTGGTGAGACGTCCCTTGTCTGTACGTTCTGCCAGTGGTGTACATCAGCATGCCTCCTGCCGACCTGCTCTGTGTGCATAGGGGGCAACAGTGAGCCTTTGTGCATCTCAAGTTGGGAAATTTCTGCATTTCCTCTTGAGGAAGTAGCTGGAGCATGTACATCACTGTGCCAGCCTGTGCGTGGGTCAGTGGAATGATGCTCAGCATTCATACAAGGCTTCCTAACTGTGGTACCTAATGAGATGTCCCTGGTCTGGACATCACACAGAGGATAATGGTCACCAGCATGCTTTCTACCTTCCTGGTCTCTGTCCATAGGGGGCAACAGTGAGCCTTTGCGCATCTCAAGTTGAGAAATACCTGCATTTCTCCTTGAGGAAGAAGCTGGAACACGTACGTCACTGCGCCAGCCTGTGCGTGGGTCAGTGGAATGATGCTCAGCATTTAAGTAAGGCTTCCTAGCTGCTGTACCTGACGGGATGTCCCTGGTCTGGACATCATGCAGAGAATAAGGAGGGCCAAAAGACATAGCAGGATTAGTATTACTCTTTTTGTTACTCAAGAGTAAGGGGGCAGAAGCTAGGGACGAGTAAGAGGGCTCTGCTGACTTGTAGCAAGAGGATGCAGACAGGGCATCTGCTCTAGGAGGGTGATTCTCCACAGAGGCTTCACTTTGAGCTTCAGAAGCTGAACCGTCAGTAGTATCATATGGATACTCTGAGGAAGAACTAGTTACATCTAACCTAAGACTCGTGGGGACTGGAGCCGGGGCCTTAGGATGTACGACAGGTGTATCATCACCTGTGGAGTGCTGACTATATTGGCTTTCTACTGTAACTAATAAAGAAGGTCTAGAGGTGCCAGATCTAGTTGCAAGGAAATCTTGCGCTCTTGCACGGGCAAGCTCACTCTCCCTTTGGAGGCGGGCAGTTTCTGTTAAGCCCGTGTGACGTTCACTTACAGTGAGCACGTCATTCAGCGCACGAGTGGTCAGTTGGAGGTTGTGGCGAAGGCTCTCAACCTCAGAACTGAGCTTAGCAGTGTCCTGTTTGAGGAGTCTATTTTCCTTGCGTAGTGCCTCTACTTCTAAGCGAGCCTGCTGCTGACATAGAAGGAACATTTTAAAAACTACATCTGGAACGGTAGGGGTCTCCTCAAAGTAGTCCTTTAGAGGTTTGTCAACATCCTTCCTACCTGGTTCAAGCATCTGAAGGAGCTGAAGCAAAGATTGACAAGTATTCTGTTTTAGAAAAGCCATGGTTAGTCTAAATGTACTTATAGACTAGCTCAAAAAAAGGGACAAAATCAAGTCAGCTTCAGTACAATCTGGCTTAGCTATTGTGCCAGAACCTTGTGTCTGGGCAGGTAAAAAGGGTAATTACCTAGGTGGACAAGCCAAATTTAACAAGCCAGAAGTTAAATGAGTGAAATAAATATACTGATCTTCAGTTGATTGCTCAATGAATGTGAATAGTAACCAAATGGTAAACAAATTAGAACAAGGTATCACCAAACTGTAGTTACCAAGTATTAGCTTTCCTCTATAGGAAGACTTGGGAAGCGCTCTGGCGCCCTCTTCTGGCGAATTTGGAGATGGTCCTATTCTAATGGCTTGAAAGCCTATGATATGAAATTATGGTTGATATCAAACAAATAGGGTTGAGCCAGAAATCTCCCTCACGCAGGGGCACCAATTATGTAGGGGTTTCACCTACTAATCCTTTAAAGTAGATATAATTTGTTTTACCTTAATTATTAATCAGTCTCATTAATTTTAGAATCAGTCTCATATTCTAATTATACCAGAACCACAAGTTTAGTTATCAACTAAAGGTAATGAATGGTTTGGTATCTGAAGGATTTAACAATGAATTCTTTGGAGGTTTTGGCAACAACCACTTTTGAATGACATCAACACAGACAATTTGGTGAAAATAAATGATACATTTATTTAAAACCAACTATTCTAAAACACAAAGAGCATCAACATGGATCAGTATATTTACAGTGAAGACTCAGCATCTAGTGTGTGTGTGTGTGTGTGTGTGTGTGTGTGTGTGTGTGTGTGTGTAAAAAAAGGGGAGGAGTAAGTGTGCGCGCTTGTGCGCGTGTGAGGGGGCGGAGTTGTAATCTCAGTTCTCCTATGGAGAACAAAGCAACTAAAATGGCGCCGACTTTAAATAGTAGAGCAGCGCGACTATGTTAATGAGCTCAGCTGGTTTATTCCAACGTGGTCAGAACAAAGAGTAATGGCGCTGGCTTACTAACTAAAAATTAATGTAGTGTGTCTGAGAATGGGAACTACAAGTTGTCAAATATTCAGAAGATAAAACATGGAGATTGCATGCCAGGTGGAGAACTTGTGTGTACAAATCTTAACGAAGTTTATGAAAATAAAGTTAAACACAAACATTCAGAATGTATTAACAAAAAAACTTAGTTAACTCTGTAGTTCAAATAACTATGCCCTTTGCCCAGCGGTAAGAGTCTCACGTGTTGAGGATTTGGGGTTTTGTCGTCCTCCCTGAATTCTCCTGGAATTAGGAGGGAATTTCCACCGCAGGCTCCTCGTTGATTAAGCGACGTCGTCCAGGTGTGCTGGGGAATCGTCCAGGAACGCGAGTCTCGTTCACGGTTTAACAACAGGGAGTTGATCGCCTTTGTTTCAGTCCATGTGGCCGCGTTAACAAGCTTGATTGAAGTCGTTTGGTGAATCTGTTGTCGCGGTAACGTTGATCGGTTGCTGGTTAGATTGCACCGTAACTCGGGCTCGTTAATTAAGTAGTACGACTTTCAGCTGTTTGCTGTTAGTCGTTGCAAAGTTCGCGTGTTCTCAAAGAAAACCGGAGAGAGAGAAGTGGCGGAGCCTCTCTTTAATAGGTCTAACCTATGTGTCGGTCAAACCAGAGAGAGAGGGAGATATTACGGAGCCTCTCTTTAATAGGTCTAACCTATGTGTCGGTCAAACCAGAGAGAGCGGGAGATATTACGGAGCCTCTCTTTAATAGGTCTAACCTATGTGTCGGTCAAACCAGAGAGAGAGAGATGAATGGCTGTTCAGGGTATTTAAACACCTGAACTGTAGACACACCCTTACTTCCGTCAAAGCAAGCTTGTTCCATGTGTTTCCAGTGGTACTGCCACCTGCTGGTTTAGCATGGTACCTACATTACCATATAAACAAGATAATAAACGTTACTACTTTCAAGCACTGTATGTATGTGTAGCAAGATATTAATGCACTATTATCCTCACACAATGATGATGATGCATATACGCAGGGATTTAGATTTAATTCGATCTTTCAAAATAAAAGTCTCAATAATAGCCGAATCTACTGTAAGTCTCTACGTCAGTCAGCTTAATAATCAAGATCGTATCAATTATATGAGCAAACTCACCCTGCCGACAGGAGAAATTCTTCCAGATCCTTACAAAATATTAGAATGGGAGGATGATTTGTCAAAATGGCCTCCAGTTCAGTGGCCAGATATCTTTACTTATTTTATTGAGAAACCTAGCGTTTACACTAAAGAGAAACTGCGCGCCTACAAGTCACTGGATGAAATGAGGTGATTATTTTGGTGAACATGCTACAATGATTAAAATTGTGCAAAATAAAGTAGAGTTGTAGAAAAATATTTTATGTTACTGTACTCAGTTTAATAAACGTGGCAAATGAAATTATAAATCTCATATGTGTATATACAATAGACAATGCATATACAATGTATGAAATACATACGTGAAATCCGAAAGTGCTTGCACTAGCTAGTTAGCAATAGCACTTCGGACAAGCCCATTTTTATTTTAAGCCCAGGCCGAGTAATTGACAGTTATAACCAGACGTCCTGAATTAAATAAATGTACGAAAAACCACCTGACCTAAAATGAAATTGGCGCTACAGACGCGGGCATTCTTTATGATGTCCTCTGTCCAGTCCACACTGTTAATAGCCTGCAGCCACAGCCGTCTCCTATTGCTCTGAAATGGACGCGATCCAGATGGTATTCGATAAAACTTTAAACCTTTACCCGACGAATAACGGTTCGAACAGCCGTATACACAACCAGACATCTCTATTTTGAACAACACTACATATTTTAAAAAACAGCGCTGATGCTAACGCAAGTCAATGATAAAATGCTACACTTCCGTTGCCAATATGCGCGCGCATCTTCGTGACGTCATCTTTGTATACAAACTTTGAAAGGGTCTATTGTGTTCAGGTGGATTCACTCGGCGGCTAGCTTTCTGCAGTGGCTTCTCAACGTTATTGCGCTTGGCGCTTACGCACTTGTAATCCATTGCAGTGGGTTAACTAGCTCGCAGTCTCCCTGTGGTTTTTATCAGGTTGATTATTCGGTCACGCACTTGCTAACATTACATTTTTATAGTGTCGTGGCTAACGTTTCCTCCTTCCATGTAGGCTCTATATCTCGCGACTGTTACCTCCAAGATTAGTACTTGGGCTTGGCATCTAGTACTTCTAGACTGGGGGTAAGTAGTGTTTTAATATCACCGCTACTATGAGCAGTAATTATTGAGGGGTTGGCTAATCTGGCTCGTGCCCAGAGACGTGTGCACCCAGCATATTAACTCACTCCATTGTTTCAACTGAACATACTGTCGATTCTAAAGACAGTGAGGATGCAGGTTTGCACATTGGATGGCACGGTCCAGGCTCCAGTCCACCGCCCTCACAAAGCATTGAGGGGGGAGCACCGGATCATCACTGGAAGAGATAGTCCACATCTACATAGAATGGGAGATTAGGTTTAGGCTGCTGTAATATGGGGCTGGTGGCAAACGCTGTTTTCAGGTCCTGAAATGCTTTCTCCGCTTCTTTGCCCCATGTTAAACAGTGTGCCCGGCCATGGAGCAGGTCAGTAAAGAGCCTACCTAGGGTGCTCAGTGACCGGATGATGCACCGATAAAACTGGCGAACCGCTGGAGCTCGCAACATATCTGGGGTCTTCTCCACCCAATCACAGCCTCCACCTTGCATAGTTACATACACACTGAACCCTGCCTAATGATGTAACCTAAGAAGTTCACCTCAGAGAGATGGAACTCTTCTCCAGCTTGCTTGCTTACAGCTGATAGCACAGGATAGTGCTCAGGACCTCGTGTACATCTTTTATGTGATGGTCTCGAGTCTTGGAATAAATCAAAATGTCGTCAATGTAAGCAGTGACGGATTTACCCAGATAGGCCCTCAAGACCTCGTTAAGGGTGCTCCCAGTATGGAATGCAAAGGACTCAAATATCCAATTTAAATACAACAATTGATGTTCAGGTCAAGAAATTTGGATCAGGATTTCCAGTCGGGGACTAGTATCCCGACAGCAGTGTACAAAGATCACTCACTTGGACATTCAAGGAGAAAACATTCACTCTCAATTATGCGGAAAAATTATTCACCTGCAATTTTTTAGGGGAAAAATCACTCACCACTATGAGAAATTTGCAGTTCAAATTTATTCATTTGAGGAGAACATCAGCCTGTCAGAAGGTCAAGAGTGCTAAACAATCCTTCATAGATAAATGCAAAGCTTACCTAGAAAGGACCCGGTGGCGAGCCCCCAAATTGTTAAGGTTTGACAGATACTGGTAAAAACAAATGTAGAAATAAAAAAGTCTGAAATGTCAGACAGTAAATCTGAAATATCACATGGTCATAACAGGGTAGATATTGAACATTGGTGGACAGCCATTTTCAGGTCTCTCCAGAGATGCTCAATTGGATTTAGGTCAGAGTTCTGGCTGGGCCAGTGGTCACAGAGTTGTTCCAAAGTCCTCCTTTGTTATTGTAGCTGTGTGCCTAGGGTCATGGTCTTGTTGGAAAGTAAACCTTTGGCCCAGTCTGAGGTCCAGAGCACTCTGTACATTGCCGCATTCATCTTTCTTTCAACTGCAACCAGTCATCATGTCCCTGCAGCTGAATAATACCCCCATAGCATGATGCTGCCACCACCATGTTTCACTGTTGGGATTGTATTGGGCAGGTTATGAGCAGTGCCTGGTATTCTCCACACATACTACTTAGAATTTATACCAAAAAGTTCAGTCTTCTTTTCATCAGACCAGAGAGTCTTATTATAGTCTGGAAGTCCTTCATGTATTTTTTGGCAAGCTCTATGCGGGCTTTAATATGTCTGCCATAAAGCCCTGACTGGTGGAGGGCTGCAGTGATGGTTGACTTCGTGGAACTTCCTCCCATCTCTCTACTGCATCTCTGGAGCTCAGCAACAGTGATCTTTGGGTTCTTCTTTACCTCTCTCACCAAGGCTCTTCTCTCACAATTGCTCAGTTTGGCTGGATGGCCAGGTCTAGGAAGAGTTCTGGTCATCCCAAACATCTTCCATTGTGCTGCAGAAATTATTTTGTAATCTTGGCCAGATCTGTGCCTTGCCACAATTCTGTCTCTGAGCTCCTTGGGCAGTTCCTTCAACCTCATGAGTCTCATTTGCTCTAACATGCACTGTGAGCTGTGAGGTGTTATATAGACAGGTGTGTGCCTTTCCTAATCAAGTTCAGTCAGTTGAATTAAACATAGCTGGAGTCTAATGAAGGAGGGCCACCTCAAGGAGGACAAGAACAAAATGGACAGCATGTGAGTTAAATATGAGAGTCACAGCAAAGGGTTTAATTACTTATTACTATAATGAATTTGCAACAAATTATTATGATACTGTTAATTGTGAAGTATCATGTGACCCGCACTAAGGCGTGGTTGAGTGGAAAGGTGTTACTGCTGCAGGACTGTGGATCTATAAATGAAAGCAGCTCTCTCATCAGTGCTGACACTGCACTAGCATGCAGACAGAGCTAACACTCTACATAAAATGCACTGTAGCTAAAGATTTTGAAAATGGATGGGAAATGGATTGTTTTAAATCTATACATACTCACTATGTGAATCCATACATGTTCTTTATTTCAGCATATCATTTCTTTGTGTGCTATTCATGCATAACAAATGTAAAGTTTTCATACGTTTAAAAGATTTCCAAGAAGAAAGGTCTATTTAAAACAATTTGTTTAATTGCTGAAGACAACAATACTTCACTATCAAATCATCTATCCAGATTAAGGATTAAAGCACGATGGACTCAAGCCTACAACTATACATGAGCACAGGAAACATTTCCCTTTGTTATGACCTTCATCCTAATTCATGTCAAAAGCTTGTTTATCCTTTGGCTGTAAAAGTTGTTTTATATTTTGTCCTTGGAACTGTTATTATTCTTGGAACATTTGGAAGCCTTCTGGTCATCATTGCTATCATCCATTTCAAGCAGCTCCACACCCCAACTAACTACTTCACTCTGTCTCTAGCTGTAACTGATCTGCTTGTAGGAGGATTAGTGATGCCTCCTAGTATGATACGCACTGTGGAGACGTGCTGGTATTTGGGAACTGTATTCTGTAAAATACACAGCAGCCTTGATGTTGTTTTGTGCACTGCCTCTGTATTAAATCTAACTTTTATTTCTATTGAGCGATATTATGCAGTATGTCACCCCCTGCTGTACCAAAGTAAAATGACTCCTCTTACTTCTCTGTTGATGATTGCTGTTTGCTGGAGTTATTCTGCGGCTGTGGGAATTGCATTCATAGAATTAAACACTTTGGGCACTGAACACTATGGTGATGTTAAATGTGAGGGTGAGTGTGCAACAATTTTGCAGCCAATTACTGCTTTAATAATTTCTGTTTTTTCTTGCTACATTCCTTCCATTGTCATGGTAAGCATATATTTGAAAATTTATCTTGTTGCACAAAGACAGCTACTTTCAGTCCAACATAGTCTCCCTCAGCGAAACACATCCAGAGGGCTGCACTCTACTAGTAAGGCAGAGAGAAAAGCCACTAAAACACTGGCCATCGTTATGGGTGTGTATATATCATTTTGTACACCAATTTTTATCTACAGTCTAATGGTGACATATTTTGGTTATAATGGTCCACAACAACTGTTTGATGTGTTTAGTTGGATTGCTTATTCAAATACAGCATGTAATCCTATCGTTTATGCCTTCTTCTACAGCTGGTTCAGAAAGGCCCTCAAAGTTATTTTATTAAGCAAAATATTTGAGAAGAATTCATCTAAAATAAATCTGTTTTTATAGGACAATAATGCAAAAACTCTACTCAACAATACTATTTGAACATTTAATACACATCATTTATCTAATCACTGTATATAAATGTTAACAAACTCAAAGTAAAAGCACATATCTTTTGAATAAAGTTATAGATGTAGTAAATCTTGTCATGCTCTCTGCCATTCTCTACCCTGTCTGTCACTGGCCAGTTTACTGACCATAGAACCAGCAATATTTGGGTAATGTTCCAGATTCAGCACAGCAATGAGACTGGCATTGTTGTAGCATAGCATGGTCATGGTTCACGGCGATGGGTGTCAATCGTTGACGGGGTGGGGGGTCAACCCACACTTCCTTCGTAATGGCGTAATGGGCACCCCGGTCTACAATATGTCAATGTGCATGAAATGTACATTAACCACAGCTGAGATAAAGAGTATAAGAATCAATCAATAATCCTGTATTGATCTATATCGATTCATATTAAACTCACACAAGCCTCATATATTGTGGTCTTGTGTGTTATTGTACAGAACACATGACTTAAAAACAACATTTTGACCACTTTGTGCATTACATCAGAGCACATAGTGACACATTGAGTGACATGTAGACGAGTACATTTTCCATTTAACTCATGTAAATTTTCAATTGCTTGCCTGAAAATATCAAACACGTTAGATAAATGTCTCTCAGGCACGAGAGGCAGAAAATGTTGTTTCATGTGTGCGCACACAGTAAGCAACTAGCTGAGCAAACGGGCATGCGTGACAGTTTGCTCAGCTAGTTGCTCGCTGTGTGCAGGGGGCTTAAGTAGGTGAAATCAACATGGCTCTAGTAGTAGGTGGTGAAAGTGGTCAAATTGCAGCATTGTGTTACTTCGTCTGTTCTCGAATTGCAAAGCTGCAGCTGTTCTTACTTGAAATTCACCTCTGCCTGGTGAGGTGTGAAAATGGGAGGGGGAGGGGTAGTGGGTCAACCAAGAAGCCTTGACGAAGACCAGCTGATGCCTTCAGTCATTGATAGCTGTTCTAACCAATAGTTCACTGAAAGTTGAAAAGACTGACGCCTCACTTGCCATGTATCGTAAATGTTTGTCTCTGACAAGGACATGCGCAAAACAACAAGTTGGGTTGTAAACATGTAAACATAAACAGTCTTGATTGTAGCCAAGATGAGCTACGCTCTCCAGAACACACACAATTGAATTTGTTTGTTGTGGAGTATTTTGTTAGTTAATATTTTGATCACGTATACTTTTGGACATCACAGAAAAGAAAAAGCTTACTTTGACTGGAGTTGTTTAGGTACAGCGTTGAACCAGAAGTTAGCATGAACAACAGCTACGAAGATCTACGAAGGACTCGTTTGTATTTGTGAGTATAAATTGTATAAACAATTGTGCATACAATGATTCATGCTAAATATCACCTAAATATTAGATGATAAACAGTATAAGAGCATTTAAGTACTGTAGAACTTCCTCAGCATCATTTAGGGTCTTAGCTAGTATGGTTAGCTTAGCTAGACTCTTGGACATCTCTATCCTATTATTCACATAACATCAAATGAATGTTGTATTATAACTTCATTTGAAATTTTCTGGTCTTTCTGTAAGATGTCGAACATTGTGGTGCATGCTCTTGGATCAAGGTGTGCCACATTCGGGCAAGGGTGTGGCACTATGGACATTCCTTGGGAATGCGCGATGTTGTGTAACTCTTCAGTATTTATATGTATGTGCTCAATATTTTTTATTTTTGTCAGACAAGACCAAGATAATAAAGTTTTTTACATCGCCAGTGTACATATAAACACTGTACATCCCCAAAGTCAAAACACGACCACGAGCTACTCAATGGTTCAATGAAGCCTTCAGCTGTGATCTCACGGATCTGTTGTTCGGCCACCATACACTTCGCTAGCGGGAGACATTGCAGCCTCAAACAAAAAACGTAGGCCCAAGGCCCCTGCCAAAAGTCGAAAGAAACCTCAGAGTGCCCCACCAACTCAAGACGGTCACTGGTCACTCTGGTTAATCCCCCCGTGTGCTTAGTATGTGGGGAACAGTTAGCTATGTTTCAGGATTACAATTTCAATCGCTACTACGAGACTAATAAAAAAAAAAAAACACGGAGAGAAATACAAAAACCAGATTGGAAAGGAAGTGTTTGCAAATGTGTCCCTCTTCAGTAGGACAGCAATAAAATGGATCGAGGGGAAATTGGACATTCATCTGCAAGCAGATATTTAGTTTTTTTGTCTTGACTCTGGACGATAGCTGTGATGATATAGCCCAGTAACTTATATATGTGTGTGTGTGTTTGTGTGTGTGTGTGGGGGGGGGGGGGGGGGGGGGAAGGAAAAAACTTTGAGATGACAGAGGAGCTGCAGCTGTAATCCTTTCTATAAAATACTTTCTAAATTGAACAATCACAAATTCATTAATTATTTTAAGCTTTATAAGCATTATTATAACCGTTATAAATATGTTTTACCAACCGTGTCCTCTAATAGTGAGTAAAAGTGAGGAGGATATCTTGCTCATTATTAGTCCTTTCCAGGAGCATATTTGTACTGGCTGTGAGAGTTGACATATTTTGTTATTGGAGGTCCTGTTTGTTAATTCTGAGAGTATCATGTGACCAGCACAGAGGGCTGATTTAGTGGAAAGGTGTTTCTGCTGCAGGACTGTGGGTGTATAAAAGAAAGCTGCTCTCTCAATGCTGACACGGCCCTGGTATGCAGACAGAGGTAAGGCTGTATATGAAACGGACTGTAGCTAAAACCTTGCTGACATAACAAAATAGAGAAAAATGTATGTATATTTATGAAACGTATATATATATATATATATATATATATATATATATATACCCAGAATGTGAATGTTTTATGTTCTTTATTTCAGTATGGCAAATACACTTTCTTGTAATGTTTTCTGACGTTTGAAAAGATTTCTAAGAAGAAATGTTTGTTTTAAATCATTTGGATCATTGCTGAAGACAACAATACTTCAACAGTACTTCAATATCAAACCATCTTGCCAATTAAAGGATTAAAGCATGATGAACTCAAGCCTACAACAATACATGAGCACAGGAAACATTTCTCTTTGTTATGACCTTCATCCTAATTCATGTCAGAAGCTTATTTATCCTCTGGCTGTAAAAGTTGTGATATATTGTGTCAATGGAACTGTTATTATTCTTACAACATTTGGAAGCCTTCTGGTCATCATTGCCATTATTCATTTCAAGCAGCTCCACACCCCAACTAACTACTTAACTCTCTCTCTGGCTGTAGCTGATCTGCTCCTAGGAGGGATTGTGATGCCTCCCAATATGATACGCACTATGGAGACCTGCTGGTATTTTGGAACTGTGTTCTGTAAAATACACAGCAGTCTTGATGCTGTATTGTGCACTGCCTCTGTTTTAACTTTAACTTTTATTTCTATTGAGCGATATTATGCAGTATGTCACCCCCTGCTGTACCATAGTAAAATGACTACTCTTACTTCTCTATTTATGATTGTTATTTGCTGGAGTTATTCTGCAGCTGTGGGAATTGCATTCATAGAGTTAAACATTTTGGGCACTGAACAGTACGGTGATGTTAAATGTGAGGGTGAGTGTGCAGCAATTTTGGGACCCATTTCTTCTTTAATAATTTCTCTCTTCACTTGCTACATTCCTTCCATTGTCATGGTGAGCATATATTTGAAAATTTATCTTGTTGCACACAGACAGCTACATTCAGTCCAACATAGTCTCTCTCAGCAAAACTCATCCAGAGGGGTGCACTCTACTAGTAAGGCAGAGAGAAAAGCCACTAAAACACTGACCATAATTATGGGAGTGTATATATCATTTTGGACACCATTTTTTATCTACAGTCTAATGGTGACCTGTTTTGGTAACATTGGTCCACAACAACTGTTTGACGTGTTTACTTGGATTGCTTATTCAAATACAGCATGTAATCCTATCGTGTATGCTTTCTTCTACAGCTGGTTTAGAAAGGCCCTCAAAGTAATTATATTATGCAAAATATTTAAGAAAAAATCATCTAGAATAAATCTGTGTTCATAGTAGAATAATGCAAGAACCCCCCCCCCCCCAACTTTTTATGAAAATATAGTACATAAGTACATTTAGGACAATTTAGTACATAAGTGCTGTTTTTCAATGTAAACAAAACATTTTGTTTTAATGAAGATGTAGTAAATCTGTTGCTATGCCATCTACCATTCTCTATCATGTCTGCAACTGGCCAGTTTACTGACCATAGGACCCAGTAATATTTGATTGGTACTCCAGTTTTAGCACAGCAATGATACTAGCATTATAGCAGCATGGTCATGATGTTGTTATGAGTCCCAGGAGTAGTGGATATTTTAATAATTATTTTAATAATAATTTAGTCCCCCTTGTACATATACAGATTGTTTTGTAATAATTTTGAACATTACTTGAATTATTTTGATGGTCTATAGTATCATTGTTTATACCTAAAATCACAGGGGCAGTTTAATTGATGTTTAAAATGAACTCTGTCTCAATCTGTAGAATGAGAGAACAAGCAAAAGTCAATCACTACACAGAAGTGGGCAAATGACCCTTTCAAAATTTGTAAACACATGATGTTGCAGTGATATGTTCATATTTTGGCAATGTCAGTGATGTTCCCTTGCTCACATTTCTTTAACAACTTAGTCAATTAATAAAAGGTAGTATATCAAAATATATCATATGTACGTGTATCAATGAATGATTCCACTTTTTTCCTTTCACAATTATGATGGCAATAAGCAGACATTCATATTTAATAATGTCCTTCAAAATAACTCCCAATAACTTCACAAAACACAAAAATTTAACTGAGTCTAAAGTCACTATGTGAATATCTGTTGGCAAGTATCTGTCAAGGTTGGCTGGGCCAGCCCCACAGGGGAGCTGTCCACTTCACATTCCACACATTCCTCAACACAGCCAGTCCCTCTATCCAATTCACCTGCATACATCTTAATCACAAGCACCTGTTTCTGATCACCCTCACTCCCTACTTCAGCCCACAGGTCCAGCAAGTCATCGCTGTGCATTCCTTGAGCCTTGAGGAGTGTGTGCATCATCTTCGGTTACCTCCCTCCGATTGTCATGGACTCTGCAGTGCTTATCTTTATTCTGCCTATCGCTGTGTGAGTGTGGCTTTGCTTTATTTCACTGTGATTCCACGGCAGCATACTCCACGTCTGCTGCTTCTATCACCCCGTTACAGAATGCACAGCCGGCAGGCAGCAGCTCGATGGCTACAGATGTGGCTGCTATGCTAGCCTCCCAGCATGTTGCCCTTGAGCAGCAACAGAGAGAGTTGGGAGAGCTAAGAAGCGATATGGGCATCTTGGCTACCTGCACGCAGCAGTTAAGCACCTGGGCTAGATCTGAAAGAGCCACAAACCCCTCCCCTTCTTGATCTTACATAGCCTGCCCACAGCATTACTCTGGAGGCCCAGAGCTGTGAGAGAGGTTCAGGGTCAGTGTGAGATATACTTCGCCTATTAACCAGCTATGATATTTACACGCACACAGCGTGCCTAACATTCAAACTAATTTAGTATTGTCCTTAGATCTTACAATAATTAATAACAGGGGTGAAATATCTACCCTTAACTAACCTGTTTACAAATTCCACAACAGTAACAAATATTCACATTTAGTCATGAATGCATACTTCTAACACACATGCCAGGTAGTGAGAATGTCAGAGTTCGCATGTGCTCAATATCTCCCGCCTCTGGCATTGCCAGTCTCTGGCGTGTCAGCAGTGACACTCTCTGCTGCAGTATGTATGGGGGAGCAGCGGTCTTTCCAATATTGCTGCCCCAAAATTTATTCTTTTGCTCCCTAGAAGGACCGTTTGAGTGACCTGTTGATCATCCTCGTCATCCTGCATCTTCAGCAACAATATCAGTCGGTAACTGGCCTAAGATACAGTCTTTTATCCGAACTTCTATTGTTCTCACTTAATCATCGAACCTGGGAAAGACTCTCATGACTTGTCCTATCTGCCAACTTGTCCAAGGCACTTGTGGGTCAACCAACATTACAGTCTCTCCAATCGTAATGTTGTCATCTGGGCTCTGCTATCCTCTAGTCTGCATCCCAAGCAGTTATTTATTCACAGTGGCTGACCACAATTTATCGGCCAACAGCTGGGAGTGTCTCCATCTGACCTGGGATAAACTACTTGAGATAAAGAGTTGTCTGGCAACCCCATAATGAGACAGTTTGGGATTATGGGATCGGGGTCTGAACAGTCTGAAGAGGCATACCCGAGTGGCTTGAGTTGAGGATTGCCTTGATCTCTATGAGGACCGTCATAAGTACTTCTTCAGTAACTGCATCTGTGCTGAGAGTGATGTAGAGTGCAGTCTTCAGAGAGCGGATCTCTCGCTCCCATGCTCCTCCGAAAGTGAGACGCGACTAGAGGATTAAAATGGAAGTGGATCTGTTGGGTAGCCAACCTCTGCTGTAGGTTCTTGAGCTCAGTGGTGCCTCCAAGGAAATTGGTTCCCTGACCAGAGAACAGTTCTGCCGGCGTTCCGTGGCGAGCTACAAACCACCTAAGGGCCATAAGGAATTCAGCCGTGTCGACTGCAGTCAGGACTTCTATGTGAACCGCTCTTGTGGTGAGGAATTTAAGCAGAAGGCCCCGTCTCTTCTCGCAAAGGAACGGCCCAAAGCAGTCTACTACAGTTGAGTAGAAGGCAGGTTTGTATAGTCTGCAAGTCGAGGGGGAGGTAAATCCGCCATGTTCTGGCAGGTTGGCTTTGACTTCCACCTGCAACACATTTGGCTTCTCCTCTGCTCTTTCTTAATGGCTTTGCAGGAGTGGTCGGATGTGTTCCTGTGGGGGATGCAGGATCTGGTGTTCCTCCATAACCTCAAGAGGTTCCCATAGCAATGGGATAAAACTGACCATTTGTATTTTAGCTACATCAGTTTGTTTGTGTGGCATGTTTAGTCTTGTTTTGCTGCTTGTGGTGTACTGGGAAAGGTTATGCTAACAGGGTAAGAGTTCCATCACTCCCTGAGAAGGTTTGTAGACTTCACCCCAAAGCTGGCAGTCCTGTGTGGAATGCAGTCTATGCAAATGTACTGTTGTCTTTACCAGGAACCTGATTCCCATTGGTTATGAAAATATAGTACATAAGTACTATAAGGGGGGGGGGGTATAAAAGGAGAGGTTTGTGGGTGCAGGGGGCTCTTCCTCTTCTTCTGGGCTCTTCCTCTTCTGCTGTTCTTCTCCGTGAGGCAGCCTGCACCGGTCGGTAACTCTTGTTTCCATTAGGTATTATTCTTGTTACTTTAATCTAGTATGGTTATGTTATTGTTTTATATGTTGTTGGTAATTGAATAAATCAAATTAATTAAATTTAATTAATTGTTTAGCTATGGTCTTGGTTATAGCTATACTGGGCCAGACAAGCTCATTATTAGTATGAGTTAAAAGGTAAGGTAAATGAATGCTAATACCAATTCCCTCTAAAGCAGTGGTTCCCAAAGTGGGGAGCGCGCACCCTAGGTGGGGCGCGGAGTTATTGCAGGGGGGGGGGGGGGGGGGGGGCATGGAGCTTGGAAGTAAAACGTGCACATGTGTCTATTAGGGATGCACCGATTCCGATATTAATATCTGAAAAAATTCTAGATCGGTATCGGTGACAATGTGACCGATCCATAAAGACAGATCTATTCAGTCTAATTCTATGCTTGTAACGCTTTTCGGAGTTAGTTCAACCTTAAATATCCACTCTGTCCCGGATAGAAGTGAACTTGGACAGTTAACAGGCGAGTGAAACAGGAAGCAAACAGAGGAGAGGTGAATCACTGACTCGAGTCATACTCGTGCTGGTGGTATTCCACTTAGTCCGTTTATTTGCTGGTCCGTTTATTTGCTGCACTGATCTGTTTGAGAAGTGAGTTCTTTTAGATTCTTACCAATGTAGCGGATACATATGTCAGTTTATGGATTATGAACGGGGCACCATCCTGATTGCTCAGGAACCAGTATTGTGATAACGGAAATAGGTGGAATATGGTTTGATCAGTCTCGTTACTAAAGGGTTAAGTTCTGGTTCCGCGCAGTGACCTAATACCATCGACCAAAATATGTATTTACGACCATGATCAGATTAATGAATAAATGTCCAAATTTATTAAATGGTTAATATTACAATTGATATGAATAATAGCATATGGAATGATTTGGCTCAAAATGAATTTAAACCTATATGTGAATCTACTAATATGCTACTATATATATATGCATGCCTGCATTCATTATACAATTTAAGACTACAAGAACAGGTATATCTAACTACTGATACACAAAGTAATACATGGTTATGCATCAATATGCATCAATAATTCTCCATGACTTAAACTAAGTAACACTAGTAGCGTATTCACGACAGCGAAGCTTTAGTAATGCTCGTAGCGCGTTCACACACGGTGATGCTTTAGTAATGCTCGTAGCGCATACACGGGAAGAAGAACTCCTGAAGAAAGCTCGCCAGATCCAGAGATGCTCGTAGCGGCAATGTGCAGCACTGGACCGGACGACCTGCGGGCTTAAAAAGAGCAACGTAATAGAAAACAGGTGCATCAGTACTCTGGTGATTGTGACTGTAGGAGTGGTTGCGTGCTCGGGGGTGTGTGCTGGGATCGGCTGCTGGCCGGGATGCGCGCCCTCTGGTGGCGACCCGGCCCCCTCACCGTGACACGAGCTACTTATAAGATGACCAAGTCAAAATGATCTGCCTACAATAAAAAATGCAAAACAAATTTCTTCTATATTATGATTATTTAAGTTATTATTATTACTATTTAATATTGTATATCATTTCTTTCATTTTCCTTTAGGGATAAATAAAGTATTTTATTTATATTTTATTTTATTCTGCATTTCCCTGCAGAAAACCTTTCCAAAAAGAAATCATCAGAACAGTGATCACTGAAAACATGTAAAATAGCAGTCAAAAAATATGTGCTGCTAAATCCATATGAAATAAATACATATTCAAGAAATGCATTGAGGAAATGTCTTTGGGTCATTGTGAAAGATAGAATATGTGGTAAATGTATTTTGATTTGCTGTTATTGTTAGGTAGAGTGTCATGTGACCACCACAGAGCGGTGATTTACTAGAAAGGCGTTCCTGCTGTAGGCCTATGGGTCTATATATGAAAGAAGCTCTTTCATCAGTGCTGACACTGTACTAGCATGCAGACAGAGGTATGGCTGGACATGAAATACATTATGACTCAAAGTATACTGGCTTAAAAGAATTATGATCGTTTTAAATCTGCTCTTAATTACAGCAATGACCCATAGTATGCGATCTCTATCTTTGATTCCTAAACATCCATGGAAATGTCATATATAACAAAGATCCTTGTAAAACAATTGGGTATATTTGAAAACAATCAAACTGTATATTCTATAGTCATGCTTATTTTTATCAAGCAGTTGTTAATGAAAAGTTAAGAACACTATTTAATAGTCTTAATGTTGACATAAATCCTTGATGTCATATTTACTAACAGATAAGAAAAAATCATAATGGACATCAACATGCAACAAAGCTGGATGAGAAGAAACATTTCTCTTTGTTTTGAACATCATCCTAACTCTTGTCAGAAGATCATCTATCCATTGACAGTGAGAGTTATGACATATATTGTCACTGGTGTCATTGTTCTTCTTACATTATTTGGAAACTTTTTGGTGATCATATCTATAAGTCATTTTAAGCAGATGCATACACCAACTAACTACTTCACTCTCTCTCTGGCTGTTGCTGACCTGCTTGTAGGAGGGGTTGTGATGCCTCCTAGGATGATACGCTCTGCGGAGACCTGCTGGTATTTTGGAACTGTGTTCTGTAAAATACACGGCAGCCTTAATGTTATTTTGTGCTCTGTCTCAGTTTTAAATCTTGCTTTCATCTCTGTTGAACGATATTTTGCAGTTTGTCACCCTCTGCTGTACCGCAGGTCCATGACACCTCATGCTACATTGTTCATGATTGTTTTGTGTTGGACATGTTCTGCTGCAGTGGGAATCACAGTCATGGAGCTGAATACTTTCCGTGTTGATAACCACAGTAAAGTTTTATGCATGGGCGCCTGTGTTGCAGTAGTAGGGCCAGTGTCAGCTTTGATCATTTCTTTGTTCTCTCTGTACATCCCCTCGATTATCATGGTGAGCATATATATGCAAATATATCTTGTTGCACAGAGACAGTCACGTTCAGTTTGCAATGCTCTCTCTCATCTAAACACATCAAGAGGACAGCCCACTATTAGTAAGGGAGAGAGAAAAGCCACTAAAACACTGGCCATTGTTATGGGGGCATTTTTATTATTTTGGACACCACCATCTATCTATACCACATCTATGGCATTCTCTGGTTATAGTGTTTCACCAAAACTGATTGAGGTGATTGCTTGGACTGTTTATTCCAATTCAGCATGCAATCCTATTGTGTATGCCTTCTTCTACAGTTGGTTTAGAAAAGCTATAAAAGCTATTTTATTAGGCAAGATATTTAGGAAAAATTCCTCAAGAATGAAACTGTTCTGAGTAGCAATCAACCCAAAATTCTTTTAATTAATATTTCTAATATTGTACCGCACATGTCTTAATCACATGATTTAAAATATTTTCTTTTATTGATATGGCATATACAGAAGAGGTTGATATTTGGTACATTCAGCACTCACTCCACTCGAACGGTGTTATTTTAGGTGCACCTATGTTATAACTGTCCAGTTTGACTACAGAGTATAGACCATCTGTTGACATGAACAGTTTATGAGTCATTCTGCTTCCCATTAATCACTGAACCCCAGGATGACTGTTGACCAGATACTATTTGGGAGTGAACAAATCACACTGAGAGTTGTGGCATGGCAGAGGATGTTACCCTGTTATGAATGTATGAATCACAGCAGTATTGCTGGGGATTTCAAACATCAGAGTTGATACTATGTTAAAAGTGGTCTGTCCGCACCAGCTGGCCTGTGGTTAAACACTAATATAAGCACTAGAGGATGGTTTACTATAATTGCTCTCCAAGTCAACAGATGGGCAGTGGCCCATCTTACACCTTAGTTACACCTGTCAGACCAGTTCTGAACCATATATGTGCTGTATATTAAACACTTTATGTAAAAAAAACACTTTTAAAACAATAATATAATAAACTACTAATAGTTTAATATATTTAATAAACTACAAAACAATGAACCTTTTATATTTACTGTGTTAAACAAATATTACACATTTATTTTCTTGTGAGGCTTAGAACATAGTACTTCTCAGATGCACAGATGCATGCAGATGGGAACAAAATATTATTTAATGAAGAATGCGTAGCAACCTGTAACGCTTCTAGTTTATATTTCTGTCATATTTAGCTCATTCAGGTCATTGAGTTTCCTACGTTTGGTGTAAGTAAATGCGTTTCCAGTCTGGTCTACGCTGTTTACTTGTCCTCCATATGTATTATTTTCTTTTGGTTTAGTTGTAATGTGTCTTCAGTCTTACCTGTGCTGTTTAGTTGGTTTTTTTTGTATGATATTTATATTTAGTTAAGTTTTGCAATGTTCTCCGTATGTTTGTTAGTTCAGTTCGACATTGTGTCCCAAACTTGTTACTCTTATATTACTCCTGTCTGAGTGGTTATCACTGTCCTTGAGTCAGTGTGTGATTCTGTGTTGGATTTTGTTTGAATGTCTGATCAATATGCCACGCCGAACCCGTGCCATACATGTTGGCAAGGTTGAGATCACTGGAGTTAGTCCCGCCCCTGATTCAAATAAATGTAGTTCTATGCAGCGATTGTGTGATGCCATGGGGAATATATTTTGAAAAGGAGGCTTTTATTTTGACACAGCAATTTCTCAGATTGTTCAGGGGTAGGGCGGCATGGTGGTGTGGTGGTTAGCACTGTCGCCTCACAGCAAGGCGGTCTGGGTTCGATTCTCGGTCTGGGCTGCTCTGTGTGGAGTTTGCATGTTCTCCCTGTGCCTGAGTGGGTTTCCTCCTCCTGTTTCCTCCCACAGTACAAAGACATGCGTGTTAGGTTGGTTGATCACTCTAAATTGCCCGCAGGTGTGAGTGTGTGCGTGTGTGTTGGCCATGCGGTGGACTGGCGACCTGCCCATGGTGTACCCTGCCTTCGCCTGGAGATGCTGGGATTGGCTCCAGCCCCCCCCCCCGTGACCCCGACTAGCAAGATTAAGCGGTTCGGATAATGGATGGATGGATGGATGGATGTTCAGGGGTATTTTCTTTAAGTTGTTTAAGGTGAAGGACATACATCAGCTCAGCTCCTCTGAAACATTATCTTGCTCTTTTGGTGTGGCATTGCCAGTAAGTACATTTATGTTGATTTACCTGTAAATGGAAGAAGTTCATGACAAAACAAGTTAATTCATGTGGAAACTGAAAAGCAGCTATTGTACTAGTAACAATGCATGACTCAGCTAATGTTAGCAATTCCTTGTGTAAATTACTATAGACCTAATTAGCACTGTAGCTAAGCTAAGTGTAGCATTTAGTTACCTACCTGGCCTACCTATCTGTGTAGATATTTTGTAATACTTACCTTATTATTTGATATGTACCTGATGTTTAGACATAATTTATACTTACCTGGTGTATTTGGATTTATTTCAGTTTTACCTTCTTTTCAATAAATCTTGCTAATTACAAGATCTGCCTCTTCAGTTGGGGGATTGGTTGAAGAGATGAGTTTAGCTGGCTGTTGGCTTTAAGAACAGTACAGTTTAGGCCCGCCTCCTGACTCCGCAGCGTTACATAACCTATACCAAAACGTAATCCAAAATCAGTCAGGGGACATCCAGGTCCAGCAAAGGTACCAAGGGGCAGGGGCGATTTTAGGATCTGGTCTTTAGGGGTGCCCAGCCCCCAGTGCTCACAGAGGCACAATACCAAAGTATTGCGCAGGTGCAGAGCAAGTTTTTTGCATAATATAATATTTTAAAAATGTGTTGATCCAGGGGGTGCTGAGCAACCTCACGGTGGTGCTCTAGCACCACTAAAAATACCCTAGCCTCGCCCCTGCCAAGGGGCAAATCCAAAAGGGAAGTATGAAACAAAGACCAGGTAGAACCAAAAAAAAAAACAGATCACTTACTGGGATTCAGCAATATTTTGCAATGACACAAAGACATGTAGGTTATATTGGTGAAACTTAAGTGTACACAGGTGCGTGTCTAATAATGAGGGTAGGAGGACCGAGGCAGATGATACATGGGGTTCTGAGAGTTGTCCTCCTGGTTGTGCTGCATGACATTTCTGCTGAATAAACAGACTTGTTTAAATGAAATGAACAGGAGAGTGTCATATAACCCAGTAAATGCGTTAATGCAGCATTCATAAGCATACTCTGAAACAATATAGAGCAGGGGTTCCCAACCTTTTGCAACCCAAGGCCCACTTAACCCACCCCAAAACTTTCCATGGCCCCCCTAGAATATTTTTTATTGCCGTTTTAAACCAAATACAGTGCAACCATTCACGTGACCTGTGAAACTGACTGCATAATCACACAACAAAAAAAACTAACCATTTACAGCACGTTTGTCACTGACCTAATGAGATGGCTGATGTTGTTTGCCAGCTATCAAGTGGTGGATGTCAGGTTGAAGTGCAAAAAGTTGCAAACAGAGGTCTGGCTCAACATTAAGCCTATTCCTGTATTTGGTCTTCAGTACCACCAACATAGAAAATCCAGTTTCGCAGAGATACGTTGTGGGAAACAGCATCAGGAATCTCACTGCCTTGTCTGAAAGATTATGGTACTCTGACCCAACATGAAGCCAAAAATTTACCAAGGACTTTTGTGAAAAAATTAATTTTAAAGCACTGTCACAAGAGAGATCAATAAGGCTGTCCTGCTCAGACGCACTCAGACTTGCGATGGCTCCTTGGCATATGTCGACAAAGGGATTTACTATCCAGCTGAAATGAATGTCTAGAGCTGGAAAGTAATCGCGTAGCTGCATTTTCAAATTTTGCAGCTGCTCGACAATCAGTCTTGAAACCGCATTTGGCAGAGAAGCATTTTCTTTTGTCAGGAAATCTGATAGACTGTCAAATGACTCATAGTTTGACTGCTCCACACGCTTGGTCCACATGTCCAGCTTCTTTATTGTAGCTTCGATTTTGTTTTGGACATGAAACGCGGTCACTGATTTGCCTTGAAGGCTAAGGTTGAGTCCATTCAAGTGGGTAAAAATGTCTGAGAGGTAACTCAATTTAGCAAGCCACTTAAAATCAGTGAAGCGGTCTGAAAGTTCAAAGTTTGAGTCCAATAAAAAAATTCTTACTTCATCCGTCAATTCAAAAAGTCACGCCAGCACCTTGCCACGTGAAAGCCACCTTAACTCTGTATGTAAAAGAAGCTGAACGTGACTGCTGCCCATTTCCTCGCATAGAACATGAAATAAACGGGATTGGAGTGGCCCAGCCTTAATGAATTAACTATTTTCACTGCCTCATCCAGCACAATTTTAAGGTCTCTTGACATTCTCTTGGCAGCTAATGCTTCTCTATGTAAACTGCAGTGGACAGACGTCACCAGTGGCGCTACAGCTTTCACGCGCGCGATGACTACGTTGCGTTGTCCCATCATTGCCCTTGCTCCATCAGTGCTCACTCCCACACATTTGGACCACTCGATTCCGTTCGGCACAATAAACACATTCAAAACATCAAAAATAGCTTCAGCAGTTGTCTTGGTGGGCAGAGACTTACAAAATAGTATGTCTTCAAATATTTCACGGTTATGCTCATACCTCACAAATGCAAGAAGGTTGGAAAGATTTGCAATGTCAGTAGATTCATCCAGTTGTATTGCATAAAAGTGACTTTCTCGCACTCTCTTTATAAGCTGCTGAGTTACATCATGTGCCATTTCATTTATTCGCCGTTCAACTGTGTTATCAGAAAGTGATATGAGACTCAATTGCTTGCAGGGTTTTTCTCCCAACATCACGCCAACCATCTCTTTTGCAGCAGGTAAAATCAAACTTTCCCCAATCGTATGTGGGTTTCCAGCCTTTGCTATAAGCTGCGCAACACGGTAGGAAGCCTCAACAGCTTTGCGTTATCGGTTCCAGAGCAAGCCAATTCAAGGGTCTTTTTCCTGCTTTGGTATTCTTTAAGTTTGTTCTCAAAAAATTCCACAGGTTTAGATGCATACTCGCTGTGTTTAGTCTCCAAATGTCGACGTAACTTGGTTGGCTTCAACGCTTCATTTGCCAAGACCTCCTAACACACAAAGCACAGTGGTAGTGGCTCATTTTCTGTTCCTGTGCATGTGAAGCCTAGTGCTAGGTACTCACTACTGTATTTTCTTCTTTTTGATTTATGCTTACTTTTCTCGGTTCTCTCAGTAAGAGATACAGTGGCTGCTTCACTTGTAGATGTTCCAGCTTCAGGATCTTTTGCTGTCAAAGACCCTGTTTTTAACCATTTATCCATGATGTGTACAGAAGACAACAGTTTCACTCAGATTAAAGTTGCTAACTAACTAGCTAGTTATTCTACTAGCCAAACCAATCAATGAACTCAAACTAAACACGTTTTCTGGAACTATCTATTTATTGGAGAAAAAAAAGAATTTTGGCCTACGGCCCCCTTGCAGTACGTCTGCGGCCCACAGGTTGAAAACCACTGATATAGAGTAACGCAAACACAAAGAAAGTTTTACCTGAGGCAGTATCTCAAGGTACACACTTAAAACATTTTTCAGACATCAAAACTGTAGGTTTATACAACTTATGTGAACCAGTTACACGTAAAGTAGACAGGGCTGTTTATCAATAGTTGTATTGTACTGAAAAGTCCCAAATATCTTCCCTTTATTAAATAACATAATATTTAAACAAATAATAACAGTGTTCGAATACTGGGGAGACAGTACCATCTATTTTAATGTGATAAAAAGCTAATTATTTCGAATAATTTCGACTATTTGTATAAATATGTAGTTTAATTAAGTTTAAGGTGCTGTGAAATATTGAAATGGACCTTGAAAGTTCCATACAAGTGCTTAAATTCCACCTTGTAAAGGTGTACGAACCCTGCAACGTAACTTGCAATGAAGAGCGGAATGCATAAAGTTACAAAAAATCGAGAGGTGCATAAGCTTGTGATGCCACAGCGGAACCACTGCGATTGTGTCATTTTTGCCTATCCTAACCCTCACGCTAGTCGCGACGTGTCAATTATAAATGAGCTTTATGGGTGGTGCATCAGATTGCTCTTGTTTACCACCAGCTGCGACAACTTTTGCTCAACAGCATTTGCCAGTAAGGGACTGTTTGGTCCACGTTCGACCTTTAAAATCCTATATACTTCCTGACAACAGACTCGGCTCCTTTCTTTAGCAAAAGTTCTTTTGAGCAATCATCTTTTTCTTCAATGTTTGGTAGAATTTGTGGTTCAAAACATCCCTCGTTTTCAGCAAGCTAGATCTGCGCTCTGTTGCATGTGTGCTTAGTGGCGCAGCAAAAAAAAACGTCCCTTGAGAAACAATTAATGACTGTGCTGTGTTCCGGACATGTGAAGGCTATGTCTGGTGTGGCCGGTATATGAAAAATTCTAATGATAACAAAAATAAACACCAGTATTTTGTGTGAATCGGTAAAGCGCCAAGCACTACTACCTACAAAAAAAAACAGACATCAAAGAGAACACCGATCCCCCATCCTCTAAATACACTCTATATATAGATGGATATAAATATTGGTGTGTATCTATATATATCTGGGACAGCCAACACAAGATCGAGTACGAACTCCCAGCACAAATCAGGTCTGGTCACTATCCATGGCTCCCGTGTGTTTATACACGTCAGTAGCCAATCCGAAACAACGTGTAGCCAATTCATACGGCACAGGTGGACCGACTTGACGGACGACTAAGGGACAGCCAAACCTGCAAAACACCTCACACAAACCACAAACAACCATGCAGGGTCGTAACAGGAAGTCATAAAATTGTCCCAGTGGAGAGCACTTAAAAACCTAACATTATACCAGTGGCGGGTCTGGCTAACTTTTTTTTTTTTTTTGGCCCACCTCCTCCACCCCATCTTTGGAGGACAACTTTGTATTTATGTACAGATCAAATGATAACAATTCTGTATAATACAGTGCAATAGTGATAAGAATAATTGGGGTTAGGTGGACCATAAGAAGATAGAATTTTGAAAAGAGGAGAAGAGAAAAGAGGGGGAGAGAAAATAAAAAGGGAAAAGACAGAAGGGCAGGGAAAAAAAACCTGGCAAACTCTTAAGTTCTAACATTGTCCCAGTGGCAGTGAGCTCCAGAGAAAATGAATGAATGAATGTTTCAATTTATATAGTGCCTTACAGGATACCCAAGGTGCAGAGGAGCATATCTTACTGGTTTTACCCCACTCTACCGCCTCCGGACCTCCAAAACCTGATCTCCAGCCAAACCTTTTGATCCCACACTTTAGTCCAGGGGTCGGCAACCTTTGAGACATGGAGTGCCAACTTTAACATGTCTAGTCAATGATTGTGCCACTATCAACAAATAAAATTGGAGGGGGGGGGGATGGAGGTGAGTTAAAATGGTGTAAATGGACACAAATTATATCGCGATCGATCGCCAAGTAAGAACGCCTCCGCCGCTCGCGCAGGATCGAGCGAGGTGTGCGGAGTCGTGCGCTACGGTCACTTGCGAAAGTATAATCCATTAGTATAATAATTTATAATAATTTATAATTTTTTTTGCTAATGCTGGTCCAGCGTGTCGCGTGGCAGTGATTATGTCTCGGCGTGCCAACGGTGGCACATGTGCCATAGGTTGCTGACCCCTGCTTTAGATTAAATGATTTTGTGCGAATGCCACTTTTTTGCCATCGTGCTGAACAACTTGCTTATTCATTTTGAAAATCAATTTTTTTTTTATATATCCACACATAACCCCAATATCAGCAACCTTCATAAGCTATCGGAAGACCATTTCCACTTCAAAAACATAATGACAAACAACTGATTTCAAACAACTTAATATGTATTTCACCATGTCTGAGTCAGTTGTTGCTTGTGCAGAGTGTGACATGTACAGTTATCCTTCTTCCGTCAGTAGTGGAAATTTTATATGTGAAGTGTAGATTAATCATTAGCTCATGGAGAAGGTTTCATGTTTGAAGGAGCACATGTGGGCTCTAGAAAGTCCTAGAGAGCAGTCAGTAGCACCTAGCGTAGCAGGCCCAGTTGCCACAGCCCTAGTTAATGAGCCCCCAGCTCCGGCATTAGAGCCGTTGCAGTGGAGCAGACGGGTAATGCCTCGGCGGCATAGCAGTAGGGCTGAGTGTAACGGATTCACGGCACCAGTATGGAAGATCCGTTAGCGCTCTCGGCTCTTGAATTACACCCCTCACCAGTGGAACAAAAATTTGCATATGCACACATTTGCCCATTCTTTTATTGTTGTGGTATTATGCAGTACTGGAAGATAATATGCACATTTATGAGTTTTCTTATACTGGAGTGGATACTGCAGTTAACACCAAGCTGCAGCATAGAAATCGCAGACTGCTCCTTTACATATAGCACATTTATGGCAACAGCATATAAAACCGCATACAATAGAATAGGGCAGTATATATATAGCTTTTAAGAATATAAAATACTAAAAATACTAAAACACTTATTATAAGTTGTTACGTGCTGTGGCACTTGTCCTTTGTTGTGCCTCTGTTTTTCTTTTTAGATGCTGTTCCACAGGTCTTTTCTCTATTGGGGCATAAAGTCTATTTGTGTCTCCAATGAGAAATGAGGTGTTCAGAAATTGGTGGACTCTTTCCCATCCCTGGACCAATCCGGAGGACTTCTAGTTGCTGAAGGGGAGGAGCCTCCAGTATAAAAACTGAAATCCAAGATGGCTGAGGAGAGGAGAGGCAAGGAGGCCATGTGTGACGGTGTCTTGATTTGAATAGTGGTTACTGCTGCTGGTATGGAAGCTGCAGCTATTGTGCTGTGTGTCTTACAGGTGGTTGTTCTACCTGTGTATGTGCTGTTTTAGCTTAACATATGGGAAAACCTGCAGGCTAGATGAGGCATGCCTATACATGTATGCACCACGTAGGAGCCTGTTGATTATACACCCCAGGTAAGAGGGCGGGCACCCTGTATGTATTTTTTTTATTGGTTAAATTTAGGGGTTATCTTGTACTTTGTTGAGGTATTGTTTTCTTTTGATGGTTTTCTTTTCTTTGGTGCCGTCCAGTGGGTTTTCCCTATTGCAGAAATACAGACTGCTTAATTGTTGCCATTAAAATACATATATCAGCATCAGAGCACTGGCGTTTTGGTTGTTTCCTCTCCTGGTCACACTGCACCAGCTCCTTAAACACCTATGTTATGACTCTCACCTTCCTAGACCTAGCTGAGGGTCGTAACAAATGGGGGCTCGTCCGGGATCCTCTGTGATCCGGGATTTATTTTTTGTGGTGTTTAGTAGGTGTGGTTGTGATTGTGTTGAGTTTTGAGTAGAACGCTGTGGGGTATGGCATCTTTTGTGTTACAACAGTTTCTGGATAATCCTACTCTGGATCAGTTAGAGGGATGTAGGAAGGCTGACTTACTTACAGTAGCTGCCCACTTTGATATTCCGGTAGCAAGGCACTTGCTAAAGCAGGACATCAGGAGTTTGGTAGTAGGTAGGTTGGTGGACCGTGGTGTTGTGAGTGTGTCTTCTATGAATACATTAACCCAGGATGCCCAGCAGGGGTTTCGGACTCCAGCCGCAGTAGCTATGGAAGGTGAGGTATGTGAGCATGCTAGTCCAGTCCAACCAGAGGTTAAGGCAACTTTACCTCGGTATGACCCGTTGTCATCGAGTTCTGCGGGGTCCGGAGAGGGGGCTCGGTTGAAAATGCGTTTAGCGCGACTTCAGATTGACGCTCAGGCGAGGGAGAAAGCTCGTGACCGACAAGCACACTTTGATTTGTCCGTCGCCTTACGTAAATTGGACTTGGAGTTGGAAAGGGAAATGCGTATGCGGGAGTTGGAGGTGAAGGAGTCTTCCGTGGCTCACCTAGAGCAGCCTCAGCCCATCCCTGCCCAAGCCGGTCCATTGTTGGACGGACTTCCATCTGTTTTGGCGAGTTCCATGGGTGGAACTCATCCAGCTGTTCCAGCCACGTTTGATGTGAGTAAAAATATATCCTTGGTGCCCCACTTTCGGGAAACCGAAGTGGACACCTATTTTGGGATATTTGAGCGAATAGCTGTGTCTGAGTTGGCCAAAGGAGATGTGGGCATTACTGTTGCATTGTAAGTTAGTGGGTAGGGCACAGGATGTGTGTTCTGCACTAACGTTACAGGAGAGTATGGATTATGACACTGTAAAATCTGCTATCCTAAAAGCTTATGAGTTGGTGCCAGAGGCATACCGGCAGAAGTTCAGAGAACATCGTAAGGCTCCCTCTCAGACGTTTGTAGAATTCGCTCGCGAGAAAATGGTGCTTTTTGATAAGTGGTGTAATGCCTGTGATGTTCATAGCTTTGAGGCTTTACGGGAATTGTTGTTGATGGAAGAACTTAAGAACTGCCTGCCAGAGAGGGTGGTAATATATATAAATGAACAGAAAACGTCATCATGTGCACAAGCAGCTATTTTGGCAGATGAATTTGTTTTAACTCACAAGCATAGTTTTAAAACGTCAGGAGAAATCAAGGGGTTGGGGAAAAGCACAACTGAGCCTGGTCATGTGCCCAAGGTAACTACTCTAGCTCGTGGCGATTCAGTGCAATGCTATTATTGTCATAAGATGGGTCATATTGCTTCGAACTGTCTGGCACTCAAACGCAAACATGAACGCCAGGAGAGCCGGAACCCTAAGGCTGGGCAGTCTTCTAGTGTAGCTTTAGTTCATTCATTGGCTTCTGCCTGCAAGTACCCTGAAGGTGACCCCAACGTTTGTTTTGATCCCTTTATATTTGATGGGACAGTCTCCTTGTGTGGCTTAGAAAAGAAATCTGTTAAGATCCTGCGTGATACAGGTGCTGCCTATTCCTTCATTTTGTCTGAAGCATTGCCTTTTTCAGAGGAAACATTTTCTGGTACTTATATCTTATGTCAAGGAATTGAGATGGGGTATATGAAGGTTCCTTTGCATACAGTGAGCTTGCACTCTGACTTGGTTTCAGGTGAATTTAGATTTGGAGTGTCCTCCGCTTTGCCTATAAAGGGGGTACAGGTAATCCTGGGAAATGACATAGCTGGTGGAAAGGTGTTGCCTATCCTGGAAATAATAGAAAAGCCACTGTCTGGTGTCCCAGGGAATCAGTGTTCCAACCTATTGTCGGCCTGTGTAGTCACAAGAGCCCAGAATAAGAAATTTTGTGATGTGGTGGATTTATCTGATTCCTTTATAAACTCTGGTTCTACAACAGGGGAAGGAGTCTTGGATGCCCTGCAGGATTCAGGCACTGATGATATGGTGTCGGGTGTTAACCCCGAACTACCTGAAGACTCTGTTTTGCAGGTAAAGCGGTCGTCTTTAGTATATGCTCAGAAAGCGGATCCTACCTTGGAGGGGTGTTTTAGGTTATTGCAGGAGAATGAGAGCCTGACTGACAGGCACGACGGATACTACTTGGATGACGGTCTCGTAATGCGTAAGTGGTCTCGTGTTGATCAGGTTGACTGTGTCTATCAAATTGTTGTGCCAAAGCCGTATCGCAGCATGGTTTTACAACTGGCTCATGAACATCCATGGTCTGGTCATTTAGGGGTGACTAAAACTTATGCTCGTGTGCTTAAGCATTTTTTTTGGCCAGGTCTTAGGAAAGACATAGTGAAATATTGTAGGTCTTGTCATGTCTGTCAGAGTGTGGGTAAACCAAACCAAAGTATACCTCCTGCTCCACTTGTTCCCATTCCAGCCTTTGGTGAGCCTTTTGAGCGGGTATTGGTAGATTGTGTTGGTCCACTGCCAAAAACGAAGTCTGGTAACCAGTTCCTGTTAACAATCATGTGTGCCGCCACAAGATTTCCTGAGGCCGTTCCTCTGAGAAGAATAACTGCTTCTGTAGTGATAAAAGCTTTGATCAAGTTTTTTACCATGTTTGGCTTACCAAAAGTTGTACAGACAGACCAAGGTACTAATTTTCTCTCTACACTTTTTTCCCAAGTGATGAAGACCTTGCAGGTGAAACACGTAGTGTCTAGTCCATACCATCCAGAATCACAAGGTGCTTTGGAAAGGTTCCATCAGACACTTAAGTCTGCACTTCGGAAGTACTGTGTAGAGTATACCAAGGATTGGGATGAGGGGGTTCCAATGGCCTTGTTTGCAGTAAGAGAGGCTGTACAAGAGTCTTTGGGGTTTAGCCCAGCAGAGCTGGTATTCGGTCATACGGTTCGAGGTCCTTTGAAGGTTTTAAAAGAGTCATTTTTAAAAGACAGTCAACTTCAATGCAATGTGTTGGATTATGTTAGCACATTTAGAGAGCGGTTGTATCGTGGGCGTAAATTAGCACAGGATACTTTACGTAGATCTCAAACCAAAATGAAGCAATGTTATGATCGGAAAGCAGCGGTACGCTCATTTAACGAGGGTGATAGAGTTTTGGTTTTGTTGCCAATTCCTGGTGCTTCTCTTACAGCTAAGTTTTCTGGCCCATATCTGGTGAAGCGTAAAGTAAGTGAAACTGATTATGTTGTTCATACCCCAGACCGTAAAAAACAGACCAGGCTGTGTCACAAACATGCTGAAAGCGTATCATTGCAGGGATGAAGATGGCTCAGGGGAAAACGCCGCAGAGGTGAACGGGACGGGTGATTCTTCTGTTCATGCTGCTGCTGTAATAGACGTGAAAAGGGGAGAAACGGAGGATGACCCTGATGGCGATGGGTTGAAGGTACCGGAGAGCAATCTATCAGGGGTCCGGTTGTTGAACTCTGAGATGATGAATAAATTGCCTTCATTACTATCATATCTCACTGAGGAACAGCGTGCAGACATTGTTAATTTGATTCAGCGTTATCCAGGTATATTTGCTGATGTCCCTACAAGGACGAACGTTCTTCAGCATGATATCATGGTTACATCTTCTGTTCCAATTAAGCAACATGCGTACCGAGTAAATAGCGCCAAGCGACTCTTGTTGAAACAAGAGATTGATTACTTGTTGCAACACAACTTGGCTAAGCCTAGTCATAGCCCATGGAGTTCACCATGTGTGCTGGTACCTAAGCCAGACGGTACGGTTAGGCTCTGTACAGATTATCGCAGGTTGAATGCAGTCACGGTCACAGACTCCTATCCTTTACCAAGGATTGATGACTGCATTGATGTTGGATCTGCTTGCTTTATAAGCAAGTTGGACCTGTTAAAAGGATATTGGCAGGTTCCTCTAACTGAGAGAGCCTCAGAATTGTCTGCTTTTGTAACACCTGATAATTTTGTACAGTATGAAGTTATGCCTTTTGGACTTAAGAATGCACCAGCCACATTCCAGAGGTTAGTAAACACAGTGCTGGTGGATGTTCCACATTGTACAGCCTATCTGGATGACTTGGTTGTATACTCAACAGATTGGCCTAGTCATATGGAAACATTAGAGATGGTCTTTAATAGGCTACATCAAGCTTCTTTAACCCTTAACTTGGCCAAATGTGAATTTGCTCAAGCTACTGTTACCTATTTGGGGAAACGGGTGGGACATGGTCAGGTGTCTCCGCTGCAAGCCAAAATTGAGGCAATTTTAGAGTTTCCTGTTCCTATGGACAAGCAAGGTATACGAAGATTTTTGGGTATGACTGGCTATTACCGGGGGTTCTGTAAGAACTTTTCAATGGTAGCAGAACCCCTGACCTTGTTGTTAAGTCCTAGTAGGAAGTTTATGTGGTCTCCGGAGTGCCAGCATGCGTTTGAACATATTAAGGCTTTGTTGTGTACTGCTCCAGTACTTTCTGCTCCTGACTTCTCCAAACCATTCAAACTGGAGGTCGACGCTAGTGCAGTGGGAGCTGGCGCAGTTCTCTTACAGGAGGATGATGATGATGGAATCGAGCATCCTGTTTGTTTTTTTTCACGAAAGTTCAACAAACATCAGTTAAACTATTCAGTAATAGAGAAGGAAGCCCTGGCTTTGCTCTTAGCGATTCAACGATTTGAGGTGTATGTTGGTTCCTCAAGTACACCTGTTGAGGTTTTCACTGACCACAACCCTTTAGTGTTTTTATCACGCATGAGAAATCAGAATCAACGGCTCATGCATTGGTCTCTTATGGTCCAAGACTGTAATATGATCATTAAACACAAGCGAGGTAACGAAAATGTGATCGCTGATGCCCTGTCCAGAGCATGAGGTACGGTACTGTTCCTGTTTCAATTTTTTTTGGGATAGTACGTTTCATTTCTGGGTGGGTGTGTTACGTGCTGTGGCACTTGTCCTTTGTTGTGCCTCTGTTTTTCTTTTTAGATGCTGTTCCACAGGTCATTTCTCTATTGGGGCATAAAGTCTATTTGTGTCTCCAATGAGAAATGAGGTGTTCAGAAATTGGTGGACTCTTTCCCATCCCTGGACCAATCCGGAGGACTTCTAGTTGCTGAAGGGGAGGAGCCTCCAGTATAAAAACTGAAATCCAAGATGGCTGAGGAGAGGAGAGGCAAGGAGGCCATGTGTGACGGTGTCTTGATTTGAATAGTGGTTACTGCTGCTGGTATGGAAGCTGCAGCTATTGTGCTGTGTGTCTTACAGGTGGTTGTTCTACCTGTGTATGTGCTGTTTTAGCTTAACATATGGGAAAACCTGCAGGCTAGATGAGGCATGCCTATACATGTATGCACCACGTAGGAGCCTGTTGATTATACACCCCAGGTAAGAGGGCGGGCACCCTGTATGTATTTTTTTTATTGGTTAAATTTAGGGGTTATCTTGTACTTTGTTGAGGTATTGTTTTCTTTTGATGGTTTTCTTTTCTTTGGTGCCGTCCAGTGGGTTTTCCCTATTGCAGAAATACAGACTGCTTAATTGTTGCCATTAAAATACATATATCAGCATCAGAGCACTGGCGTTTTGGTTGTTTCCTCTCCTGGTCACACTGCACCAGCTCCTTAAACACCTATGTTATGACTCTCACCTTCCTAGACCTAGCTGAGGGTCGTAACATAAGTTGTCTTATAATTAAGTTGTCTTATATTGCATTACCAATGGAATCTTGTACCACAAAAATATGCACCCTATCTCACTATTCCACCTGTCCGTCTTGCTACTATGGGGAACAGAGCATTTAGTTGTGCTGCTCCATGCCTTTGGAATTCACTCCCAGCTGATCTATGCAACACAGATTCATTGCCACATTTTTAAATCAAACTTAAAATTCACTTGTTTAACCCTGATGAGATCCGGGCGTGGTCTACCTTCTTGAGGTCCAGCTGGGTGTGGTGGACCCATTGCATTTTTTGTTAAAATAATCAGCAGATTTAGCCCAATTGCAAGTAAAATAAACAATACATATGTTAAATTAGTTTGCTCTCATTTATTTATTAGTTACTTTTTTATTAAAATGTAACACAATAAGGAAATGAATCATAAATCATGCTGGCTGACAGGCTGGTCCTATGGCTAGCTGCTGACGGGCTGGTGCTAACGGAGCTGGCTGCTGCTCATCCTCCTTTTCATTATCACTATCAGACTCTGATATTTCAGAAATGTGATCCTGAAATTTCTTCTTCTGAATCACCATCAAAATCCTCTGTCTCTTCCAATAGCAGCTGTAAGGCAGTCTGAACTGAGAATCGCTTTGCCATCTTTTATAGCATTTTTAGCATTTTTAGCATTTATAGCATCATGTCCCCATGATTGGATGAAACACACACTCACACACACATACACACACACACAGGTCCAGAGAGGAGGGAGGGATAATGAGGGCTGAGAGAAAAGATGCTTCTTTCAGATCTCACCCCTTTGTCTCTATAGAGATTCTTCGTCTGCTGTCTGACAATATGCAATCAACCCCTGATGTGACAACCATCAAAAGTGTTGATGGTTGCTCACCTTTGCATGCCAAACTCCTCTGTCCTTTGTTTGTATATCCTTTAAAGTCATACAGACGACTATCAACTACCCAACCCAATGTTGATTGCCCACTTTGACTAGCCCAGGGCCCAGTGGACCCTGGACCCTGTATGTAATACAAATGTGAAGGGGGGGGGGGGGTACGGGGGGGTGGTCATTGAAAATATTTTCTGATTTATGTTGCTCACAGAAAATGAGCCAAGGACCAATGAATCTCAGTTTGAAAAAAAAAAAATTGTAGAATTTTTTTAAGCTGATTTTTTAAAAATGGGTCCCACAGACCCTTGGACCATGCCTAAGACCTGTGAATTCTACTTGGACTGTTTCTTTTTTGTACTAATTTTTATTGTGTATTTTAATTTGTTAAATTAATTTATGTAAGGTGACCTTGAGTGCCAAGAAAGGCGCCATTAAATAAAATGTATTATTATTATTATTACATTGAAATGGATGGACATGAGCACATTTCGAAAATAACCGAACATTAACAGATTAGCATTAAGAATATCAGTGAAACACATGTGTAACGATCTGCGCAATGCAGAGTGGGGAGGCGGACACAAACGCCGAGGAGAGCGAGATTTATTCAATGGCATTCCATATTCGTGGCTGTTGTAACAGGCACGGGTCATATCATGAGGGCAGTCCATACAGGAAATATAAACAGGCATGACAACGCAAGGAAATAAACAGGGTAGAAAGACAACAAACGAATACTCAAAACAAAACACGGAGAAAACGCATACAAACTAGAACAACCAGGTACAGAACACAGAGCAGCAAAATGAGAAGAACTTACAGACCAGGAAGCCTGGGAACACTGAACAAGCCAACTGATACAGACATGGGAGACACAGGGACTAATATACATGGAACTAAACTAGGAACAGGTGATAACAATGACAACACGGTCGTGGCAGACAATGGGAAACCAGGGCAACAGACAAGCAGGGCGGGATCAACGGGCAAGAAACAACACAAAACACGAGGGAACAGGGAAACCGGAGTGACAGCTAGGAGAGGGGGCGTAGCCCTACGTGACAGAACCCCCCCTCAAAAGGCAGACAGGACAAGGGACAAGGCACTACGACAAGACAGGGAACCACGGGGCACGGCGAGCAACAGGGACAGCAAACAGGGCAGACCAGAGGAACAGAACCGGGCAAAACAGGACGTGGGACCTAGGGCATGGCAGGGACAGGAGACAGGGAGACTGGCCAGGCGTCGGGCTGGGGCATGGCAGCATAAACAGGACCAGGGACAAGGGGAGACCGGACAGGACTAGGGCGAGGCACAGGAGTGGGGCAAGACAGGACTGGACCGGCAACAGATACGGCAGTGGGGCCAGGGGACAGGGCAGAGGTAAACACAGAGGCAACAATACCCTGGACGATGGACACAGACACAGGAACGAAGCGGGTCACAATCTGGGGAACAGACACAGGGACAGGAACAGAGACAACACCACCGGACACAGACACAGGAACACAGACTTGAACAGACACAACTACAGGGACAAGAACCAACACAAAACCAGGGATAGGACATGGGAGCAAGGGGAACATGGGCACAGAGACAGAACTACCAAAGGGGGAGCAAACACATGGAGTCCATGCCCAGCAGAGGGCAGCACAGTCTCTGGGGAAACAGGCAGGGTCCGCTGACAGGCAGCGGGAACAAGCGTGGCCGGCAGACGAGCAGTGGGAGCAGGCGTGGTGGACCCCTTTCGGGTCGCGGGAGCAGGCGCTGGCGTGGTGGACCCCTTTCGGGTCGCAGGAACTGGAGCCGGCGTGGTGGACCCCTTTCGGGTCGCGGGAACTGGAGCCGGCGTGGTGGACCCCTTCCGGGTCGCAGGAACTGGAGCCGGCGTGGTGGACCCCTTTCGGGTCGCAGGAACTGGAGCCGGCGTGGTGGACCCCTTCCGGGTCGTGGGAACTGGAGCCGGCGTGGATGACCCCTTCTGGGTTGCGGGAACTGGAGCCGGCGTGGATGACCCCTTCCGGGTCGCAGGAACAGGAGGCTTGGTAGACCCCCTCCGGGTCGCAGGAACAGGAGGTGTGGTAGACCCCCTCCGGGTCGCAGGAACAGGAGGCGTGGCGCCGCCAAGCTGATGTCATCGGGGGGCGAGAGCCGACCAAGAGCCAAGCCAACGCTCGTCTGCATATTCATTCTGTCTGCCCACGACTTGTACTACAGGTAGCTCCTCCCTGTAGCGTTCACCAATCTGGGCAGACACTCGCTGTCTTCACACACACACAATGCAAAGTAGATATATTTGAGGAGAAGGGCGTGACTAATTTGCCTTGCGGCACCCCATATTTCACTTTTGTACATTTGGACGGAATATTATTGAGCTCTACAAACTGATAGCGATTAGTTAAGTAATAATAAAACCATGTAAGGGCTGTGCCTGAGATTCCAACCCAGCTTTCTAACCATTCTAGCAGGATCCTGTGATCTATTGTGTCGAAAGCTGCACTAAAATCCAGAAGCACTAATTCTAAAATTAATTCTAAATAAATGTGCCATATTTTGTCAATTGTGATTTTTACACCCCAATCGAAATTTGTCCGCCGCTTTTAACCCATCTGTGCAGTCAGAACACAAACACACACGCTAGTGATTACTAGGGGGCTATGGATCACACGTGCCCAGAGCAGTGGGCAGCCCTAGCCCGGCGCCCGGGGAGCAGTTGGGGTTAGGTGCCTTGCTCAAGGGCACTTCAATCATGGCCTTAGGTCTGGGAATTGAACCCACGACCCTCCGGTCACAAGTCCAGTTCCTTACCAGACCAGTTCCCTACCAGATACAGATACATAGCCTTGATCTGAGGCAAGGAGGAGATCATTTACTTTAACTAGGGCTGTTTCACTACTGTGGTGGGGCCTAAATCCAGATTGTAACTTTTCAATAATGTGATTCCTATGCAGATATAAGCATAATTGCTGGGCTACAGCTTTTACTATGATCTTCGATATAAACAATAGTGGGTCATTCCAGGATTTTGGTACATTTCCTATTCCACCACTTAAATTTCAAATGTACATATCCAAAATATCTAAATGACTATTTTTTTAACAATGTACTTGTTATAAGACAAACTGTAAAATTTGGTGGAAAAATAAGCGCCTTAGATATTATTCAAAAGACCGAATACCTTTGAACCACCTAAAAAAATGGCCGTTTTCTCTTGTCCCACACATTGGGTGACCAACTCCTTTGCCAAATTTAACAATTAAAATAAGCTCTAAATAAATTACTTCCTCTTGTATATTGTTGAAATGCATCTCCTTTACTTATGAAAACAACTTCTTTGGTCTACATTGTATTGCATGTCACAATTTTTACACTATTAAGTTACCATAAAGAATTTTATCTGTCAGAGAAAGGGTTAAAAATATTTGTGTACTGGCACAAAGGAATTTGCATCACAAGGACATTTCCTGCCCACATAGCAAGAAAAATGGTAAGTGCTCTAACAATTTTCAAGGTTTTTTTTCCCAAATATGTTTGTCCAAGTTGTGTGTCTCACTCAGTGAATGCAACACTGTTCCTCATATTGTAAGACTAATATTGAGTAGAGTCAAAATTTACTTTATATACTTATATAACCATATTTGTCCTTGATCTTGTATACATAGCTAAATTTTACATCTGTTCCTGGGGTAGACCACAACTTAGCCTAAATTTGCAACCCTGACAACACATGTTGTCACAAAGCGCTTTACAGGATTTACAATACTATGGGTCCAAATCCCTAATGAGCAAGCTAAAGGCGACAGTGGCAAGGAAAAACTCCCTGGATGGTGGGGAATAGGAAGAAATCTTGGGAGGACCAAGACTCAAAAGGGAACCCATCCTCCATTGGGTGGCCCGTTAAAACACAAATTAAACAAAAACAAATTATACAGCTGAATACACAAGTCACAAATAAATCACACAATCAGGCTAAGTATAAGGTAACTAGAATGAAAGTTCTGGGTGTTGATATTGTCAATGTAAATGTCTTATGATGAACGCCAGGTTTTCATTCCGTGTCGGAGTGATGATACTGGTAGGCTTCGACTGCAGTGTTACTCCCCAGGTGAACTTTTTTCTCTCCCAACGTTGAACAGAGGTTTAATAACCGCTAATTTACAGGATTTGGGCATGTGACCTATTGTTATGGATGAGCTAACTACTGTTAGAAGAGGTTTGGTTACAACTGGTAATACATCTTTTAATAATTTTCAGGGAACCGAATCTAGTGTGCAAGTGGTTTATGTAGCCATGTGGTTCTGGTATTTGTAGTCCCTCCTTGTGTTTTGTAATCCTGGGCACCCTAGTCATTGGTTTCAGGTGTGTTTACTCTGATGTATATTAACTCAGTGTTTTGTCATTCATGTGCTGGCCTTTGTTTTCTGAACAGCCACTTGTGATAAAATGTTTTTGAAAGATGCTGACAGTCTAACGAACACAATAGGAAAAAAGGATGGGCATCACAGATATTAGGGGAATGACTGCACAATAACTCTTGCTACAAAACATGGTTTTGCAAATACAAGTTTCCAAATACATTGATCATTTATTTGGCTAAATAATAACTAAAACTATTGACAACAAACTTCATTCACATAGTGACCTCAGACTCAATTTTATTCAAATTGTGACGAGTGTTTTGTGCAGTTATTGAGTTATTTTTAAGGAGTTTATTAAATCTGAATGCCTGCTTATTTTCATCATAATTGTGTAAGTAAATAGTGAAATAATCATTTCACTATATATATATATATATATATATATATATATATATATATATATATATATATATATATATATATACGTACGATATACGTACATATGATACATTTTGATGTATTAGCTTTTATTAATTGACTAAGCTGTTAAAGAAATGGGAAAAACCTAGTGGAACATTGGAACAAATCACTGCCATTTTCAAAATATGAAAACATCATTGCAACGTCCTCTCTTTACATATTTTTAAAGGGCCAATTGCCAACCTTTGCGTGTATGTTTGTGTAGTGATTGACTTTAGCTTGTTCTCTCATTCCCACAGTATGACACAGTATTAATTTTAAACATCAATTAAACTTCCACTGTGGTTTCAGGTTTAAAGCATAATACTTTAAACCATCAAATAATTAATAATGCTCAATGTTATTATAAAACAGCCTGTATGTGTACAATAATGTAGTGAATTAAATTATAATAGTTAAAATAGTGAATAAAATAACCACTGCAGTGCAGTGCCTGATGATTACTACAAGGCCAGTATCATTGCTGTGCTGAGACTGGAGCACCATCAAAACATTACTGGGTCCTATGTTCAGTAAACTGGCCAGTTACAGACATGATACAGAATGGCAGATGGCATGGCAACAGATTTACTACAACTTCATTCACATAAAATGTGCTTACTTTTACATTTATAAACAGTAAATTTTAATAAAAAGTTGGGTTTTTTACATTATTCTGCTATGAACACAGATTCATTCTAGATGATTTTTTTTTCAAATGTTTTGCATAATAAAATAGCTTTAAGGGCCTTTCTAAACCAGCCATAGAAGAAAGCATAAATAATAGGATTACAGGCTGTATTTGAATATGCAATCCAACTAAACACATCATACAGTTGTTGTGAACCAATATTACCCAAATATGTCATCATTAGATTGTAGATCGAAAATGGTGTCCAAAATGATGTATACACACCCATAACGATGGCCAGTGTTTTAGTGGCTTTTCTCTCTGCCTTACTAGTAGAGTGCAGCCCTCTGGATGTGTTTCGCTGAGAGAGACTATTTTGGACTGAATGTAGCTGTTTTTGTGCAACAAGATAAATTTTCAAATATATGCTCACCATGACAATGGAAGGAATGTAGCAAGAAAATACAGAAATGATTAAAGCAGTAATTGGCCCCACAATTACTGCACAACCCCCCTCACATTTTACATCACCATAGTATTCAATGCCCAAAATGTTTAACTCTATGAATGCAATTCCCACAGCTGCAGAATAACTCCAGCAAATTACAATCATGAATAGTGAAGTAAGAGGAGTCATTTTACTATGGTACAACATGGGGTAACATACTGCATAATATCGCTCAATAGAAATAAAAGTTAGATTTAACACAGAGGCAGTGCACAATACAACATCAAGGCTGCTGTGTATTTTACAGAATACAGTTCCCAAATACCAGCACATCTCTACAGTGCGTATCATACAAGGAGCCATCACAATCCCTCCTACAAGCAGATCAGCTACAGCCAGAGAGAGAGTTAAGTAGTTAGTTGGGGTGTGGAGCTGCTTGAAATGAATAATGGCAATGATGACCAGAAGGCTTCCAAATGTTGTAAGAATAATAACCGTTCCAAGCACAAAATATATCACAACTTTTACAGCCAAAGAATATACAAGCTTCTGACATGAATTAGGATGAAGGTCATACCAAAGGGAAATGTTTCCTGTGCTCATGTATTGTTGTAGGCTTGAGTCCATCGTGGTTTAGTCCTTAATCTGGAAAGATGATTTGATAGTCAAGAATTATTGTCTTCAGCAATGATCCAAATTATTTAAAACAGACCTTTCTTCTTAAAAATCTTTTTAAACAATGTGTGAAAACATAAAATTTGGTATGTGTGAATAATACACAAAGAAAATGTCTGACATATACTGGAATAAATAATTAATTCATTTTTCTCTATTTTTAGTATGTCAGCAAGGCATTAGCTACTTTGTCCAACGTTACCTCTGTTTGCATGTCAAGGCAGTGTCAGCACTGAGGCAGCTACTTTCATTTATACACCCACAGTCCTGCAGCAGGAAGGCCTTTCTACTAAATCACCCCTCTGTGCTGGTCACATGACACTCTACCTGTAACGTATTGAACAGGCAGAGAGGGATCCAAATGCGGAAGACCACCGCTTTTATTTAAATGAGACGATGGTACAAACACAGGCAGGTGAATCATGAGTACTAGGATCAGTAGTAACAGCGTGTTCTTGGCGTGGTCAGGATGGTCCAGGGTCATACCGGGGGAGCAGAAGTCAGGAGGTACAGAGGGATTAGGCAGGAGACAAGGTCGGGGACGTAAGCGAGGGTCAGGACACAGGAGAGCAGACAGGATATAGAAAGGCTTGGTACGCGGCATGAGTCAGCAATACTTCGCAACTGAGATGTGCTGGTGAAGTGCTTAAGTAAGGCTGAAGGGGGCGTGGTGATGAGGGGCAGGTGAGGTTGATAAGAAAGATCAGGTGGCATTCCTGACAGTACCCCCCCTCAAAGGAGCGGCACCTGATGCTCTACGACGTGCCGGGGGGCGACCGCGGCGCCAGGGGGCAGGAAAGTTAGGATGTGTAGCGTGGAAATCCGCGACCATCGTGGGGCAGAGGACGTCCCTCGCTGGAATCCAGGCCCGTTCCTCGGGGCCATATCCCTCCCAATCCACCAGATATTGTACACCACCTCGCCGGCGTCGGGACTCCAAAAGCTCTCGGACGATGTATGCTGGACGACCGTTGATCTCCAGAGGGTCCGGAGGTTTATCATACACAGGGGGCACGGTGAATGGGCTGTAGTGAACCGGTTTCAGGAGAGAGACGTGGAAGACAGGGTTAATACGGTAATGTGACGGCAAAAGAAGCTTGTAGGTAACTGCGTTCACTCTGCTGAGCACTTTAAACGGACCGATGTACCATGGACTGAGTTTTTTACATCGTTGCTTCAAGTTAAGGTTCCGTGTCGACAGCCATACTATCTGTCCCGGGTGATAAATCAACGCGGGGAGACGACGACGGTTTGCATTGAGCCGGCATGTGTGTAGAGCGCGCCACAAGTGTACATGCGCCAGCTCCCAGGTACGGGCACTGTGTTTAAACCACTCGTCTAGGGCTGGGACATCAGCTGGTGTTTTGTCCCACGGGAAAAACGCAGGTTGGTAACCATATACACATTGAAAGGGCGTGAGTTTGGTCGCGGAGTGTACAATAGAATTCCGAGCATACTCTGCCCATGGGAGGTATTTGTGCCAGTCGTGTTGGGAAACGCAGTATTGTCGGAGAAACCTCCCTAACTCCTGATTGTAACGTTCAACCTCTCCGTTAGACTGGGGGTGGTGGCCTGAAGTCAGACTAACAGTAATGCCAAGGAGTTTGCAGAACTGCTTCCAGACTCAAGACGTAAACTGTGTCCCTCTATCTGAGACAATATCCTCGGGTAAACCATAAATACGGAATACGTAATGGAAGAGGTTAAGAGCTGTATCCATGGCAGTGGGTAATTTGGGGCAAGGAATGAGACGGCACATTTTAGAGAATCGATCTACGATTACCTTCACAACAGTATTACCTCCGGATGTGGGCAAATCTGTCACAAAGTCGACCGCGAGGTGCGTCCATGGCCGGTGAGGAACAGGTAAGGGAAGGAGTTCTCCTGCTGGAAGTGCACGGGGAGTACGGGTCTGGGCACAAACGGAACACGCCAGCACATAATCGCGGATGTCATTCTCCCAGGATGGCCACCAGTAACGTTGAGAGATCAGGTGTCGTGTGCGTGTAATACCTGGGTGGCCAGTGCCCGCCGTATCGTGTGCGAGCTGTAGGATGCGTCCCCGAAGGGATACGGGCACGTATTGTTTCCCCTCCGGACAGTCCACCGGGCTGGGTTCTGTGCGTAAAGCCTCGTCTAAGTCCTCTTGTATTTCCCAGCGAATAGCTGCGAGGAAACAGGACTCCGGCAGAATACGTCCAGGTTCATGAGTTGCTTCGTCCTTTTCGTGGATCCGTGACAGGGCATCGGCTTTGATGTTCTTTGACCCGGGTCTGTAAGAGACAGTGAAACGAAACCGGGAGAAAAACAGTGCCCACCTTGCTTGTCGCGGGTTTAGACGTCTGGCTGATTTCAGGTAATCAAGGTTCTTGTGATCAGTATACACAATGAAGGGGTGTTCCGCTCCCTCTAACCAATGATGCCACTGTTCGAGCGCGAGTTTAATAGCCAGGAGTTCCCGGTCTCCCACGTCGTAGTTCATTTCCGCGGGGGTCAGCTTTTTGGAGAAGTAGGCGCAGGGGTATAGTTTCGGCGGGCTTCCCTGCCTCTGAGAGAGAACAGCGCCCACTCCGACCTCTGAGGCGTCGACTTCCATGATGAACTGGAGTTGGGGGTCAGGAAGGTGCAGAATGGGGGCTGACGTGAACGCCTTCTTGAGGAGTGAGAACGCCTGTTCCTCTTCAGCAGCCCAGGTGAATTTCCGATTCTTCCCTCCTTTCAAGAGATTAGTGAGAGGGGTAGCCAACTCACCGAACCCTCAGATGAAACGGCGACAGAAGTTAGCGAACCCCAAGAATCGCTGCAGCTCTTTCGTGGAACGAGGGGTCGGCCAGTTTAAGACAGCTTCTACTTTCTGCGCATCCATGGAGATCTGGCCAGGGGACAGCGTACATCCCAGAAACGTCACCGAGGAGCGATGAAATTCACATTTCTCCGCCTTCACGTAAAGATTATGCTCCCGAAGGCGTTGTAAGACTGCCGAGACGTGTCGGCTATGCTTTGAAGCAGACGGGGAATAAATCAGGATATCGTCTATATAAACGAATACGAAGTCATCGATCAGGTCACGGAAGATGTCATCCATAAACGCTTGGAACACCGCGGGGCTGTTAGTTAGTCCATACGGCATGACGAGATACTCATAATGCCCTTTGGCGGTAACAAAGGCTGTCTTCCACTCGTCACCCTCTCGAATACGGATCAAGTTGTAAGCGCTGCGTAAGTCCAGCTTGGTGAATATATTCGCCCCCATCAGACGCTCTTGGGAGGCTGTGATAAAGGGGAGAGGGTAAGCATTCTTCGACGTTACTGCGTTTAGGGCATGATAGTCAATACAAGGTCGTAATCCCCCATCCTTCTTCTCAATGAAAAAGAAACCAGCAGCAACCGGGGAGGTGGATGGTCGAATAAACCCTTTCTGCAGAGCCTCGGTGATGTAGGACTCCATCGCCTGATCTTCAGGGTGTGACAGAGGGTAAAGTTTCGTCTTACGAGGTAAGGGGGCTCCAGGCAGGAGGTTGATTGCGCAATCACAGGGACGATGAGGAGGCAGACGACAGGCACTGTCCTTGTCGAAGACGTCAGTGAATGCGCGATACTGCTCGGGGATGACGTCAGAGAGAGGAGTGTCGGGGCTTTCCACCGAGGAGGACCTGAGTGGTAGGTGCATGCACTTACTAAGACAATTTTCATTCCAACGTACGAGTTCTCGCTTCTTCCAGGAGATTACAGGGTCGTGCATTGACAGCCACGGAAACCCGAGTATGACGGGATCTCGGGGCGTGGATATGAGGAAAAACTCTCTCATCTCACTATGGAACAGACCTACCCGCAACTCTATGGGGCAGGTACGTAGCGTAATCACGCCCTCTCCTATAGGCTGTCCATTCAGTGAATTCACTCTAACGGGGGGATCTATAGGTACGGTGGGAAGGTGTAGGTGGTAGGCGAGGTCCTGGTCTATGAAATCGCCCGCTGCACCCGAATCAACTAACGCAGACAGGTTAGTATCTATGCCGCCCCAAGATATTTGTACGGGTAAGCTAACTTGACTATACTTCAGTAACAATTGGCATGTTAGTGGGGATCTGCCCAGCTGCACGAACTCGTCTGACCTCCGAAGACTCGGAGCACATACATTGGAAGGGGGTGCATCAGACGCAGCGACAGGAGCGTCAGTCCTACTGGAGTGGTAAGTCAACAACAACCTGTCAACGTGAATCGACGCTTGGATAAACTCTGATAAAGTGAGGGCTTCACTACGACAGGCGAGTTCAACCTGGATGTCGTCTCGCAGACCACGGCGGAAAACCGTTTTCAAGGCAGATTCACTCCAACCGCTTCCTGCAGCTAGCGTACGAAACTCCCTAGCATAATCGGCAGCACTGCGTTGTTCTTGTTTGATTTCGTAGAGCCTATCTCCCACATCACGTCCGTCCGCGGGATGATCGAAAACAGCCCGGAACACTGCGGTGAACTGACTCTCCGACTGGAGGGCAGGGTCCTGGCTTTCCCACAACGCTGTACCCCAGGCGCCTGCTACTCCCGTGAGGAACGACAGGATAAAGTGGACTCTGTGTAACTCGGCCTGGAACCGGGCTGGATGATACGTGAAGTATATGGAGCATTGCATGAGGAAATTTCGACAGCGATCAGGAGATCCATCGTAGCGTTCCGGTTCTGCTGCAGGAACACTCACGGAGGTGGGAGCAGAGGTCGTGACGAGGCGGACAGCCTCCTGAAGGGCAGCGATGTTAATTCCCTGACTCCGTATGATATCCGTGAGTTGGCGGACTGTTTCAGTGAGAGTCGCGATGGTTACTTCTGCTGGATCCATTTGAAGGCGAAGTATTTCTGTAACGTATTGAACAGGCAGAGAGGGATCCAAATGCGGAAGAACACCGCTTTTATTTAAATGAGACGACAAACACAGGCAGGTGAATCACGAGTACTAGGATCAGTAGTAACAGCGTGTTCTTGGCGTGGTCAGGACGGTCCAGGGTCATACCAGGGGAGCAGAAGTCAGGAGGTACAGAGGGATTAGGCAGGAGACAAGGTCGGGGATGTAAGCGAGGGTCAGGACACAGGAGAGCAGACAGGATATAGAAAGGCTTGGTACGCGGCATGAGTCGGCAATACTTCGCAACTGAGATGTGCTGGTGAAGTGCTTAAGTAAGGCTGAAGGGGGCGTGGTGATGAGGGGCAGGTGAGGTTGATAAGAAAGATCAGGTGGCATTCCTGACAGTACCTAACATTAACAATATCAAAATACATTTACCACATATTTTGTCTTTCACAATGACCCAAAGATTAACAAATTACAATTAACAAACAGGAACTCCAATGATGAAATACATCAACTTTCACAGACAGCCATATAGGAATATTCATAGGAATATGCTCCTGGAAAGGGATAATAATGACCAAGAAGTGCTTCTCATTTTACACACTATTAGAGGACACTATTAATAAAGCTTGCAATAATGTGTAATGAATTATTCATTGAAGTCTTAAAAGGATGTTTTATCAGCATTTCAGTTTCTAACCACAATACAATTTTTGGGTTGTGGACCATTCTCAACTCAGCAGTGAACATGAGTAGTTGCATAGTTGTGGGTCTTACACTGATGTAACATTTTGCACTAGGCAGGTGAGACGCAAGTGCAGGAATGTGAACAGGTTTATTAAAATACACACACAGCCAGACACAGAACAAGAAAGGCAGCTCCTAGGAAACATACACAACACTGGGGCTAACACACATATAAGCCAGACTAGCAAATAGATGACTAGGAATATACTATACACAGTTACTATAAACAGAAAGCATAAATTTAAGACCCGAGCAGACGGTGTTGCATGAACAGAGAAACCAAAGGCAATGAAACACATACCGCAACGCATAGGCTGACACTGAAGATGCAACACTACAGGGTTAAATACACAGAACCAGCATGAACTCAAATAAGAGGTAAGGTTACAAATGAAGGCGGCATAGACAGGGAATAACATTGATACACGGAACAGGACGACAGACAGCTAGTGGGGGGACGGTATGGAAATTTTTCTGTGTCAATATTGAAAAATTGAAAATTTTTTTGAAATGAAAATGTAATATGCATTTGCATTTACATGTTCCACTCATACAAGCAACTTTGAGCTCAAAATTCAAATTCAAATGCAATATTTTCATTTACATTTGCAATGTGATAGACGTCTATTCATATTTCATTTACACATACATTTTGATGCTTTATTTGTGCCTTTATTGAAAAAATTTATTTCCCGATTTAAATTATCAAGTTCATGTGATCATGCAAAGGTTGTATCAAAATTGTAATTAAAATGCTATTCGCTTAATATGCTTTGCATTTCGTGATAACGCGTTTGAAATGTAATTTTCAACCTCACCACCATGCTAAAAAGATGTCAATATTCAAATGTTAATGGAGAAATTGCGCCTCTCCAGTTTGCAATAACATTACAATACCAACAGCGCTCAAACTGTGTCAAAATGCATTTTCAAAATGCATTCCTAGCAGAATGCATTTTCATTTCCATGGTCTTCCACTATATTTAAATTATAGTGAAATTAGATTCCATCAGCCTTCCAATCAGATTCTACAGCCCTCCACTTTATTCAGCCAATTGGGTTCCACAGCTTTCCACCTCAGGCAGCCAATCAGTATGGGACTAAAGCACGCTAAGCAGTACAGGCGAGTTTTTTAAAACATGGCCGCAGAAGTGCTCATTAGATTAATTCAAAGGGTAGCAGACGGGTCCTTATGGTGAATTTACACTCGATTAGTATGAAAGTTTAATCGATCAAGTGGCAGACATCTCTGCCTTATCTTGTGCTGATGTGACAGTTATTGCCAAATTGAGCGCTGTGGCAGAGCAACTGAGGGTGCCTCGAACTACGGTGGTAGAACGGCCGACCTCCGTGAAGCGTCTCGTGTGATCTGAAATCGAAAAACATTTCTGCTCGTTAATGCTGGTTTGTTTAAATAAACATTTGTGCTGTCGTATTTTTTTTATTATAAAGCGGTAATGCCTCGATGAGTCATGTTATCCAGAATCCCCCAGCGTCCCTGTTTGGTGTGGTTAATGCCACAGGGGCGGCATTTGCTTTCCAGAAACTGCACCGGCCTCTGATGACGACAGAGATACTTCTTTTGAGTATCGGCCACTCGGTTATGCCCAAAGTGCTATGTGAAGGATGTGTATAATATAGTTTATAACTTTTGTTTGTTAATTGTTTGAACTGCTGGGTCAATGACAGCTGGAAAAGCTGCTATAAATTCGGAGTTCTGAATTTAGTAGAAGGCTTTTTGTCTGTAACAATTCTCAGCTCAGGGGCAGAGGACCTATAGACAGCGTCCGGTAGGAGTAGGGTTTATAACACGGATAACAGCACCAATAAAGTGGCAAAACAGTGCCACACATTCTGAACTACTGATTACACTGTTCTTACGGTTCCCCTGATTATGCCAATACAACCCATGTCGCATGTTTTTCATATTGTCACAAGATGTGTCCTATCATTTGACATACCTTCCAAATATAAAGATCTACAAGCAGTGTTTAGCAAAGAAATGGACACAGAAGTACCCCCACACGTTCGCGCTGGCTTGTCCGGGTGCACTGCAGCAATGAAAACCTCATATTCCTGCAAAAAATGCACCAGTTCTCTGCTATGTTACCATCAAATGTCAGCGGGTCGGGGCATCTGAAGCAGTCTGCCATGCCGTGAAAAGTTTAGTGTTTAAAGTTTAGTGTTTTGCCACAATAGACTTGCTCGAAAAACAATAGAAATGGCAGTAGTCAATTTAAAGTTGTAGGTCCAAACGTTCTGACACCATGTTGAGTCTTGTGAATTAAATAAAGATGATTACTTTAGCTGAAACAGGAGAGATTCAATAGATGCAACTCCACCACACCTTCCAGTGTAACCGCCCAGAAGCAGATATTCAATATTTCTGTGTTCACAGTCAATATTCTACACAGGTGTTGCGCAATCAAGGGGTGGACAAACATGCATAGAAGAACGTATAGTCTCAGTAGGTTTTAATTTTTTAGTTACATTGATGAACGACACTTGAATGGAATGTGGACGACGAGCCATAATGTACTATGAACAAACACTTAACGCAGACTATGAAACAACAAGGCATTGGAAATGGCAATGTCAGAAAACTAAGCCAAATATTGCAATATTGCAATTAGAGTTCACACAAAGACATGAGTAAACAGGAAGCAGGTAACAATAAGATAACTGACAACTCAACACATTAACAAACCTAGCATACACAGACTCTCGGGCATGATACATAAACAGGCTAACACCATGAATAAACAACCAAGCATATTCTCCGGGATCATACACAGGTCACACAGGCATAGACTAAAGTATAGACAGGACATGGACTACACAAATCACAATGACAATAAACCTCAAAAGACCAGAGACCTGCTATATATACACATAAAACAAAGACAAACTAACAGAACAGCTGTAACAAAGGGTCGGGGCTAGAATAACAATGGAAACACCAAATCAAAGACAGACTAGAAGGGCGGAGCCAGACATGAGAGTCTTTTCTTTTTCCAAATGGCTGCCCTACTACCCAAGGAATTCTGAGACAAGGAAAGACGTGTGGTTATGCCCGTGTATGTTTTTCCATGGGTGTGGTTGTATGGGAGTGTGTTCAAAGGTCTCACCTGTGGCTCGTCTCGTGATCACTGGGGGCTTATGTAGTTTGTCTATTTAATGTCCATTCGCGCAGCGTACCGTGCTCTGTCAGAAGCCAATGTCTACATTTCGTGTTACATGTGTGAGTTACTGTGCGCTATCCGCGCAAAATTAACGTGTGAATAAACGTGTGTACATCCTAATGCACTTTCCGCGTTGTGCCTGCCTCCCTCAACATTATATCCCTATGTATCCCTCACTGTTTTTCCTGAGTCTTTGTCGATCTGTTAGTCTGTTTTGTATAATCTTGGCCAATTTTATTTGTCTGTTATCCAGGCCACCCCTTCAAGAATCTGGTTTAGTAACGTAAGGTCGTAGTCGAGTTTATGTCTTACTTTATCCTTGTGTACATTTGTATCGTAGATTGTCTCTGTGTTTCATCAGAGGGTTTGTTATCTATGGTGTAGTGTTTAAGTCTGTATTATTGTTAGTCTTTGTTTGTGTTTTATTTAGTAGGTCATGGTTATACACTGTGTTCCAAATTATTATGCAAGTAATATTTTCTCAGATTTTCCAAAATACCTATATGAATTGCAGTCATTGTAATTTTCCAGTCATCAACTGTATTGAAAGGTACAATTGAAAGGTTTTTGAACAATCTGCCAATGATATCAGTAAATATAAAAAAAAAGAAAACACTCAATGCATGCTCCAAATTATTATACACAGCAGAGTTTTCAACCTTTTCATTTTTATTATATCTTTATATCTTTATCCCTCCAGGGATCCTAAAGGGGCTGACAATCTCTCTCCCCATGATTCCAGCCCAAAACATTACTCCACCTCCTCCTTGATGGCACCATAGCCTTGTTTGCATGGGGTGTCCATCAACCAGCCATCCTCCATTCCTCTGGACCCTCAAGCGTTGCACGGCACTCATCTGTGAACAAAACAGTTTTGAAGTCAGTCTTCATGTATTGTTTAGTCCACTGGAGCCATTTCCTCTTGTGTGCAGTGGATAGAGGAGGTCGACAGGATGGCTTACCCACAGTTGAAAATCTCTGAAGAACCCTGCATCTTGTTGTTCGGGGGACGTTGGAGGCACCAGCAGCTTCAAAAACTTGTCTGCTGTTATGACGAGACATTTTTGCAGCTGCTCTTTTAACCTGACGTAATTGGAAAGAGTCCTCAATTTTCCCTTATCAGCACGCACGTGTGTGCTCTGAATCAGCGATCTTGATTGTGCGATGATCACAATGGCAATGTTCATTGTAGTCATGCCTTGACCTAAACACTTCACAATTTGTTGCTGCTCAGCAGCAGACATCCTTTTTCTTTCCCATTTTGGCTGAAAATGTAGGCAGCTTAATGATGTGGGACAGCCTTCTTAAGTAGTCTTGCCTTTAAATAGACACACCTGCCAAACTAAATAGCACAGGTGTCTGCAATTGCTGTCAGTGATATAAAGAGCTCTGACATCACCAACAATGAGTTTAACTGACAAACAAAAAAATCCTTACCTTATCACTCCTAAATCCTTTTTGCATAATAATTTGGAACACAGTTTATAGTGTGAAAAACAAACAATTTATACAGTATATACACTATATTGCCTAATGTATTTGCTCATACAGTGGCCGTGAAAGTCACACAACGGAACACAACGGAAGTGTTTCTGCACAAATAATTTTACGCAGGGACTCTGCAGGTTTTTAGCCATAAACAACAGTTGTGTTAAACAGTTTGTCATTACTCATTTGGGCAACATGGTGGCTTGGTGGTTAACAAATTTGCCTCTCAGCACTGGGTTTTGGGTTCAAGACCCTATCTTATGGAGTTTCTATGTTCTCCCTGTGTCTGTGTGGGCTTCCTCCAGGGACTCCAGTTTCCTCCCACTGTCCAAAAACATGGTGGTTAGGTAAATTTGCATTCCCTGACAAAATTCTCCCTGAGTGTGTGACTGTGTGTTTCCTTGTGTTCAATAAAACAGTTCTCTGAGTGTCTGTGCATGAATGTGTGAGTGCTTGTATGCCCAGTGGTGGATGGTGCTCTGTCACTTGGGTCTGTCCTTGTTCCTCTTCCTGCACCCCATTCAGTCCCCCAGGGGGCTGTGGATCCTGGTAGAGAGTATGTGAGTATGCTGCAATTGGCTGCTGCTTCTTGCCGGTGTGTGACTTCTACCTGTGTTAAAATTGTAAAGTGACCTGAAAGGCCCTTTATAAATTGAACATGCATTCATTATATTGAATGGGATTTAAGTAGTAAAGATATTTAAGTAGTTAAGTAGTAAAGTAACTAGCTAGCAACATTTTAAGAGCTTTATTAAGTCCCCCAACTAGCAATTTAGATAGATACTAAGTTGTGTTAAAGCCTTAGTTTTTGGTTAGTTCTTAGTTTCAGTCTAAATACCTATAGCTAGCTACATTTAACCCCTTTGTGGAGAAGCGCTCCCCTACTTTGACGTCAAATCACGTATTAAACATTGACGGAATTCAAAACAAACTGGATAAATAATTTTTTTTTTTTCTCATCTACATGCATACTGTCTACAAGCAGCCGTTCGCGAGAAATCTGGCTTGTTGATTCTTGTTGTAAACACATGGACCACGTGGGTCTCTTTAAATGTCCATTTAGGAAGCATGTTCATGACGTAAGATGCCCCACATATTTATTTGATAAATTTGGTACATTAGAGAATGAATGACACTTTTCTGAAAGCAGAAAGAAGATGTAAGTAGTAAATGTAAATTGATTCACTGTTTCTTATTGTCAGGTGGAATATCATGTGATGTGATGACCATGGGGTGGTAGTAGAAAGGCGTTCCTGCTGCAAGCCTGTGGGTGTATAAATGAAAGCAGCTCTATAATGAGTGCTGGCACTGGCCTGGTGTGCAGGCAGTGGTAAGTCTGGACATGAAAGACATGACTGATATATTTCATTAAAAAGGATATGTATGGTTTGTATGGACAAGTGATGGTTTAAAAACAATCATTAGAAGTAGTCTTTCATGTTATCACTGTCTAGAATAGTTGTTGTTACAGTAGTTGTAGTAATTACTGATAATAAATATTGTTGGTGTTATATTCCTCTACAGATAAAGGACAGACAGTGATGGATATGAAACAAAACTGGAGCAGAGGAAACATTTCTCTTTGTTATGAACATCATCCTAACTCTTGTCAAAAGATTATTTATCCACTGCCTCTAAGAGCTGTGACATACATTATTCTTAGCATTGTTATAGTTCTTACATTAGTTGGAAATCTTTTTGTCATTATAGCCATTATTCATTTCAAGCAGCTCCACACCCCAACTAACTACTTCACACTCTCTCTGGCTGTAGCTGACCTGCTTGTAGGAGGGATTGTGATGCCTCCCAATATGTTACGATCTGTGGAGACCTGCTGGTATTTGGGGACTATATTCTGTAAAATACACAGCACCCTTGATACTGTACTGTGTACTACCTCTATTTTCAATCTAGCATTTATTTCCATTGAACGCTATTATGCAGTATGTCATCCGCTGCTGTACCACAGCATCATAACTCCTCCTGCTACGCTACTCATGATTATTGTTTGTTGGAGCTATTCTACTGCAGTAGGAATTATAATTATGAATCTAAGTGCTTTGGGAATTGAACATTTCAGTGATGTTTTATGTGAGGGGGGGTGTACAGCAGATCTAGGTCCAGTGACATCATTGATAATATCTTTTTTTTCTTTTTACATCCCTTCTGTTATCATGGTGAGCATATATATGAAAATATATCTTGTTGCACAAAGACAGTCACGTTTGGTCCACAATGCTGTCTCTCATCTAAACACATCCAGAAGGCAGCCAACTGTTAGTAAGGCAGAGAGAAAAGCCACCAAAACTCTGGCCATTGTTATGGGGGGGTTTCTTGCATTTTGGACACCTTGTTTTATTTACAGCACAGTTCTGACATTTTCTGTTTATGATGGTCCACCACAGCTGGTGGAAATTGTTAGTTGGATTGCTTATTCAAATTCAGCATGTAATCCTGTTGTGTATGCCTTCTTCTACAGCTGGTTTAGAAAGGCCCTCAAATGTATTTTATTAGGTGAAATTTGTAGAAAATGTTCTTCAAGAACAAAGCTGTGTTAAGATTAGAATAATGCACAATCTGTTTTTTCTCCGACATGATTTCCTTAACAATATGGCATGTATAAAGATTCTGATTTACACTATGATCTCACATCAACACATTAATGAATTCATGAATAATTCCTCAAATATAAGGTTGTGTTCCGATTACAATAAGGCATCAACTATACATAAATCACATAATAAATATGCATTACAGTGCTGCATGCAGCATCTTAAACTGTGCCTTGAAATATTTTGCTTAAAATACGAATAGTAGTCAAAATAGTAGGGGTGTATTCAACTAAGGATTTTCATAGTCGAATCTGATTCGTCAGCCTTTCCCTTTAGTCGACTAATAGTCGAATCAGGTTTATTTTTATTTTTTTTATTTAGAGCACCTTAAACGGGATCCAGTTCTCATTCAGGACTTTTTTCCTCTTCAAAGTAAAAACCTAAAACACTCAGATAAATGAATAAACACGGTAGGTTGACTTTATTCAGCTTTTATTTATTTACTTATTTCGAGACAAACCGCGACGAGACGCGACGACGACCAAAACGACAAACGGCTGAACTGTTTTTTTTCGCCTTACGCGTTTTAAATGGTATGCTATCTTGGTTGTTGTCATGCGAAATGAAAGACGTTGATGACATAAGTTGCACTTTACTTTGTTTGATTCATCGTTATCTTTTTCAAAATACTTTTGTAGTTTTTTTGTAGCCATTATAATCTCGGCAGATGCTGCGTATTCTGTAGCGTGTTCAGCTCCGCTCGTTTGGATTGTGCAACTGCAGGGTGTGATTTATGAATGTGTAGTAAGGAAGATGCCTATTGTTAATGGGCAAACATCATTTTTAAATATTAACAGAAATTAGGATAATTTTATTTGACAAAAGGCTATATATAACGAAAACAAAGACATTTCATGTAACAACTAAAGCTTAGCTGCATCCTTGGGCACCCCCATGCAGTTAGAATGGTACATTCGACTATGACGTTCATAGTCGACTAGGGGGTATAGTCGACTATAGTCGAATCAGCGACTATTGCAGGTCACCCCTACAAAATAGTATGTTGTTTGCTGAGTTTATTAGAAACACCTACCTTGGCCCTCACTTACAGGTCACTTTATTTGTTATATATATCCTATATGTACATTTGATTGCATTACATTCAAACTAATCTGATAACTATAATGCATCATTAAAAATTAAACAACATAATGACCTAAGTTTGTTTTTTCTTTCTTTTTTTCTTACATGGAATATGTGGAGGAGATGATGTTTGTCCATTCGTCACTCAATGTATTAGAATAACCTATATCTACAGGATGCTTTAATAGGTTTATATTAAAGCATTTTATAATTGTACATTTAGACAACAGTAGTAGTTTATTTATTTTTAGTAGTAGTAATAAAAATAAATAAATGGCATTAATATTACAATGGTAGAGAGTTTTTACATGTAAGTGTTCACACTGTTTTGAGTATCCGGCCAGCAGCAGTCCTGTGGTCAGACACTTACAGAAGCAGCAGACAATGACTTTATAACTATTATAAATTCATCACTCCCTCAACCCTTGCTGATACTATTGGCGCATTTCCACTAGGGCCTGCTTGGCGCGGTACGGTTCGATACGGATCGATTCGCAACGGAACGGTACGGTCGCGTTGTGTTTCCATTACATTGGTGGACCACCACAATGTGGGTGGAGTCGCTGTTGGCGCACGGGTTGTAGTGTCGTGACATCATTTGTATGCGACCACAACACCGGTCGATGCCCCTTAACACATACCATTATTGTATCTTATTTATCTGTATCTTCATTAATGTATGTGGTTGCTCTAATTATTGATAATAATTTGGTATTACTCAAACAGGCTGAACACATCCTGCATAAAAACCATCAGTCATACAATCAAATGAAATCAAATTTTATTATGAAATATAGATATTTAAAGTACAACATATGTAAATAATATAGTTAAAAAAAGTGCAAAAAGCAAATTACCTAAAAATAATGTATAGCTTTATATGAAACATTTTCCACCAACTCCGCTCGCCTCGTCAGTGGAAGGGGAATCTTGAACGTAAAAAATAACAAATATTAAACACAAGCATTCCCGTGAAAGCAACAACAATATAACGTAACTGCACAAAATGTGTAGCACGTCATCGCTGCTCATGCTTTGTTTATTGCTACAGCTAACTAGCAACTAGCAAGGCTAAGAGCTAGCTATTGTACAGTAGTGACTGTGGTGGTAACATTAACTACAAACACAGCTCTAAATTCCTGCGTTTACAATAGATGCGTTCATATTACGTTCATATTACATCTTTTACGAGCCTAGTAAAACTGAAATCACAATACACTCACCATTTTCCGTGGCCTCCAGCACGGACATTGCCGTGTCCAGCACGTTCTCTCTTCCGTTACTGGCTGGCCGGTGACCGTATATGTATGGAAGAAAAATAGTTCCATCGGATTTTGAATTCGTATTTGAAGCACTGAATTTGTTTGCCCTTGAATTTGAAGCTCTGAATTTTTTTTGCACTGAAATTATGCATCTGAATTTTGTTGCCTTTGAATTTAATGCTTATTAAAATACAATGAAAAAAAATTCGAGCGTTAAAAAATTCAAAAGATTTTTTTTCAAGTTGCTCGAATTCGATTGGTCAAATTTGGCTCACAAAATACGCGTGCAAAATTTCGCGTGCTAAAATACGAGTTCAAAGATATTCAGAGTAAACATCCGGGACACAAAGGATGAGCAATCGATTCAAGACTCCAATCGAACCAAATCCAACCAATCACGCTCCACTGGTCACGGCGCTGTTTGAAGCCACAGGCGGAGAGAGAAAGTGAGTTATGTCGGCGCACGGGATCGGCTCCTCTTCGGTGAGTGTATTTACTCCTTTATTTGTCTATTGTGGTGTTTATGATTCAGTAAGATACAGTAAACGACGTGTTGCACATCAGAGGTTTGCGCTGGACTGATCTTTTTTTTAACTCGCTATGTAGTCAACATAGCTGCGTATGTGTGTGTCCGTCAGTCCACACTGTGCTTTATGATATTATATTTATCATAAAATCATTACATTCGTTTATTATTTCCTTACCAGTCGAGTAGTTTACAACTGTTTTAAACTCTCCGTGGGGTAATGGTTAGTGACGAGAGCTTCGGACAAAACGGGCCTGGGTTCGACACCCGCGACTGACGAGTGATTTGTTATAATTAATATTTTTTATTCATTTATATATATACTGGACCGGCGCCAGGACATATACAGTGGGGGTGGCGGCGTGTGACGATTGTTAAGCGGGCAAGGGGGCGGTAGCAATAGTAAAATAAATGGGTCTTATTATTTAAATTGAGGGGGCGGGACACCTCGCCTGAGGGGGCGATGCCCTTTTTTGAAGTGGAAGTTTCAGAACTTGAGTGCAAGTTGTTTTGTTTTTTTAATACAAGGTATTTCAGTTTGATCATATTCCAGGATTGAAAGGTTGTGGTGAGATCTATGGGTAGCTGTAACAAGCATCTACTATGATGTTCTCCATTACCTTGAAGGAGAGGGCTCAGCATTTCCAACATCACACACATCTTCTGTTGCCACTACGTGTTCCTACCACGCCTGCAGGAAGACCTAGATACTTTTTGTAGTGGTTGGGACAATCATCCAATAAGAACAGAGAGCCACATGACCCCTAATCAACTGTGGGTGCTGGGTCATTCACATCACCCAATTCCTGCAGCAGATAGCACAGAGGTACATGCAAGTGTAATATGATTTTAACAAATAGTGTGGTTTATGTATAAAGTTTGGAAGTGGCTATTTTATCCACATAAGTGTATACAACTTATTTGTAGGGAATGGAGATTCCCAATATTGAGTGGGACAACACTGGACTTCCCATTGATGACCACTCAAATATCATTGTCCCTCACACAGAATGCCCACTGACAGATGAACAGATGACAGCTTTGAGAGATGCAGTTAACCCAGGAGCTGCATCCCAGTCCTCTGGCTGTGATCTTTACATTTCTGCTGTCCAGTTTTGTGAGAATTTCCTGTCTATTTGAAACAACTGGTCTGAGAATTGGAATAAAATAACATCTTTACAAAGTTAAGACCATATGAATGAAAAATTAATGGCAAATTTTGTCATCAGTTTTAGTTTGAGTAATAAAAAAAACAATAAAAAACTGAGATGCAGCTTCATTAATTTTTTTAATTATTTACAGAGTAGGAGACATTGCAGTAAATGGATACAATCAAAAGTTGTTTGATTGCCCAATTTTGTTATTCTGATGTTTGACATAAAGGTAAAAATTATACACCACAGAAAATAAAACTAATTAAAACTCATGCTTGACTCACTTTCATTTTATTAAGAGTTGAAGTTTTCAAAAATGAGTTAGTCAAATTCCCTTCTGCCTCTTTTGGAAAAAGCAAGGCCACTGTCAAGTCGTCGAGTGAGCACTGTCCACATTGGGGATTCTTTAATCCCTCGTCTAATGCCCGGTTCACACTACACGACTTTTCAGTCGCCAGGTTTTTGTGCCGTTCGCACTACACTGGTTGTGCTGTAATCGCGAGTCTGTCAGTTGTTGTGGCTTTCACACTACATGACTGATCGGCGACGCGGGCTCACGAATTACACGACTGGGGAACTGGGGAATCGCCGACTCATCTGGCTGCCGTCCAAAAACACGAGAACACGAAAACGAAACTCTCGCCAGAACCAGCAACACCACATAGAAGAAAAAAACAATGTACATGTACTCCACATTTTCGTTATTATTATTATTTTTTACCGTTTAAACACTCCATAGTCCCAAGTTGCCAGAATTATTTCATCTCTCCGTTGCAGTGAACATAGATATAATCAATCGCACTATTTCTCCAGTGCTGTCACAATAACTTAAACACAGTGTTGTAGTAAAGTTGTAAGAAAGGTGAGGAGTTTGTGTGTTTACTGGGTTACTGTTTTGAAAGCATTCTTGAAAGTTTTTTACATTCTTCAGAGATATCTTCAGCGGTGCCGCGGTTCTCTCTCCGCGTTCCCATTGGCTGTAGCTAGACGCTGCTGCCGACTCTCAGTCGCCGACTGGGCTAGATATTAAACATGCTAGATATCTGCCGGTCGTCTGCGACGAGTCGGCGACGGCTCGGCGAGCGTCTTTCAGCAGTTCACACGAGTGATCGCCGATTTGCCTCCGACCACAGTTTCTGTCGCCGATCAGTCGGCGACTGAAAAACCAGCCTAAAATCGTGTAGTGTGAACCGGGCATTAACTGCTTGATCTGTCTTGTGACACGTCCAACTACCTGTTTAGAGTAATAAACAGAAGAGAAAATGAAAAAATAAATTCCTTATCCAAAAGTAAACTCGGAGAGAAAGATTTTATACATATAATAATAATTTTAAAAAACAAATCGCTCGTCAGGCCCGTTTTGTCCGAAGCTCTCGTCACTAACCATTACCCCACGGAGACAGTTGAAAACAGCTGTAAACTACTCGACTGGTAAGGAAGTAATAAACGAATGTAATGATTTTATGATAAATATAATATCATAAAGCACAGTGTGGACTGACGGACACACACATACGCAGCTACGTTGACTACATAGCGAGTTCAGAGCGAGTTAAAAAAAGATCAGTCCAGCGCAAACCTCTGATGTGCAACACGTCGTTTACTGTATCTTACTGAATCTTAAAAACACCACAATAGACAAAGGAGTAAATACACTCACCGAAGAGGAGCCGATCCCGTGCGCCGACATAACTCACTTTCTCTCTCCGCCTGTGGCTTCAAACAGCGCCGTGACCAGTGGAGCGTGATTGGTTGGATTTGGTTCGATTGGAGTCTTGAATCGATTGCTCATCCTTTGTGTCCCGGATGTTTACTCTGAATATCTTTGAACTCGTATTTTAGCACGCGAAATTTTGCACGCGTATTTTGTGAGCCAAATTTGACCAATCGAATTCGAGCAACTTGAAAAAAAATCTTTTGAATTTTTTAACGCTCGAATTTTTTTTCATTGTATTTTAATAAGCATTAAATTCAAATACCTCGGCGTTTGACCAGGGAACAGACTTCGCTCCTTGGGTTTTAAAAATGGCTGAGGAGTCCATAGCGGAGGAGTCACTCCTGTCGCAACCTGCGACGACACTCCCTGGCCAATCAGTGTCATGCTGTTCCTCCACGTCACAGAACTGTACCGCTTCGGAACGGTTAGAACCTCGAGCGAGTACGAAAATTGTTGACGTTGTTGAGGCCGTATACTCCAACGCTAGGAATCTAGCACTAGGAGCCTGGAGCGGTTATTTTCTGCATTAGCGCTAGATTCGGCAAAGTTCACATCGCGCCAGAACAACTGAACAACACACACTTATAATAATTTAATGCCTCCCCTCATAAAATTCCAGACATTTTAAGACATTTTTAGGCCTTGAATATGGAAAACTAAATTTGACATTTTAAGACTTTTTAAGGACCCGCGGGTACCCTGCTTTATGTCCTCCCTTCCTCAGCAGGACTGTCTTTGTTCTTTGTCCTTGGCAGTAGCGAACTGTGACCATTAAACCTGGGCCCGCTACACCCCCCCCCCGAAATTTATTTTCCTCTCCTAATAAACTGAACTAAAGAATAAAGAAAAAACCGAAACGACAGTATAGCTTTAGAAACGCATGTAGTGCGTTCAAATGACATTTGTACTAGATAATTTGTTAAGCAAAATAAGTTTCCAAACAAAATAAGATTTCACAGCTCTGTGGTTCTCGCAAGCGGAATATGTAAATGAGGACGTCAAAGGGCCGAATCGAAACTAGCTAGCGGCGGTAGGCTAACGACAGCTAGCGTTGCCACAGCGGGCAGAAATTATCATACAGTTAAACCCGCCCACTAAGAGGGTATATATGATTGGTCAATTTTACTGTCATTTTAAACTGGTATTGCGCTGAATTATAACTACCAGGCCCTCTGTAAATGAACAGCGGGCATCACAGTCCTGATATGGGGAGAGACAGGCTCACAGGCTTCCACTTAACCCCTCACCCTCCAACACAGATTGAATAGACACGGTTGAATATTTTATTTGCTTATATTTTTGTAGTTGTTTAGATGTCAATTGTAAAACTGTAAGTAGATAAAATAAAATTGGATAATTATATATATAATGTTTTAAGAATATTTTAGGCCTTCTGAGAGGGCGTAGAGGGCCCTGACGGTTCCCCACTGGTCCTTGGACACAATTACTGTATGTTAATCTATGGGGTGCAGTTTAATAAAAATAACTTTTCTTTAGGACGGTGCAGAATGGACAGTGGTATTTATTGCAACATGTAGTGTACTGCACAACTGAAAGTGTCTGTCATTTTTTCAAAACCGTGATATGCATCTATAGATGGATGGAAAAATATAAATAGCATTATTACTGAAGTTTTTCAGTGAACTGGTTAATGAGGATCATGGCTGTTACATGAACACCCTACTGAATAACAATCCCCTCGAAGTGTCCATACGGTACCGAACAGCACAACCATGACAAATTATAAGTAACTATAGCAAACACTAATTAATTTAACAATTTATGTCCAATATGAAGAACACAACATACATAAGTATTTAATACATCTGTATTCTGTTTAGCTAACCGCTCATCTTCTAACATCAGTTTTTAACGTCACTTACTGTACTTAGACACCTAGATTAGATAAACTTAACAGTGGTTGTTTGTGCAAACACCAATAGTCAGATTTTGTATAATCACCAAAGGAAACTAGTTACTAGCATTAGCAAGATGCAGGGTGATGGGTGGCTCTTGGGCGCATGGGGCGCTGGGGCCTTGCTGCTGGCCCGTGATGGGGGGGAGGCCATCCTGGGGGGAGACTCTTCTTCCTCTGGTTCCCCTGGGCCTGCGCTCCGTGGTTGGGAGGGTGCTTTCCGGGGTCTCCCTCTCCCAGCGGATGGGGCGGGCATGCGGGGGTCACTGGGAAGTTCGGCCCTGGGACTCCACTGCTCCTGGAGGGGCCACGGGTGGGCGGGATTCCCTGGTCTTTCTCTGCCTGCCTCTGGCCTCTGAAGGAATGTTGTTGCAGCTTTCTACCCTTGCTATTAAATGCATTTCATGCATTTATCCTCTGTTGCACTTACATAAACAAACACATTCACACATACACCTACATCACAGTCATTTGTGTAGTTTTTCTCAAATGCACTTAGGTACACTTTCTGCTCTTCTTTCAGGAGCAGTTGGTGAACCATTGCAGTGGTCATTTGTCCTGTGTTCTTTCTGCCCTTCTGTATTTTCCCTTTTTACTTTCTCTCCCTCTCTTTTCTCTCCTCTCCTGTATGGTCCACCTAACCCCAATTATTTTCATCACTATTGCACTGTATTATACTGAATTGTTGTCACTTGATCCTTACATAAAAACAAAGCATGCAGAATATAAGCATGCAGGTTTAAAGTTTTGCTATTTACATTACATGATTCATGCAGCTCATTTGAGACTACGCGTGTACTTGTACCAGGAAGCCATTCTTCTCTCACTTACTCTCTTAGAGCGCAATGCAGGTTGATCACTGTTTGTCAGATATGGTAAAGTATCGATAAACGCAGTTATGGTAGCAGATTTTATAATTAGCAATAATACAGGATTTATACTCACTGGGGGCACATTCTAAACAAGGAATACACACAGATTATGATAGACTAAAGTCCACCGTAAAAGGTGCTCTGAATACTTCCTGCTTCAAGAGTTAATTTTGTTTTTTTTTGTTTTGTTTTGCCAATAAATGTAACTTGCCTGGCCAGAACAACTCTCATCTCGTCAAATAGCATTATGTACTGTAAATGTGATGTAATATCAACGTACTCACAAACTGGAAAAAGAACCAGCTAGATTCATATATTGCCAAAAAATTCCCTGAAAAGTATTCACTCTGCTGCCCATTTGCTAGCCTAAACCACAATTTGTGTATACATTAATAGAAGCAGGTTATTTCAACAATAAGGAAATTTGTTGCTTATGCATATTATGACTTACACTGTGCAAGTCATTATATTATTTACGTTTTACACACATTAAAAATGTTGCACCAATTTCCATCACTGGTTGTAGTTATGTGGGGTAAGTTAAGTAAAAGTAGTAACCCTTTGGAAATACTGCATAATGGTATCTGAAAAACAGTATCATGTAATATGTTGGACTCCATCACTAGGTCTTGTCAGGATTTAAACTATTGATAATTTTGTGTTATGTGCTCTGCTTATAAATAAAAGAGAGCAATAGATAATTTTGAAGAACAGTGATTGCACTGGCTAAATAAGTTATATGAGCTCTAGATGCTGTGAGACATTCCCCTGCAGAAATTATTTACTGGGATCGAGAGTGACACTTTTTTAAGGTCTGAAAGCAGAAAGATAATCTAAGTGGTAAACATATTACGACTCACTGCTTGGTAATTGTGATATTATCATGTGACCAGCACAGAGGAGTGATTTAGTAGGAAGGTGTTCCTGCTGTAAGACTGTGGCTCTATAAATTATATCGGCTCTCATCAGTGCTGGCACTGTCCTGGTAGGCAGATACAGGTAAGTCTGGACATGAAAGACATTATGACTGAAAACATAAAAGGGACATGTAAATGCTGGCTGCTCTTTTTTTAAACTAAAAATTTATATCTCATGTTACCATCTTGTGTTACTGCTTTAATCCATACTTGGAGTCTTTATTGAGTCTTTATTGATAAAAGCATTACATGTTGATGTCATTCCTCTTCAGATAAGACATGAAAAGGACTGTGTATAAATAATGGCTGCTCCTTATAAAAATATTCTGATTTGTTAGTAGTATTTCATGTTACCACTGCCTTTAATAGTTTCTTTATTGATAAATAATATTATATGTTGATGTCATTCCTCTTCAGATAAAGGAAAGAGCGAGATGGACATGAAACAAAACTGGACTACGGGAAACATTTCTCTTTGTTATGAACATCATCCTAACTCTTGTCAAAAGATAATTTATCCACTCACTGTAAGAGCTGTGGTTTACTGTATCATTAGTGTTGTTGTACTTCTTACATTAGTTGGAAATCTTCTTGTCATTATAGCCATCATTCATTTCAAGCAGCTCCACACTCCAACTAACTACTTCACTCTCTCTCTGGCTGTAGCTGATCTGCTTGTAGGAGGATTAGTGATGCCTCCCAGTATGATACGCACTGTGGAGACCTGCTGGTATTTGGGCACTGTATTCTGTAAAATATATAGCAGCCTTGATGCTGTATTGTGTGCTACCTCTGTTTTAAATCTAGCATTTATCTCCATTGAACGCTATTATGCAGTATGTCATCCGCTGCTGTACCACAGCATAATAACTCCTCCTGCTACGCTTTTCATGATTATTGTTTGTTGGAGCTATTCTGCTGCAGTAGGAATTATAGTTACGAACCTAAGTGCTGTGGGTATTGAACATTTCAGTGATGTTTTATGTGAGGGGGGGTGTACATCAGTTCTAGGTCCAGTGACATCATTGATAATATCTTTTTTTTCTTTTTACATCCCTTCTGTTATCATGGTGAGCATATATATGAAAATATATCTTGTTGCACAAAGACAGTCACGTTTGGTCCACAATGCTGTCTCTCATCTAAACACATCCAGAAGGCAGCCCACTGTTAGTAAGGCAGAGAGAAAAGCCACCAAAACACTGGCCATTGTTATGGGGGGGTTTGTTGCATTTTGGACACCTTGTTTTATTTACAGCACAGTTCTGACATTTTCTGTTTATAATGGTCCACCACAGCTGGGGGAAATTGTTAGTTGGATTGCTTATTCAAATTCAGCATGTAATCCTGTTGTGTATGCCTTCTTCTACAGCTGGTTTAGAAAGGCCCTCAAATGTATTTTATTAGGTGAAATTTGTAGAAAATGTTCTTCAAGAACAAAGCTGTGTTAAGATTGGAATAATGCACAATCTGTTTTTTCTCCAACATGATTTCCTTAACAATATGGCATGTATAAAGATTCTGATTTACACTATGAGCTCACATCAACACATTCATGAATTCATGAATAATTCCTCAAAAATAAGGTTGTGTTCTGATTACAATAAGGCATCAACTACATAAATCACATAATAAATATGTCCAGTACAGTGCTGCATGCAGCATCTTAAATTGTGCCTTGAATTATTTTGCTTAAAATACGAATAGTAGTCAAAATAGTATGTTGTTTGCTGAGTTTATTAGAAACACCTACCTTGGCCCTCACTTACAGGTCACTTTATTTGTTATATATATCCTATATGTACATTTGATTGCATTACATTCAAACTAATCTGATAACTATAATGCATCATTAAAAATTAAACAACATAATGACCTAAGTTTGTTTTTTCTTTCTTTTTTTCTTACATGGAATATGTGGAGGAGATGATGTTTGTCCATTCATTACTCAATGTATTAGAATAACCTATATCTACAGGATGCTTTATTAGGTTTATATTAAAGCATTTTATAATTGTACATTTAGACAACAGTAGTAGTTTATTTATTTTTAGTAGTAGTAATAAAAATAAATAAATGGCATTAATATTACAATGGTAGAGAGTTTTTACATGTCAGTGTTAACACTGTTTTGAATATCCAGCCAGCAGCAGTCCTGTGGTCAGACACTTACAGAAGCAGCAGACATTGACTTTATAACTATTATAAATTTATCACTCCCTCAACCCTTGCTGATACTATATTGTCCTCCCTTCCTCAGCAGGCCCGCTACACCCCCCCCCCCCCCCCCCCCCCCCGAAATATTTTTTTTTCCTCTCCTAATAAACTGCACTAAAGAATAAAGAAAAAACCGAGACGACAGTATAGCTTTAGAAACGCACGTAGTGCGTTCAAATAACATTTGTACTAGATAACTTGTTAAGCAAAATAAGTTTCCAAACAAAATAAGATTTCACAGCTCCGTGGTTCTCGCAAGCGGAATATGTAAATAAGGACGTCAAAGGGCCGAATCGAAACTAGCTAGCGGCGGTAGGCTAACGACAGCTAGCGTCGCCACAGCGGGCGGAAATTATCATACAGTTAAGCCTGCCCACTAAGAGGGAATATATAATTGGTCAATTTTACTGTCATTTGAAACTGGTATTGCAACAGCGGGCATCACAGTCCTGATAGGGGGAGAGACAGGCTCACAGGCTTCCACTTAACCCCTCACCCTCCAACACAGATTGAATAGACACGGTTGAATATTTTATTTGCTTATATTTTTGTAGTTGTTTAGATGTCAATTGTAAAACTGTAAGTAGATAAAATAAAATTGGATAATTATATATATAATGTTTTAAGAATATTTTAGGCCTTCTGAGAGGGCGTAGAGGGCCCTGACGGTTCCCCACTGGTCCTTGGACACAATTACTGTATTGTTAATCTATGGGGTGCAGTTTAAGACTTTTATTTTGATGAAGTACGGTTTGGGGTTTATTTTGGTGATGATATCACCAGCTCTCTCTGATAGTTCAGGAAGTACATTTCCAGCATATGGGGAGAGAGTCTCATGGTGTCTGCATGTTAAAATCGATTGCCATCTGTTACATCTCTTGCCTTTCAGATGTGCTGTCGGTATGTTAGTTCAGCAACATAATATCAACTCATATTTTGTTTATATTTGCTAGTCGACATGTACTATGATGATGCAATTCCAGCTCTTAGTGTCTCAGATAATGTCATATAGCAACTTGTTGATATGCTATTGTATTTTTTGTAGTTTTACCCTACTTCCATTCTACCATTAAACCAGAAGAATTGGAATCCTCTTCGGCGTGGTGATTGGGAGAGCTGTTGTTTGTCTGCTAACTTGTGCAGGGCATACAAGTGTGGCAGAACAATTACCAATACTTTCCTCTCCTTCTATCTCTTTGTCAATTAATCTTCTGTGCCCTTCCCCCCAGTTTACAAGATCTGTCCCATCCACCCACTGACTAACGGAATGGGTGGCCCCCACACATGTTCGCCTCACCAAATCTGGCCCTCACTGCAAAAAGTTTGGACACCCTTGCTGTATTGGTAATTACTAATTAGTAATTAACCAATACAAGTATTGGTAATTGACTAAGAGCTTGCTCTAACCCAACACCTAGATCACCCTAGATTGATGTGGATGGTGGTTTTCTTGCATCTGGAAGTGTAGATGGGCCCCAACACTGCCCCAATGAACCGATTGGTTTTGACTGAGTGACCCAAGCAAAGTCTTGACACCAAAAGTTATTTTCAGATCAATTTATATAGAATAAAAGTGAGTACAAAATAGCCAAAGTATACGTGGTACAAACACTCCAGTGCACTGGTGCTAGTTGCCTAGAACTCTACCTAACGCAAGTGGATCTCAGCAGCGTCCGAGCAAAAAGTCCCCCGTGCTCGGGGATGTCCTCCCTTTCATACTCTTTCTCTCTATATTTTGGTAACTCTCCCACCTTCGCTGCTTTCCCTCGAAACCAGGGCCGGCGCCACGGGGGGGCGAATGGGGGCGTTGCCCCCTCAGGCGAGGTGTCCCGCCCCCTCAATGTAAAAAATAAGACCCATTTATTTTACAACAATTGCTACATGGTGCCCCCTCGGCCGCTCGACAATCGTTACACGCACCGCCCCCCCCCCCCCTCAACAACTTACGTTCGCCACCCCCCCCCGCTCAACAACTTACGTTCGCCCCCCCCCCGAAATTTTCTGACGCCCCCTCACTGTATATGTTCTGGCGCCGGCCCTGCTTGAAACCCACCTGCTCCTCTCTAATTGCCTGCCTGCTTATCTAAAAACTGCTTACCTTCCATCTTGCACTAAGTGAGCTCATCCTCACGGAGTTGCATCTAATCCAACTCCTCCTACGTGTCCCTTACGTTTTCCAACCAGGAAAAATAAATCCAATAAATTCACCCTTAAGACTTTTACCGTTTAAAGATCAAAATGTTCTTTAAATGTTATTTAAATAACACAATACACGTTTTTTTTTTAGTTTACAAGAAAACGTAAAAGTGGACAGGAATAATGATCTGTGATTGCCAACATAATAAAGTCCAGTACATTTCTTAAATATGTACTATTTCATTTTTTTTTACCTTTAATAAAAATAACTTTTCGTTAGGACGGTACACTTCAGGTGTGCAGAATGGATAGTGGTATTTACTGCAAAACATGTAGTGCACTGCACAACTGAAAGCGTCTGTCATTTTTTCTAAACTGTGATATGCATCTATAGATGGATGGAAAAATATAAATAGCATTATATTAGTTGTTGTGAAGTTTTTCAGTGAACTGGTTAATGAGGATCATGGCTGTTACATGCACACACTACTGAATAACAATCCCCCTCGAAGTGTCCATACGGTACCGAACAGCACAACCATGACAAATTATAAGTAACTACAGCAAACACTAATTAATTTAACAGTTTATGTCCAATATGAAGAACACAACATACATAAGTATTTAGTACATCTGTATTCTGTTTAGCTAACCGCTCATCTTCTAACATCAGTTTTTACCGTCACTTACTGTACTTAGACACCTAGAGTAGATAAACTTAACAGTGGTTGTTTGTGCAAACACCAATAGTCAGATTTTGTATAATCACCAAAGGAAACTAGTTACTAGCACTAGCAAGATGCAGGTTGATGGGTGGCTCTCTGGCGCATGGGGCGCTGGGGACTTGCTGCTGGCCCGTGATGGGGGGGAGGCCATCCTGGGGGGAGGCTCTTCTTCCTCTGGTTCCCCTGGGCCTGCGCTCCGTGGTTGGGAGGGTGCTGTCCGGGGTCTCCCTCTCCCAGCGGATGGGGCGGGCATGCGGGGGTCACTGGAAAGTTCGGCCCTGGGACTCCACTGCTCCTGGAGGGGCCACGGGTGGGCGGGATTCCCTGGTCTTTCTCTGCCTGCCTCTGGCCTCTGAAATAATGTTGTTGCCCAGTACTCTGCTTAATTCCTTACAGAGATACAGGTTGATCACTGTTTGTCAGATCCGGTATAGTTTCGATGAACGCAATTATGGTAGCAGATTTTATAATTAGCAATAATACAAGATTATTACTCACTGGGGGCACATTCTAAACAAGGAATACACACAGATTATGATAGACTAAAGTCCACCGTAAAAGGTGCTCTGAATACTTCCTGCTTCAAGAGGTAATTTTGTTATTTTCTTTTCAGCTAGCAGGGGTCACTAGACTGCCAATAAATTTAACTTGCCTGGCCAGAACAACTCTCATCACGTCAAATAGCATTATGTACTGTAAATGTGATGTAATATGAAAGTACTCACAAACTGGAAATAAGAACCAGCTAGTTTCATATATTGCAAAAAAATTCCCTGAAAAGTAATTCACTCTGCTGCCCATTTGCTAGCCTAAACCACAATTTGTGTATACATTAATAAAAGCAGGTTATTTCAACAATAAGGGAATTTGTTGCTTATGCATATTATGACTTACACTGTGCAAGGCATTATATTAATTAAGTTTTACACACATTAAAAATGTTGCACCTATTTCCATCACTGGTTGTAGTTATGTGGGGTAGGTTAAGTAAAAGCAGTAACAAAACACCCTTTGGAAATACTGCATAACGGTATCTGAAAAACAGCATCATTGACAGGAATGTCACCTGATTGCCCCTGCTCAGCTGTTCCCCATCACCACGCCCACATTCCACACACACTTAAACCCTTCCGCTCCACCTGCCAGATGCGAAGTATTGCCAACCATGTTGCATACCAAGCGTTACTCCCTGTTACCGTTTACCCTGTGTACCGACCTCTGCCTGTTTCCTAGACTTCGTCTCCTGCGTAACCCTCGGATACCTCACGGACTCTGCCTACCCGTCACGACCTCGGACCGACCTGACTACCGCCACGTAGCTACGAGAGTTTCTCGTCACACCACCATTGTTTACTCGCACGCTACCACTGTGCCTGTGTATTTAAATAAAAGCCTCGAGCTTTTGCACCAGGATCCCTCTCCGTGTCTTTCAATCGTTACAAAATACTTCGCCTCTAACATGGATCCTGCGAAAGTCCGCACACGTCTGGTACACCAGGAAGCTACCATCGCTGCCATGTCTGAGGACATCCTACAGCTCACCGAGACGTCTCGTCATCAGGAGACCACCATCCGAGCTCTCTCTGAGTCCATACTGCAAGCCACTACGCACAACCAGAACGCGGATTCGGCCTTACCTTTGCCCATGGTGACTGCCATGTTGCCTTCAGGTATTCCAGTCGCTGTTCCTGAGCGATACGACGGACCCCGGAACGTTGCCGCAACTTCTTAATGCAGTGCTCACTGTATTTCATGTATCATCCTGCCCAGTTCCAAACCGAACGCCAAAAGGTTGACTTCATCCTGACTTTTCTCACCGGGGAGGCTGGCGCCTGGGGCACTGCCCTCTGGGATAGTGGGGATCCCTCCTTAGCGTTAGAAAGCCAGTTCTCGTCGCTACTTAAGTCTGTGTTCGATCATCCCGCTGCCGGGCGTGATATCGGCACCCAATTGTTCGAGATCCAACAAGGGAGATGCAGTGCTGCTGAGTACGCTCGGGAGTTCCGCACGATAGCCGCAGGGAGTGGTTGGGGGGACTCTGCCCTTAAGACCGTCTTTCGCCGTGGGCTGCGGTCCGATCTTCAAGTGGAGCTAGCCTGTCGGAGCGACAACCTGTCACTCACGGACTTTATTCAAGCGGCGGTAAACGTAGATAAGGTGTTGACTACGTACTGTCCTGCTTCTGAGATGTCCCGCCGGTCTGCTCCCCCTGCGCAGTCATCCCGTTCCCTAGACAGGCGTCCCACGCGGCCATCCCATTCCAAAGGGGAGACTCTATCTCGAGACATAATGCGTACACCTTTACTTTCTGTGAGTAACAAGTCACAGCTCAACCTACCTATACAACTCACCTGGGGTGGTATCACTCGTGATTACTCCGCATTAGTAGACTCTGGCGCTGGGGGTGACTTCCTAGACGCTGAATTAGCCGCATCACTGCACATCCCCACAGAATCAGTGTACCCCCCTCTTAGAGTAAACGCTGTAAACAGCCAACCCATAGGTGACGGAATGGTTAAACTACGTACCAAACCCCTGGGTCTTCGAGTAGGGTTATCCCACTCTGAATTAAGGCAATTCTACCTAGTGTCCTCACCTCGAGATCCTATCATACTGGGTTTCCCCTGGCTGACAGAACACGATCCGATACTCTCATGGAAGTACAGGGAGTTAGTAGGATGGCGAACGCATTGTCTGGAAAACTGTGTGCACTTACCCATACGGTCCTCGACTGTCGAAAGCCCTGAAACGCCCTTGTCCGAAGCGATTCCGACACAGTACCTGGATTTTAAGGACGTGTTCAACAAGGACCGTGCTAGCCTGCTCCCTCCACACAGGTCCTGTGACTGTGCTATTGACTTTCTCCCTGGGGCAGCTTTACCGAAGAGGTCTAAGCCGTATCCCCTCTCCCGTCCAGAGGATGCAGCCATGGAGTCGTACGTCAGCGAAGCTCTCCAGAAAGGGTTCATCCGTCCATCAACATCTCCTGTTGCGTCCGGATTCTTCTTCGTTGAAAAGAAAGGAGGAGGTCTACGCCCATGCATCGATTACCGAGCCTTAAACGCCGTCACCTCCAAGTTTGCTTACCCGCTGCCGTTCATCTCCGCCTCACAGGAGCGCTTGATGGGAGCCACGATATTCACCAAACTAGATCTGAGGAGTGCGTACAACCTGATCCGCATTCGGGAGGGTGACGAGTGGAAGACAGCCTTTGTGACTGCGCGCGGCCACTACGAGTACCTGGTAATGCTGTATGGATTATCCAACAGCCCTTCAGTGTTTCAAGCTTTCAAGGACTAGATCTTCCGTGATATGATAGATCAGTTTGTGTTCGTTTACATAGATGACATCCTGGTATATTCCCCTTCTGTCACTGAACATGTTCAGCACGTCGCGGCCGTCTTGCAGCGCTTGCGGGAGAACGGACTGTACGTCAAGGCGGAGAAGTGTGAATTCCACGTTTCCACGGTTTCCTTCCTCGGATGCACCCTCTCCCCTGGCTGTATTAGTATGGATGCTGACAAGGTAGATGCCGTGGTAAACTGGCCAAAACCCCGTTCCGTGAAAGACCTACAACGGTTTTTGGGGTTTGCTAATTTCTGTCGCCGGTTTATTCGGGGTTTCGGGTCAGTTGCTGCTCCCCTCACCGATCTTCTGAAAGGAGGCAAGAAATGCCGGTTCTCATGGTCCTATAAAGAGGAACAAGCATTTAACTCGTTAAAGACAGCGTTCACCAGTGCCCCCATATTACACCTCCCAGATCCACAACTACCCTTCATAGTGGAGGTTGACGCGTCAGAGGTGGGTGTGGGAGCGGTATTATCACAAAAACAGGGAAATCCTCCGAAATTGTATCCCTGTGCCTACTTCTCAAAGAAACTAAAGCCTGCGGAAATGAACTATGATGTAGGGGATCGAGAACTCCTGGCCATGAAACTCGCTCTAGAGCAGTGGCGTCACTGGCTGGAGGGTGCAGAACTGCCCTTCGTAGTTTACACTGACCATAAAAACTTGGAGTACATTAAATCCGGCCGACGTCTGAATCCACGACAAGCACGGTGGGCGTTGTTCTTTTCCCGCTTCTGGTTTACAGTTTGCTTCAGACCCGGCTCCAAGAACACCAAGGCGGATGCCCTATCACGGATATACGAAAAATCGCCTAGCGAAAAGGTACCTGAACGTATCCTGAAGGACTCCTGTTTCCTCAATCTCATCCGTTGGGACTTACAAGACGACTTAGACAAAGCACTGCGTGCGGATCCGGGCCCTGAGGATGTTCCTGAAGGAAAACAGTACGTCCCTGTGTCCATGAGAGGACAGCTCCTTCAACTCGCTCACGACTTGCCCAGTACGGGTCATCCTGGCATCACAAAATCACGCACGTATGCGCAAAATCACGCACCCCCCGTACACTACCCACTGGTAAACTCCTCCCATTAAATGTTCCCCGCCGACCATGGTCTCATCTCGCGGTGGATTTCGTTACTGACCTGCCCGTTTCGGGAGGTAACACTGTCATTTTCGTTATAGTAGACAGGTTTTCAAAGATGTGTCTGCTGATTCCTCGCCCTAAACTACCCACGGCCATGGAGACAGCCGCAGACATCTTCCACTATGTCTTTCGTATCTACGGACTACCAGAAGACATTGTGTCGGATCGAGGAGTACAGTTTACTTAGCGTGTCTGGACCCAGTTCTGTAAGGCACTCGGAGTCACGGTCAGCCTTACCTCGGGATATCACCCCCAGTCTAACGGTGAGGTTGAGAGTTACAATCAGAAATTGGGTCGATTCTTACGTCAATAGTGCATGTCACGGAGGGATTGGCACAAATATCTCCCCTGGGCTGAATATGCACGCAACTCTATAATTCACTCCTCTACGAAAATCACTCCCTTCCAGTGTGTGTATGGCTACCAGCCCCCGTTCTTCCCATGGGACGAAACTCCCTCTGACGTCCCGACCCTGGACGACTGGCTAAAGAACAGTGCCCGCACCTGGGAGCTCGCGCACGTACAGTTGCGGCGTGCTCTCCATACACGTCGTATGAACGCTGACCGTCGTCCTCTCCCGGCTCTGATATATCACCCAGGTCAGCGTGTATGGCTCTCGACAAGAAACCTCAACCTGCGTTTACCCTGCCGCAAGCTCAGCCCCCGTTACATCGGACCGTTCAAAATCCTTAGGAGGGTCAATGCTGTTACATACAGACTACTCCTGCCCCCGCAGTATCGCATTCACCCTACGTTCCATGTGTCTCTCCTTAAGCCTGTTCACTACAGCCCCATGTCTGTCTCCACTGTGTCGGACCATCCCCCGGAGCCTCTGGATGTTGATGGTCGTCCGGCGTACCTCGTACGGGAGCTGCTGGAGTCCCGACGTCGTCGTGGGGGTCTCCAGTACCTTGTCGATTGGGAGGGCTTTGGTCCGGAAGAAAGAGCCTGGGTGCATGCGCGGGATGTTCTCTGTCCCTCGCTCATCTCGGACTTCCACGCTGCCCATCCACATTTCCCTGCCCCCAGGGGGCGTGGCCGTCCGCCTTCTCGTCGTGGAGCGTCTAGAGACGCTCCGTTGAGGAGGGGTAATGTCAGGAATGTCACCTGATTGCCCCTGCTCAGCTGTTCCCCATCACCACGCCCACATTCCACACACACTTAAACCCTTCCGCTCCACCTGCCAGACGCGAAGTATTGCCAACCATGTTGCATACCAAGCGTTACTCCCTGTTACCGTTTACCCTGTGTACCGACCTCTGCCTGTTTCCTAGACTTCGTCTCCTGCGTAACCCTCGGATACCTCACGGACTCTGCCTACCCGTCACGACCTCGGACCGACCTGACTACCGCCACGTAGCTACGAGAGTTTCTCGTCACACCACCATTGTTTACTCGCACACTACCACTGTGCCTGTGTATTTAAATTAAAGCCTCGAGCTTTCGCACCAGGATCCCTCTCCGTGTCTTTCAATCGTTACAATCATGTAATATGTTGTACTCCATCACTAGGTCTTGTCAGGATTTAAACTATTGATAATTTTGTGTTATGTGCTCTGCTTTTGTTATATAATTATTAGTGCTGTCAATTCCAGGTGCCGTGATTAAAAGTCCTCACCAGGATTTTGCTCAGGCTTTCTGGATTGTGTTGATTCCCCTAATTTTACCTGGATTGCTAATTAGAAAATCTAGCAAGCTTGAGGAAAATCCTGGTGAGGACTTTTAATCGCGGCACCTGGAATTGACAGCTAATAATAATATACAAATAAATAAATATATAAATAAAAGAGAGCAATAGATAATTTTGAAGAGCAGTGATTGCACTGGCTAAATAAGTTATATGAGCTCTAGATGCTGTGAGACATTCCCCTGCAGAAATTATTTACTGGGATCGAGAGTGACACGTTCTTAAGGTCTGAAAGCAGAAAGATAATCTAAGTGGTAAACATATTACGACTCACTGCTTGGTAATTGTGATATTATCATGTGACCAGCACAGAGGAGTGATTTAGTAAGAAGGTGTTCCTGCTGTAGGACTGTGGCTCTATAAATTAAATCAGCTCTCATCAGCGCTGGCACTGTCCTGGTAGGCAGATGCAGATACAGGTAAGTCTGGACATGAAAGACATTATGACTGAAAACATAAAAGGGACGTGTAAATGCTGGCTGCTCTTTTTTTAAACTAAAAATTTGTATCTGATGTTACCATCTTGTGTTGCTCCTTTAATCCATACTTGGAGTCTTTATTGATAAAAGCATTACATGTTGATGTCATTCCTCTTCAGATAAAGGAAAGAGCGAGATGGACATGAAACAAAACTGGACCATGGGAAACATTTCTCTTTGTTATGAACATCATCCTAACTCTTGTCAAAAGATAATTTATCCACTCACTGTAAGAGCTGTGGTTTACTGTATCATTAGTGTTGTTGTACTTCTTACATTAGTTGGAAATCTTCTTGTCATTATAGCCATTATTCATTTCAAGCAGCTCCACACCCCAACTAACTACTTCACTCTCTCTCTGGCTGTAGCTGACCTGCTTGTAGGAGGGATTGTAATGCCTCCCAATATGTTACGCACTGTGGAGACCTGCTGGTATTTGGGGACTATATTCTGTAAAATACACAGCACCCTTGATGCTGTATTGTGTACTACCTCTATTTTCAATCTAGCATTTATCTCCATTGAACGCTATTATGCAGTATGTCATCCGCTGCTGTACCACAGCATCATAACTCCTCCTGCTACGCTACTCATGATTATTGTTTGTTGGAGCTATTCTGCTGCAGTAGGAATTATAATTATGAACCTAAGCGCTTTGGGAATTGAACATTTCAGTGATGTTTTATGTGAGGGGGGGTGTGCAACAGTTCTAGGTCCAGTGACATCATTGATAATATCTTTTTTTTCTTTTTACATCCCTTCTGTTATCATGGTGAGCATATATATGAAAATATATCTTGTTGCACAAAGACAGTCACGTTTGGTCCACAATGCTGTCTCTCATTTAAACGTATCCAGACATCAGCACACCATTAGTAAGACAGAGAGAAAAGCCACTAAAACACTGGCTGTTGTTATGGGGGGGTTTCTTACCTTTTGGGCACCTTTTTGTATCTACACTACAACTGTGACATTTTCTGGATACAGTGGTCCACCTCAGCTGATGGAAATAGTTAGTTGGATTGGTTATTCAAATTCAGCATGTAATCCAATGGTTTATGCTTACTTCTACAGCTGGTTTAGAAAGGCCCTTAAAGTTATTATATTAGGCAAAATTTGGAGAAAATATTCCTCAAGAATAAAGCTGAGTTGAAATTAGAATAATGCATGAGTATTTGTTTCTGAAAACATTCTTAATCAATACAGCATGTAAACAGAACAGAACTCTCAACTCTTACAGTCCTTTTCCTCTGCATACATGTGTGTGTAATGGGCGATGTGAGGCAGGATGCAGAGACAGGATACAGGAGAATGTGTAATTTATTGAAGTATATTAACGCAACGTATCGCTGGCATTGAACACAGAACACGTATTGTACTCATAAAGATGGACACGGGACAAGACTAACTAAAGTTCTACAATATTGCATGAATCAAATAAGGAGAAAGATAATGAATATTGCCAGGACATTGCTGCACACATTGTTTTAAACATTGTCCTGAAATGTTTTGCTTACAAATATGAGATGAATACAGTGGGTAATAATAGCAGACTCAGTGCTAAATGTATTAGAAATATCCACCACATCCCTATACTCACCTTCTCCTGCATAAGTTAACCATAAATCAACCATTTTTCTTATAGGGAATTTGTGCAGGATCTGACAATTGCACTCACTGTATTTTTAGTTTTGTAATAAAAACAAATTATAATTGTACATTTAGACAGATTATATCCTGCCTGTGAGCCTATGATTTGACATCCACAATGTGTCAGTTTGTAAACACAGTGTCACAGATGACTAGGTAAGATTTAGGAAGAAGAATTCTGAGGGTAATAAAGTTTTTCTCAGGTTTTAAGTTTTTAACCTGAGTTTTTCTCAGGTTTTAAGATCAATTTTCACATTGTGTTGAGTGGTTCTAACATCCAATATACTCACCCAGGTGTAGTCCTGTGCTCAGATGCCAACAGAAGCAGGAGACAATGGCTAAATATAATTGTACATGGCAACTGATGGTTGTCATGATCCACACTCTGCTAAAACATGCTATTAGTACATCGTAAAGTTTCGGCCTCTATCTACACTACTTTATCTACATCAGGGGTGTCAAACTCAAGGCTTGGCCTGTGAGAGCTTAAAAGCCTAATTGTTTAAAAAAATAGTCAAAATACATGGAGTGACCAAAAACTACATTTCCCACAATTATGTTACCCCTGAAGTGTTTCCACATCAATGTGATTTTCCCAATAAGTGAGAAATACAAATAATGATCCCAAAATGTCCAGGAAGAGAAAAATCAATGCAGATGGAAAGGTGTTTCAAGAATGATGGAAAAGCTAATACATGTTTGTGCTTCAAGGAGAAAAACCGCTGTGTGTTTTGTTTAAGAAGCGGTTTCGCTTGTCAATGGGTACAATCTACGTAGGCATTTTGAGGCCAAACATGAAACTAACTATGCCAAAATTAGGCATAAAGAAAAACAACAGATTGCCAAAGAAATAAAAGACAAACTGCGATTGCAATAGAATGTATTCGCGAAAGTCTTTTTCAAAGGGAGCTTTTTTGAAGCACAATTGCTATTTTCACAGTTTGATATTTCAAGTTTTGAACAAAGTAAATGTGATATCTTTGATGCTATTTTTCTTTATTCACTTTGATCGTTGCTGGATGAAGTAAGGTGGGTTTCATAACCAATCTGTTGCAGGTCCGAGGGAGTCGAGGATGCGAAGACGAGGTGCGTTCACAAGGCTATGTTTTATTTAGCTTGACGCAGGACACGCTCACAGCGTATTGAACCAACAGTTGATCACACTTGAACAATACAGTACACGCTCACAGTGTGCGGGAACCACAGTCCAACACACAACAGTTTCTCATTAAAGACGAGCACCAAATGACACGAACACACACACTATATACACATAGCCTAACAAGCACCGCGTGAAACACATTAGTCTAACGAGACAAGTGAACACACACACACACCCAGCCACACCCACAGACGTACATATAAAAACCTGGACAACATTAACACAAGCCCAAAGGGAGGGGTTCGGGGCTGTAGCGTGACACTAACAAATTAAAAAGATTTATGTTAAAATAATAGAGCAACAAGCAAACATTTTTTTTTTATATCTATGCAAATATACTGCTAAACAAACAAAACAGGGAACACTAAAATAACACATCCTAGATTTCAATTAATAAATATTCCAGTTGAAAATCTTTATTTATTACACAATGGAATGCGTTGAGAACAAAATAACATCAATACAAATCAATATTATTATCCCATGGAGGGCTGGATTTGGAATCATACCCAAAATCAGTGGAAAATCAAATGACAGGCTGATTCCTCAAGACAAATTAAAATGAGACTCAGTAGTGTGTGTAGTATTCACATGCCTGTATGACCTCCCTACAATGCCTGTTCTCCTGAAGAATCTCCTCCCAAACCTGGATGAATCACAAGTACAGAAAACGGCACATGAATCACTAGCACTAAGATTAGTAGCAATAGCGTTTTCTTGGGGTGGTCAGGATGGTCCAGGGTCATAACCGGAGAGCAGAATCCAGGAGGTACAGAAGGGCTAGGCAGGAGATGAGGTCTGGGGAGTGAGCAAGGGTCAGAACACGAGAGATCAAACAGGCAATGGAAACACTCGGTATGCTGCATGGAAACGGCAATACTTCGCAACTTGGAAGTGGTGGGAAGGTGTATAAGTATGACAAAAAAGGGGTGTGGTGATTAGTGGCAGGCAGGTAGGGACAGATCAGGTGGCATTCCTTACAATATGCAAAAGCACAAAATTTAAGACAAAATATCAACCTTCTAATTGTTATAGCACCATGCTCTGCATGTAAAACCTACCAAATAGAATTTGTTCAAATGTTTATTATTTCACAGTATCAATGTGTTTAGTAACAAATAACTAGCTAGCTAACTTAGCTGGCTACATGCTGAGTGCGTTGCTAAGGCAGTTTTCGGTTGAGTACTAGCAATAGCATACTTAGGTAGCTAGCTAACTAACCATGTATACAATGATAATATCTAACTTATTTTAACATAAAGTCCCTGACATAAGTTCTGTCACTTATCCATGTTATGAAAACAAAAGCTTATAACCTGACTTTAAATTCATCGATTGGTTTTAGAAATGACTCATATGAAAGCTGAAACCCTAACCCTAACCCTAACCCTCCCAAATGAGATTTAATTTACGAAAATAAATTTGTTTTACTGCAGAAATATTGATCATTTAATGAACACAGAAAGGTCAGATTTTGGCAAGACAAAAGTTTTGTCGCCCATAGAAAGTAAGGTGAAAATAAAACAAATAATTCACTTCATAGTGGGGCAGTCATGGCCTGGTGGTAGGGAACTGGTCTTGTGACCGGAGGGTCGTGGGTTCGATTGCCAGCCCATAGGCCATGACTGAGGTGCCCTTGAGCAAGGCACTTAACCCCTACTGCTCCCCGGCGCCAGGCTAGGGCTGCCCACCGCTCTGGGCATGTGTGCACCACAGCCCCCTAGTAATCACTAGTGTGTGTTTGTGTGTGTGTGTTCAAATTGCACAGATGGGTAAATGCGTAGGACAATTTTCGATTGGGGTGTAAATTGACAAATATGGCACATTTCATTTTCATTTCATTTTCATATACAGTCATGGCCAAAAGTTTTGAGAATGATACAAATATAAATTTTTACAAAGTCTACTGCTTCAGTTTTTATAATGGCAATTTGCATATACTCCAGAATGTTATAAAGAGTGATCAGCTTAACAGCAATTAATTGCAAAGTCAATATTTGCCTAGAAGATGAACTTTATCCCCCAAAACACATTTCAACTTCATTGCAGCCCTGCCTTAAGTAAGAATGACACCACTGGACACTTTAAAAGGAGGCTGGTGCTTGGCTTCATTATTTCTCTCATATTTCTCTTCTGTTAACCATGGTTATCTCTAAAGAAACACATGCAGTCATCATTGCACTGCACAAAAATGGCCTAACGGAAGAGTATCGCAGCTAGAAAGATTGCACCTCAGTCAACAATCTATCGCATCATCAATAACTTCAAGGAGAGAGGTTCCATTGTTGCCAAAAAAGCTCCAGGGTGCCCAAGAAAGACCAGCAAGCGCCAGGACCGTCTCTTAAAAGTGTTTCAGCTGCGGAGACTCTTGGAGCAAGGCCTGGTTTCAAGGAGGGCAGCAAAGAAGCCACTTCTCTCCAGAAAAAACATCAGGGACAGACTGATATTCTGCAAAAGGTACAGGAAGTGGACTGCTGAGGACTGGGTTAAAGTCATTTTCTCTGATGAATCCCCTTTCTGATTGTTTGGGACAGAGTTGTATAATCCAGGTTCAGAAAGTAAAAGCATGATGGAGCACCTTGCCATAAAGCAAAGGTGATAACTAAATGGCTCAGGGAACAAAACATAGAGATTTTGGGTCCATGGCCTGGAAACTCCCCAGATCTTAATCCCATTGAGAACTTGTGGTCAATCATCAAGAGACGGGTGGACAAACAAAAACCTACACATTCTGACAAAATGCAAGCATTGATTGTGCAAGAATGGACTGCTATCAGTCAGGATTTTGTCCAGAAGTTGATTGAGAGCATGCCACGGAGAATTGCAGAGGTCCTGAAGAAGAAGGGTCAACACTGCAAATATTGACTTGCTGCATTAACTCATTCTAACTGTCAATAAAAGCTTTTGTTACTCATAATATCTTCTTTCGGCAATTCCCGTTTAGGGGTCGCCACAGCGGATCAAACTCTTCCATCTGGCTCCGTCCTGAGTGTCCTCCACTGACACACCAGCCACTCTCATATCCTCTACTACTGTATCCATAAACCTCCTCATAGGTCTACCTCTCCTCCTCTTGCCTGCAAGTTCCATCCTCAAGACCCTCCTACCAATATACCTCTCCTCACTCCTCTGTACATGTCCAAACCATCTCAATCTCGCTTCTCTAACTTTATCTCCAAAACATGCTACATGTGCTGATCCTCTAATAAATTCATTTCTGATCCTATCCTTCCTCATCACTCCAAATGAGAATCTCAACATCTTCATCTCGGACACCTCCATCTCCCTCACCTGTCTCTTTGTCAGTGCCACTGTCTCCAGTCCATACAACATAGCAGGTCTCACTACTGTCCTATCCTACAGGGATGTAGGATGAAGAGATCCTAAATAACAATGACCTGATGTGTGTTGCAATGCTTATTAGTTTATATATTATTTTGGTGCCTAGAAAAAGTTATTGGTGCCTGATTTTTTTCTTTTTAGGAGCCACTGGCTCCTAGAATATTTTTTTTGTTCTGAGCTCTGCAATGGATTAGATTCTCATCCTTCTAACCAAAATGAGCCAGCAAATTTAGTAATGTGAAGTACACAGCCAAAATAATGTTGCCATCATGGCAGTCACAGAGAACATCTGGTATAGAAACATAATCAGGCTCCACTGACAGGAGCCCCTGCCAGTAATCTCACAGTGACCGAGAAGCTCCATGCTACCAAGGCTAACAAGCTATCATCAGTTTTAATTCTTTTAGATCTTTCTGCAGCCTTTGACATGGTCAACCACAACATCCTCCTCTCTGTTCTTTCTAGCCTCTGTGTGACTGGCTCTGCTTGGAAATGGTTCCAGTCATCTCTTGAAGACCGGTCCTATCAGGTAACATGGAGAGGATCCACATCCAATCCTTGTAAACTTTCCACTGGAGTCCCCCAATTCCTAGGCCCTCTTCTCTTCTCTTTATAAATTCGTTCCCTTGGTGACATTATTTTGTCTCATGATTTCTCTTATCATTGCTATGCTGATGACATCCAGCTAATTCTTTCCTTCCCTCATTCTGACACCCAAGTTTCTAGGCATATCTCGGCATGCTTGGCCAGCCCCGTCGACGGGGGGGACAACCGGGTCTGTTGTCCCGGGCCCCAGGGCCAGGGGGGCCCATCACTGAGCCCAGCAATTTATTTTTTATTTAAAGTCTATAATTTTAAATAATCTTGAAATCTTTCATTAATATAAAATTATGTACTCAAAATAAGCTCAATGGCTAAAATATATATGTTTTTTTTTTACCTATCTGCATATTTTCCATTAAGTGCATACTTAATGGGAAAGTGCCTCCCACTGAAAAATGGTTTGATCCAGCACCGACCCTAGCCAGCTGGTACCCGCCCAACAGCGGGAAATACAGTGGTGGATAGTTAAAGTAAACAGAAATCTGGTGCGCAGAAAAGAAAGGAAAAACATTTACCTGATGAATTTTAATGTTGCATTGTGTTCCAGGTTTGAAAAGTGCTGGAATTTAGGCAAAATTGTAACTACTTTATTTCACAACAAATAGCTATCTGACTGAACAGTTCTCCTGTATTACATTAACAGGGTTGCCAACTTTTGAACATCACTTGGAGTGAGATTTGAACTTGGAGGGGGGATCGAGTGTAAATTGTTGACGGGTGGTGAATGTAAATTGTTACCGGGGCGGTGTAAAATGGACACAAATTAAGTGTTATATCGATCGATCGCCAGTGGTTGGCGCCAGAGCAAACTAGTAACTCATTGAATCATAGATGTGGATCAGAGGTAAATAAACTAGATTTTTTTTTTTGCTCGAAGCCTGGGTGTAACGTTGGACAACCAGTTGTCCTTCTCAACACATGTTTCAAAACTGACCAGATCCTGCATATTTCTCCTCTACAACATGGAAGCTACTCAAATGCTTGTGCAGTCTCTAGTCATCTCAAAGCTGGACTACTGCAATTCTCTACTTGCAGGTCTTCCTCTACGGGTCATCAGACCTCTACAACTAATTCAGAATGCTGCAGCATGACTGGTCTTCAATCTCCCCAAGTTCTCACATGTTACTCCTCTGCTACGCTCTCTTCACTGGCTTCCAGTAGTGGCACGCATCAGATATAAAACCTTGAAGCTTGCTTATGAAGCCAAAAATGGACTAGCCCCTCCCTACATGATGTCCATGGTCAAAAGCCGATCTGTACAGCGAGCACTCAGAACCTCAAGCTTGGCTCGACTCGAAACTCCATGCTTAAAGTCTCATGGAAGACAAAGCTCCAGATTATTCTCTGTCCTGAATCCAAGATGGTGGAACGATCTTCTATTAGCTGCTCGAACTGCAGAGTCTATTGTTATCTTGAAGCATAGACTGAAGACTCACCCATTTTTTGAGTTCTTAACAGAGCACCAACTCGGCACTTGGTGTTGTTCTTAAATTGTATGTCTGTCTATGGTTAATTGTTGCAAACGTTTAACTTGCAAACACTAGGTAATGATATTGATTTTGATTATTAGCTTAGTTTTAGTGGTTGAAAATGGATGAATGAATGGATGGATTAGCTTAGTTTGCTAAAATGCTCTGGTGAAGTTACTAGCTAGCTAGGCTATTTAGCTAGATGTGAAACAAATGCTAACAAAAAATGTGTATAACCATGCTGAACCATCATTCACCTTGCTAAAACTGATTCCATATAACAGTGAAGATGTGCAAGAAGTCTCAGATTCAAACAGAGTACACACTAATGTTAGCCTTGTTTATACCAACAATAGCTCAAACTACAACAGGGAAAACAGGAGACTAATGTGCTGATTGGACCATTAATATATGATTATTAATATAACCATTATTATATGTTAATATATTCAGGCAAGCTTTCTGTGCATGACATAACTCAAATGTGGGAAAAAAAAATTTCTTACAAACTTACAAAACAAGTTTTTTTTTTAAATAAAGAAGTCAAATAAAGAAGTCAGATCAGCAAAATATCAGCAAAAGTTATACTGTATAAAAAATATGGTGGTGTGGTGGTTAGCACTGTCACCTCACAGCAAAGTAGTGCACTCTGTGTGGAGTTTGCATGTTCTCCCTGTGCCTGTGTGGGTTTTCTCTGGGTAGTCCGGTTTCCAAAGACATGTATGTGAGGTTGGTGGACTGGTGACCTGCCTGGGATGTACACTACTTTTGCCTGATGATGCTGGGCGAAGCCACTCCTGTCAGAGCGGGGGATGTAGGAGATAGAATCCCCCTCGGATTTCTTAAGGCAGCGGACCCAAGCGCCTTGTCTGTGCACTGAACAATAATACAAGCGCGAGAAAACAAAGCTACCTCACGAATAATTCGTCACAATTATTCAGCTATGGCACTGAATAATGAGTGCCGACGCAGAGGGGGAACTGAAAGTAATTGCGGAAAAATACTCGATGCGTATAACGGGAGAACAGAAAATAATCGCAGAAATACTCAAAGCATATAACAGGGGAGAACAGAAAACAATCACGGAAATACTCAACGCGTATACCACAGGAGAACGAAAACAGTCACGGAATGAAATCAACGCAAAAAGAACAAGCAAAAAACCAAAGAGAAACAAAGACGCCGCACAGAACAGATAGGAAGAATAAAAGCAGGAGGAAACCTTGAGAGAGGCCAAGGAGCCAGAGGAGGTAAGTACTCCAAGTCAATCAATCAATCAATCAAAATTTATTTGTATAGCGCTTTTCACAACACATGTTGTCACAAAGCAGCTTTACAGGATTTACAACATTAACAATACTATGGGTCCAAATCCCTAATGAACAAGCCAAAGGCGACAGTGGCAAGGAAAAACTCCCTATGATGGTGGGGAATAGGAAGAAACCTCAGGAGGACCAAGACTCAAAAGGGAACCCATACTCCATTGGGCGGCTCGACAACACACAAATTACACAGAATGAATTTATACAGACGAACACACAAGTCACACACAAATCACACAATCAGACTAAGTATAAGGTAACTACAATGAAAATTTTGGGTGTTGATATTGTCACTGTAAATGTCTTGTGATGAACTCCAGGTTTTCATTCCGTGTCGGAGCAATGATACTGGTATTGTAGGCTCCGACTGCAGTGATACTCCCCAGGTGCACCTCGGAGAAGAAAGATATGTGATGTGGTAAATATGTAACAGATTAATCAAAGGCCAAAGTAAACAGATGAGTCTTTAGTCTAGATTTAAACATTGAGACTGTGTCTGAGTCCTGAATAGAGGCAGGAAGATTATTCCACAGTTGTGGAGCTTCACCTGCTGTGATCTTTTTGATCCTAGGAACAGTTAATAACCCTGCATCCTGTGAGCGAAGTGAACGTGCTGGGTTGTAATGTTCACTAAGATAGTCTGGAGCTAAGCCATGCAGTGTTTTATATGTTAATAAAAGTATTTTATAGTCAATACGGAATCTAATTGGCAGCCAGTGTAATGACGATAGTATGGGACTAATGTGATCAAACTTTTTAGTTTTCATTAAAACTTGCGCTGCTGCGTTCACGACCAGCTGGAGTTTGTTTATCGATTTACCAGAACATCCGGCTAGAAGACTGTTGCAATAATCTAGATGAGAGGATATGAATGCATGGATTAGTTTTTCCGCATCACTAGTATTTAATATGTTTCTAATTTCAGCTATGTTGCGTAAGTGAAAGAACGCTACCCTAGTTATATTATTAATGTGTGTATCGAACGAGAGTGACAGTATAACAAACAAAATAACTTAAACAAGAAAGAGGCGAGACACCGTGAACAGACTACTGAGAAAAAGGGCTGGAGGTTGGCAACATGGAAGGCAGACAACTCAGCGGTGAGGCCCTGCGTCTGTTGTCCTTATAAACCCAGGACGACAGGTGCATGCACTCACCGCTGATTAGCCTGAGGTCTGGCTCGTGGGCTCCTCCTGGTGGCGACTGGAGGACCCGCCCTGGGGCCAGCCCTGACACCTCCAGCCGTACACAAAGATGTACACTCACCAGCCACTTTATTACGTACACCTTGCTAGTACTGGGTTGGACCCCATTTTGCCTTCAGAACTGCCTTAATTTTTTCCAGAGCTGTATATATAATACACACACACACACAGGTTGTTATTCAAGCAATGCATTGAACTCAACACTGTGTTGGGCATTCTGTAATGTTCTTTTGCTCATCTTGTGGGAGAGAAGAATCATCTTGAACTGCATTACTGGGTCAGATGCTTGTCCGTTATGAGGTGAACAGAACCTGTGTCCTGAGGCCTGTGGGTAGAAACTATTCCATAATTTGGTGGTCTTTGATTTCACACTCCTGTATCTACTGTAAGATGGTAGAACAGGGAAGAGGCTGTGGCAAGAGTTAGTGTTGTTGATGATCAATGCTGTCATATGAAATCACCAAAGAGCAGAATATAAATAGTAAAAAGCAGTGGTCCCAACACAGAGCCTTTGGAACACCCTAGGCAATCAGAGCTAAGTCTTATTTGCAGTTACCCAAGTGTATGAACTTATGTATATCTGATGAGTAGGAAGTGAACCAAAAGATAACTGTAGCTGAGAAACCAAGATCCAAGAGCCGTTAAATCAGAGTTGCTTGATTCACTTTTTCAAAGGTAGCAGTGAGATTGAGGAGTAAAAGAAGAGAAGTATAACCATTATTAGAGGAGAGAAGAAGGCCATTTAGTACATAAACAAGAGTGGTTTTAGTGCTGCACTGAGCACAGAAACCAGACTGAAAAATGTTAGAGGTTGTTAGAAGACATGTACTGAAGTAGCTGGGATGCCAACACACATTCAAGAACCTTAGAGGGAAATGGAAGATTGGATATTCGTTGATAATTGTTTAATACTGTAATGTCCAAATTCTGTTTTTAAATAAAAGGGGTAATGGCAGATATTTTTTTATCTAATGGAACATGACTAGAGATTAACTAGATGATAATTGACATAGTGGCCTTTGAGCTGGCGAAATGTCTGATCAGGGTTAACTATTGTAAATGAGGAAAAAGACTGCGGAGAGGGCAGAATAGTAATCAAGGAGGAAGAGGAGAGAGAAGAATTATGTGATTGATCTTTCAACAGATGATGCATAAAATTAGTACACGCCTTTGTTAGCTCCCGATTAGTCTATGAGTCTACAATGACTCGTTAATGTCAGGATGCTCAAATAGGAGCATCTAAACTAGAGTTTTAACTAGAACTTGAAAATTCGATCATATTAGCCTGGTTTTATCAACCCTGCATTAGCTCGCAGTTAAATTCCATATTGGTTTTAAAATTCTTCTGTTGACATATAAAGCACTGCACGGGCTTGCTCCTGACTACCTCCAAGAACTTATCTCCAATTATGAACCCCCACATCCACTATGATAACAGGGTGTTGGCCTCATATTAGTTCCAACTATTAATAAGGTAACAGCAGGGGGGAAAGCTCTTATATTTGTATGTTTTTATATGGAATAACCTTCCAGAATGTGTTCGGGATTCTGACAGTCTCAATCTTTAAATCTAGTTTGAAAACTTACTTATTTTAGCATTTGGTAATTTATGTGCCCCTTAGATAAAGGTTACAGATCCAGGGGTTCATGGGCAAAAGGTTTATGGTAAACTGGGGCGCATATTTTGTCATCCTGTCACTGCATGTGATCACTCAAGTTTGTTGACAGTGTAGTGGATGGATGCCATTGTCTCATTTACCTTTTGTTTTACCTTGTGGTTCTGCCCTTTTAGTTAGGCTGTAATAATTTAATGCCAGAGTTGCTGCCACACTCCAGAAATGTTTAAATTTCCTCTGTCCCACATATAAAAATGGATGCCCTCCTACCTGAGAAATACTGAGACGAGGAGAGACAAGCATTTCCTGCTATCCACCCTGGGCCAGCCACCTCCTGCCTAACCAGCTATGGATGAAGCATCAACCCAATACCCTGGCCCCTCTTACCACCCCAAATACTCCCCTGCTATAGCTGTAACTCCACAGCCCTGGATTACTGTTTCTGACCATCAAGAATTCTAGGACTCTTAATAATAAGAATTACACAGAGAACACATGTATATAAATACACACAATGAGGAGAACTACTTCTTACTTTCCATCACTTCTTTATGTGTGTAATTATCGTGGTCATGGTGACCGGCAACTGAGTCTTAGTTCCTCTCAAGGTTTCTTCCGTATGCTCCTAGGGAGTTTTTCCTTGCCACTGTTATCCTTGGCTTGCTCACTGGGGGCTTGGACTCGGACACTTGTAAAGCTGCTTTGAGAACAACTATTGTAAAAAGCGCTACATAAAGACATTTTTGATTCATTTCCCATTTATTTCAGTAACTGTGTTCAGTAGCCATATTAATAAAGAACATCTTCAGAAAAAATACATAATGCATTATTCTAATTTCAGCAGAGCTTTATTCTTGAAGAGTATTTTCTCCAAATATTGCCTAATAAAATAACTTTAAGGGCCTTTCTAAACCAGCTGTAGAAGTAAGCATAAACCATTGGATTACATGCTGAATTTGAATAACCAATCCAGCTAACTATTTCAAATAGTTGAGGTGAACCACTGTATCCAGAAAATGTCATAACTGTGCTGTAGATACAAAAAGGTGCCCAAAAGGCGAGAAACCCCCCCATAACAACTGCCAGTGTTTTAGTGGCTTTTCTCTCTGCCTTACTAATGGTGTGCTGATGTCTGGATGTGTTTAGATGAGAGACAGCATTGTGGACTAAACGTGACTGTCTCTGTGCAACAATATATATTTTTATATATATGCTCACCATGATAATAGAGGGGATGTACAAAGAAAAAAAAGATATTATCAATGATGTCACTGGGCCTAGAACTGTTGTACACCCCCCCTCACATAAAACATCACTGTAGTGTTCAATACCCAAAGCACTTAAGTTCATAACTATAATTCCTACAGCAGCAGAATAGCTCCAACAAACAATAATCATGAGTAGCGTAGCAGGAGGAGTTATTATGCTGTGGTACAGCAGCGGATGACATACTGCATAATAGCGTTCAATGGAAATAAATGCTAGATTTAAAACAGAGGTAGCACACAAAATAGCATCAAGGCTGCTATGTATTTTACAGAATACAGTTCCCAAATACCAGCAGGTCTCCACAGTACGTATCATACTGGGAGGCATCACAATCCCTCCTACAAGCAGGTCAGCTACAGCCAGAGAGAGTGTGAAGTAGTTAGTTGGGGTGTGGAGCTGCTTGAAATGAATGATGGCTATAATGACAAGAAGATTTCCAACTAATGTAAGAAGTGCAACAACACTAATGATACAGTAAACCACAGCTCTCACAGTGAGTGGATAAATTATCTTTTGACAAGAGTTAGGATGATGTTCATAACAAAGAGAAATGTTTCCGATGGTCCAGTTTTGTTTCATGTCCATCTTGCTCTTTCCTTTATCTGAAGAGGAATGACATCAACATGTAATATTATTTATCAATAAAGAAACTATTAAAGGCAGTGGTAACATGAAATACTACTAACAAATCAGAATATTTTTATAAGGAGCAGCCATCATTTATACACAGTCCTTTTCATGTCTTTCATGTCCAGTGTTACCTCGGTCTGCATACCAGGGCAATGCCAGCACTGATGAGAGAGCTGCTTTCATTTATACACCTACAGGCATGCAGAAGAAACGCCTTTCTACTAAACCACTTCTCTGTGCTGGTCACATGATATTACTCTTGACAATAACAAAATAGTAATTTAAAACACATTTACCACTTACATCTTGCTTCTGCTTTCAGAAAAGTGTAATTTTGTTCTGCAATTTATGCAGTATTCTCCAATTCTTCTTCCAGAGTACAATATCGATTAGGTCATGCCATTTTGCTTTTAAAAAGTACATTTAGAAGCACTTGTTACCAGTGTCCCCTGTAATACTAGTAGCTGCTTTATCACTGCTGTATTTTGCCTCTCTCTCTCGTCACAGTTTTCTTAAATGTCAACTCACTATCCAGATGTAAACTTCCTGTCAGTCAGAGTCAGTTTACCAATGTGAGATCCAAAAGATATAATGACAAAACACAGAGCACAAAATACAGCCACAAGTGATGAGATCGTGTTTAAGCGTGTACATAGACCCTTGATCTTGAATGTATTGAAGAATTGAAGATTGGACATTTCATTTTCAAAGTGAAAATCATGAAGAAAGACACTAGAAAAAATAAAAATGTAATGTTTCACAACAAGAAAACTTCCCCATGTGGGATTTGAATGGCATATATCTGCACAGACATCAGTGTTTTTTGCATTGAGGGCACATTGCTCAACCCATTGAACTAATGCAGATGACCTGAAACTCAGAAGTGATTAACTACAACTAGGGGTGGGTATCACCACTGATTTCCCATTTCGATTCGATTCCGATTCACAAGGTCCCGATTCAATTTGATTTTCGATTCGATACGATCCGATTCAATATCAATTCTTGTAGGGACATTTCAGATACAATAAAAAGTGTAGTTTGAATGTGAAATGTTGTAATGATACAAGGAACACTCAAACTTTATTAAAATGTATTAAGATATTAGTGTGTTTATACTGTGAACAACAGTTACATTCTTTTTTTAATATCAATTAATGCACACTCTTCCACATAGCTCCTTTACCAGAAAAGGCATTGAAAGCGGTTTTGAACAGACTTTAAGTGCAAATTAAGTTGTTTTTTTTTTTTTACATGTATCAAAAACATTTATGAACATAGTTCTGAATATTGTAAACATTAAGGTCCAAAACTAAGATTTATTCATGACTGCTTTCTGACATCTTGGAGATGTAAATTTTTTCTGCAAGAAAAGGAGCTGATCAACATGTTGAGGAGTGAGACAGCTCCTTTGTGCAGTAACAATATTGCCAGCTGTTGAGAAAACTTCACAGCTTTATACTTGACGTGTCACGACCGGCGTGAGGGTCCGCGCGCCGAAAACAATGTAATCGCGTGCACTGTCGCTTTGCGAGCTCGTGCACCTCTCGAATTTTGTAACTTCGCGTGCACCGCGCTTCAGCACAATGAACAAAGTCATGTTTGCAGGGTTCATACACCTTTAAAAGGTGGAATTCAAGCACTTCGTTTATTTTTTTGGCACGGGGAGAACTTGTAGATAGATCGCAAATGGCTTCTCTAGTGGAGTTTGTTTGGGTTCTGGCATTTTTTGAATATCAGGATGGCGTTAAATGATTTCTCAGATTTGTGGTATTCCCACAATATTTCACCTCCATGTTGCACCGTTTACACACGGCTGTGCTTTTATCCAACTCTTCCCTACCATCATGGTTTCTGAATCCAAAATGTAACCATACATCTGCCTTCAGGTTCTTGGGCATTTTTACTCTTTCTGCAGCCATGCTTAACTGATCACCCCAGCCAAGTGGCGGTGCTCAAGAAAAAAAGGTTGGTCTTGCGAGATAAAACGCGAGGTTAAAACGGTAAGCGTATGCGGGGAAAATTGGCTAATTCTAAAGATCGATCTCAGGTTTCATAAATCGATATCGAATCATTCAAATGAAGATCGATTTGAATCGAAAGATCGATTTTTTAAACACACCCCTAACTACAACTGCACTTTCTAAATAGGGAAACAGACTGCAGCTCACCACCACTAATTGTGTTGACAAATCAGCTCACAAGCTCCCTTCGGTGGCAGAAGAAGGAGCCGCCCTGGCCAGTCCTGACAGTTTTACAGTTCACATTAGAATTCATATTCCAAAGCTGTTAAATGGCTGAAACCAATTAATTGCCTGATGGCAGCCATGTTTTTTTGTGATGGCGTCATCACCAAGTGTTCTCACCGAACCTGAGCGCATGACACACCATATAAAGTATTTTAATAATATTTAACAGATGAAGCTCAACGACTGTATATTATTGGTCCTGTTGAATTGAACCAAGGAATGCATAGTAACTGGAATTTTATTTCTATGACTTAGCAGATATGGACTAAAATATAAAATGCTGCTCTATAGCACCACCCAAAAGCCAATGAGGATCCCTGTGTGTGGCTGATTTATTTTCACACCTGCCGCACCTTTATGCCCAGGTGTTTCTGGGCCTTATGGTCCTGGCAGCACAATGCATTGTAGCCGGAAAAAAGAAAAAGCTGACAATAGGAACAGGCTGAAACAGGCTGACAATACTGCATAAACCAGGGGTGGCCACTACATCGATGGAAGTGTCGGTCGATCGCGAAGGAATGTGCGTAGATCGCGTGACATAAAAAAGTAGTGGATGAATCGCACTACTTTATCTGCACTGACGGTTGTATTTTGATTGACATTCATGGTAGCCAATCTGACGTCTAGGGTTTGACACAAGCAAACCCCCCCCCCCCCCCCCCCCCCAAAAAAAAAAAAAACAAATTACGTTTGCCACCCCACCCCCCGCTCAACAAATTTCTTTTTAGTAGTTTGTGGGGGGGGGGGGGGGGGACAGCGACCCCCCACTTATTTTAACTGGATGTTGCTCTTGCTGTAATTCGCCAACTTCTGGCGATCGATTGCTTTCACAGTGCGCCTTGATAATCGTCACCGTGAATGACGACAGGCAAGAAGGTTACAACATCAGGCGACTTAAAAAGGCAGTTTACTTCCGAGCCAGTGTTGTGTATGCTGGATCCCGACCTACTGTTCGTAGTAGAGGTTGACGCCTCTGACTATGGGGTGGGTGCCGTTCTCTCTCAGAGAACCTAATCTTTCTCAGTGTGCATATTACTCCCACCACATGTCTACCGCCAAATGCAATTACGATGTGGGGAACAAAGAACACCGGCTGGAGGGAGCCAAGCACCCCATCCTGGTCTGGACTGGCTATAAAAACCTGGCTTACCTCCAGCAGGCCAAGTGTCTTTACCCCAGACAAGCCAGGTGGTCCTTATTCTTTGGGCGCTAAGCCTGATGCTCTGTCCCGCCAGTGGGAGTCGCCACCTGACACCTCTGAGCCCAGCACCGTACTGCCAACGTCCTAAATTGTGGCACCTCTGCAGTGGGCTGTGGAAACCGAGGTCAAGCAATCACTTACCACAGACCCATGGCCTGGTGGTGGTCCCTCCGGTTGTCTCTACGTCCACCCTAGGTTACGACAGAAGGTAATGGAGTAGGGTCACAACTCACCTTTTGCTGCACATCCCAGGTCACATCATATGCTAAAGCTCCTTCAGGGTAGGTTCTGGTGGTCCATGATGGATCAAGAGGTGACTCGTTTTGTCACCGCTTGAGAAACGTGTACCAGAAATAAGGTGACTCATACTAAACCTGCAGGTTTGTTACGCCCACTTCCTATTCCTTCCAGGCCTTGGCTGCGTGTGGCCTACCTCCCTCTCGGTGTACCACTATTCTGGTAATCATAGATTACCCTAAGACTGACACCACACGCGCTGTAGAGCCACATGAGGCTGGTAATGACCCGCAGCCTATGCAGCTAGGTCTCACATACCAGGCAGGAAAGACAGGTGTGCCTTATTGTGGTAGCAAAGGGCATCAACATCCAAGATGCCCTGAGTTACAGGGAAAAGGAGTGCCTTCCAGTAACAGAGGAGGCCCTGGCGGGTCCTGTCTCGAGTCCTCCTAGCAATGGGTTATACATGTTTCACTTACCTGGCGAGGGACAGAAGATAAAGTTCTCCTGGCATTCGTTAACTCAGGCGCTGCTGCCAATTTTATAGACATTTCTTTGGCCAATAAACTGGGTTCCGCTTACTGACTTAGATAAGCCTCTATCTGTGGCGGCTGTTGATGGACGTACCATAACTTCAGGTGAAGTCAACAAGCAAACTATACTGTTTGACAGTATTGGGGGTCATAGGGAACAACTTACCCTTTATGTCATCAGCACGCCCCAGATGCGTCTTTTTCTGGGTTTTCCTTGGCTCCGACACCACAACCCAGAGGTAGATTGGTTTTCCCGCTCAAGCCGTAATTGGGGAGCCATCTGCAAGAAAACATGCTTAAAGAATAACGCCGAAACAACTACCGGTCATACACCAGATCCTTTTGATCTTACCCAGGTTCCTGCCGTTTACCACAACCTCAGAGAGGTATTTAGCAAGACAAAAGCAGGTTTCCCCCCTCCTCATAGGGCACACGACATAGCCATTGAGCTACTTCCAGGTACTAGTCCTTCTAGGGGCCGCCTTTTCTCTCTGGCCATTCTGAAATGTAGAGCTATGGAAATGTACATACAGGAGGCCCTGGCAGCCGGGTTCATCCGGCCATCCACCTCTCCTGCTGGAGCGGGTTTTTTCTTTGTGGGGAAAAAATGATGGGGGACTAAGACATTGTATTGACTACCGGGGGCTTAATAAGATCACTGTCAAGGATCGTCACCCTCTACCCGTCATGGCTACTGCCTTTAAGGCCCTCCAGCAGGCCATGATATTTACGAAGCTTGATCTGAGGAGTGCCTATAATTTAGTCAGGGTGAGAGAAAGTGACGAATGGAAAACATCTTTTATCACACCTTCTGTCCACTATGAGTATCTGGTCATGCCCTTCGGTTTAATGAATGCCCCGGCTGTGTTCCAGCGCTTCTTTAATGAAGTTTTAAGGGAAGCTCTGAACAGGTACATCTTTGTTTATCTGGACGATATCCTTATTTACAGTAAATCAGAGACATAACATAAAAAACATGTCCGGCGGGTGCTTCAGCTTCTCCTCGAAAAACCATCTGTACATTAAACTAGAGAAGTCCCTATTTCACATCCAAGAAATAGGTTTTCTCAGCTATCATATTGCCCAGAACACTCTAGTCATGGATCCTTCTAAGGTCCGGGCTGTCGGACAGTGGCCTATTCCTACATCACTCCACCTGGTACAGTGTTTTTTTACTGCCGTTTTATTAAGGGTTTCAGCACCCTTGCAGCTCCTCTGACCACTCTCACCAAAAAGAGTTCCGGTCCCTTTGTCTGGACTTCTGAAGCCCAGCGAGCCTTCGACGACTTAAAAAAGGCAGTTTACTTCCGAGCCAGTGTTGTGTATGCTGGATCCCGACCTACTGTTCGTAGTAGAGGTCGACGCCTCTGACTATGGGGTGGGTGCCGTTCTCTCAGAGAACCTAATCTTTCTCAGTGTGCATATTACTCCCACCACATGTCTACCGCCAAATGCAATTACGATGTGGGGAACAAAGAACACCAGCTGGAGGGAGCCAAGCACCCCGTCCTGGTCTGGACTGGCCATAAAAACCTGGCTTACCTCCAGCAGGCCAAGTGTCTTTACCCCAAACAAGCCAGGTGGTCCTTATTCTTTGGGCGCTAAGCCTGATGCTCTGTCCCGCCAGTGGGAGTCGCCACCTGACACCTCTGAGCCCAGCACCGTACTGCCAGCGTCCTAAATTGTGGCACCTCTGCAGTGGGCTGTGGAAACCGAGGTCAAGCAATCACTTACCACAGACCCATGGCCTGGTGGTGGTCCCTCCTGTTGTCTCTACGTCCACCCTAGGTTACGACAGAAGGTAATGGAGTAGGGTCACAACTCACCTTTTGCTGCTCATCCCAGGTCACATCATATGCTAAAGCTCCTTCAGGGTAGGTTCTGGTGGTCCATGATGGATCAAGAGGTGACTCGTTTTGTCACCGCTTGAGAAACGTGTACCAGAAATAAGGTGACTCATACTAAACCTGCAGGTTTGTTACGCCCACTTCCTGCGTGTGGCCTACCTCCCTCTCGGTGTAATACCACTATTCTGGTAATCATAGATTAGGTTTTCCAAAACAGCAAGATTCCTGGCCTTGCCTCAGTTCCCCTCGGCCCGTGAGACCGCCTCCCTCTTTTTGCATCACATAGTCTGACAACACAGCTTCCCTACCGATGTGGTGTCCGATAGGGGACCCCAGTTCACCAGTCGCTTTTGGGGTTTTTTCCTGAGGCTCTTGGGGGCCAAAGCTAGTTTATCATCTGGGTTTCACCCCCAGACAAACAGAGTGCACTAACCAGGACCTCAAGGCATCCTCCAACCCCTCCTCCTGGTCTGATCAGCTTCTGTGGGTCGAGTATGCCCATAACACATTGTGGCACTCTGCCCTCGGGATGTCTCCCTTTGAATGTCTCTACGGGTATGCCCCCCATGTTCACTGACCAGGAGGAGGAGGTGGCTGTTCCATGTGCCTGGGCCATGGTATGTCAATATAAGTTAGCCTGGCATAAGGCCCGTAAAGCCTTACTGTGTGCCTCCACCAGCTATCGTCATAACTCTGACAAACACCGCCTTCTGGTCCTTTTGTTTTGCCCGGGTCAGCACGTTTGGCTGTCTACTAAGGACCTGCTGATCCGCGGTGGAACTAAGAAGCTGGCAACCTGCTACTTGGGTCCCTTCAAGGTGGATAAATGCATTAACCCCATCACTCCCGCCATCCATGAAGGTTCATCTGGTTTTTCATGCGTCTTGTCTCCGTCCTGTCTTGTGTGACATGCCCCGTGCTCCGGCTCCGCTGGCCCCCCGCATGGTCAATGGTGACCCGTTTTACACTGTTAATGTAACGTGGTGGGTATGGTGACGTAACCACCGCGTGAATATACTGAGAGGCAGACCCAAGTGCCGGCTCAGTCTGGCACAATAATATGTGAGAAAAGTAAATGCGGAGTTAACACATACACACACACAGTGGCAAAAACTCCAACACAAAAATGACGCGGAAAAACTCAACCCGCAAAATGAAACTAACCGGGAACACTCGGTGGAAAAGGGAAACAAAAAACAACGCGGAAGACTGGCAAAACTCACCCGTACCGAGAGGGTAGAAAAAAATAACAAAGGCAACTAAAAGATGCGGAAAAAATTTGTCGCGCAAAACTGAAATAAAAAAACACCAGGGGAAGAATCTGGCTACAGGCAAAAAATGCCACAACAAAACAAAACCTTCCCAAAATAAAAGAATAACGGATAGGAAGAGAAATAGCTTGGGGAAAACTTGAGATAGGCCAAAAGTAAAAGAACAAGAGAGAGAAGAGGAGAGAACAAGAGAGGGAGAGAGAAAGAGTAAGGTGGCAAGACACCTTTAACTTGAGAATGCAACAAGAGACTGAGAGACCAGAGAAAGGGCTGAGAACGTACCGGCATAACCAAAACGAATCAGCAATGATCCGTCTCCAAAAGCTTCCTTAAGAAGCCATGGCAACACGTGAGACGGATCATTGCTGACTGCATGGATGTAGTCTAGGGCTGACTCGGGTGCCCCTAGTAGAGCTAGATGGTGTGGCATCCGAGCCAGCCCTGACAGTTAACTGGTTATTGGACAACCGCCGTAACATGGCCGTCGCATTGGGGCCGCGGGGTCTCTGGCCTGGGGGGGCTCTGTTAGGGCTGGCTCGGATGACGCTCCTTCTACCACCATGAGAGGCACCCGAGTCAGCCCTAGACTCACTGGGCGCAATCAGCGGTGATCTGTTTCAGCTGTTCCTAGGGCTTCTTAAGGAAGCTTGGTGAAGTGGATCACTGCTGATTCGTTTGGTCAAGTCTGCACGTTTTCAGCCTGCTTCTGCTTTTCCTGTGGTTGTGTTTCGCTACGAGGTGTCTTGTCACCTTTCTCTCTCTGACTACTCCTTTACTTATTCGAGGATGATGAGGTGGCAACTGCGTGGCTTTCTCTTTACTGAACACGGCAGAGAGATCGCAATATTCCTCTGGAATCTTAATGGCAGGATAATCGCTAGGGCTTTCAATACTAGTGGAACATGCACGTATAGACTTCAGGCAGTGTGAAAAATAGTAAGGCGACCAACTGGTGGTATCTCGCATAGTCCACGATATATTAGGATTATGTTTTTCTAGCCAGGGTAAACCAAGAATGATTGAATAAGATAAAGATTCAAGCACGAGAAATGACACCGTTTCAGAGTGCAGGCTACTAGTGTGGAGTTTAACCAACAGGATCCCCATCCAAGGCAGCTACTTTGAGGAGTCATGACAGGGGTCGGGTAGGGATTCCCATCTCCTCAACCAGCCTCGCATGTACGAAATTTCCCTCCGCACTGGAATCTATAAGGGCTGTAAGATAATGGGGGGAGTCAGAGTGAATAAGGACAGGTATAGTTGAAGACTTGGACACCAGCTGACTTTCAGTAGAACTCACCACCGTCGTATGCAACAAGGACCTGGTCTCTTCACTAGGAGCATGGTAACGCAGAGGGCGTACAGGGCACGTATGTATGGCGTGCCCCCCTTGACCGCAATACAAGCACAAACCCTCTTTTAAGCGCCTTCCTCTCTCCTCGGCTGTGAGACGTGGCAGGTGTAATCAGGTAACCAAATCCGTGGGAGCAGGCTAGGGACGAAAGACCAGGACAGAAGCAGAGGTCGGAACCAGAATTGTAGCTGTGGAAACGCTTGGTAAGCACACATAATAATGAGGCAATACTTCGCAACAAACAGAAAGGGAAATTGGCTTAAATAACAGACATGCAGGTGAAATCAATAATCCGGTGATGATGATCTTATTATGGCTTTTCTGGCTGGGGAGAGTGAGGAATTCTGGGTATTAGAGTCCGGTTGGTTGTGTGATGTGACACTCTATAACAAACGTAATTCTTTACCAGGGAAAGTAACTATTTGCATTACAGTAAAAAAAAAAAGTTATATGTCAAAGAATAAGGATTTTTTGAAAAAGCAGTTTTCAGTCAGTTGAAATGAGTAGATCAGAAAGATGTTTGTACATCACCTTTGATATTTATTGTACATCCACAGACCATTGCAGGATAAAATCCTTTAAAAACACAATAACATTAATTAATGTTTATATCGCCACCTTGAAAATGCTAATTTTTCTTCGGCTCCTGACTCGCCATTTCTGCCTCTTCTGTTTGTGTTGTGTGTCACTGGTGTGCTTTGGCACACGTATAACAACACTGGCTCTGATTGGCTACCATAACGCTACCTTAGCCAATCGCTTACTGACTTGTTAGACAGGTGTTACACCGAGAACCATGACCTATCAAGATCTGTTACTCCTCACTAGCCTGGGCAGGGGTCCGCTCGGATTACTGTTAGTATATCAATATATAGTAATGCACCGCTTTTAATGACCAGTAACGTCAACGGCGTTGTAACAACAGGAAAAGTAATTAATTATTTTATCCCGTTACTGACAAAATGACGTTGTTACCTAACTAACGGGAGTGCATTAATGTAGATGACTAGCTCTTTTGAGGAAATGATTTGCCTTTGATTAGAATGCATGAAAATGTATACATATAATGTCAGTGGCCAATGGCTGAAACCAATTTATTGGCTGATAGCAGCCATGCTTTTTTAGCGATGACATCATCACCGAGTGTCCTCACAAAAAGTGACCGCATGATGCTCCATATAAAGTTTTGGCTTGATGTGACCAATGGTTGATTAAAAACTTATGCTGCTCCTTATTGAACAACATTGGCAAACATTGACCTGTGACATCAAAGTCATGCAGTGGGGAACTGTCAGGGCCCTCTACGCCCTCTCAGAGGGCCTAAAATATTCTTAAAACATTATATATATATAATTATCCGATTTAATTTGATCTACTTACAGTTTTACAATCGACATCTAAACAATTACAGAAATATAAGCAAATAAATTATTCACCCGTGTCTATTCAATCTGTGTTGGAAGGTGAGGGGTTAAGTGAGCCTGTGTCTCCCCCTATCAGGACTGTGATGCCCGCTGTTCGTTTACAGAGGGCCTGGCAGTTATAATTCAGCGCAATACCAGTTTCAAATGACAGTAAAATCGACCAATCATATCTGCCGTCTTAGTGGGCGGGCTTAACTGTATGATAATTTCCGCCCGCTGTGGCGACGCTAGCTGTCGTTAGCCTACCGCCGCTATCTAGTTTCGATTGATCCCTTTGACGTCCTCATTTACATATTTACATATTCCGCTTCCGAGAACCACGGAGCTGTGAACCTTATTTTGTTTGGAAACTTATTTTGCTCAACAAGTTATCTAGTACGAATGTTATTGTTTATTGCGCTTCTAAAGCTATACTGTCATCTCGGTTTTTGGTTTTTTCTTTATTCTTTATTGCAGTTTATTAGGAGAGGAAAAACAAAAAAATTTCGGGGGGGGGGGGGGGGGGGGTAGCGGGCCCAGGTTTTATGGTCACGGTTCGCTACTGAAGTCATGTGCTGGTGATGATGGATGAAAGCACTGATGATATATAGTTTCTGAAGTGTGACAGCCAG